>NC_135713.1:116901232-117208213 GCF_964656455.1 Halichoerus grypus
CAGGCGCCCCATACATGCATTTTTAACTATGAAAGATATTCCTCAACTACCCCTCAGAGGTTGTACCATTACATTTGAGAGTGACTCTTTCCCCAAATCCTTGACAATTTTCAAAACTTTGATCTTAGCCAATCTGAGAGGTGAAAAAAAGTCCTGTTTTTAATTTGCCTTTTTTTAATGAGGAGGAAGGTTGAGAATCCTCTCCTATGTGCCAAATTTATGAAGTATACTCACCCTTTCTAAGCACACAGTTCCATGACTTTGGACAAATGTATACAGTCATATAACACCCACAGTCAAGATAAAAGTCATTTCCATCACCACGAAAATCCCCCTGTGCCCCGGCACAATCAATCATCTCCTTCTACCTCCAGCCCCTGGCAACCACTGTCACAAAGCATAATACTTAGTTTGATCCTTTTATTACTGGATAGAATCAATTTTATGGATATCCCACAATTTGTCCATCCATTCATCAGGTGATGGACATTTGGGTTGTTTCCAATTTTTTACTGTTATGAATAAAGCTGGTATAAATATTTACATACAGATTTTTATATGGACTAAAGTTTCATCTTTTGGGTCACTTCCTAGGAGTGGAACTGGGTAAAAATATGTAGAAGAGGTCACATAGTATGTTTAACTTTATGAGAAATTGCTAAATTGTTTTCCAAAACAGTTGGGTCATTTTGATTTCCCACAGCAACCTGAGAGCTCTAGTTGCTTCACATCTTCATCAACACATGATGTGGTCAGGTGTCTAATTTTGAAATTTTAGCTGTCCCAGTAGACATGAAGAAATTTTTTTTAAAATTTGCTTTTCTTTAATGACTCATGATTTTGCTCATCTTTTCATGCACTTTTTGTCCATCTGTGTATCTTCTCTGGTAAACTATTCAAATCTTTTACCCATTTTAAAACTGAGTTGGTTGTGTTCTCATTACTGAATTACTTGAGTTATTTTTAATATATTCTGGATACAATTCATTCATTTATCAGATACATATCTTACAAAAGATTTCTCATCTGCAACTCTCAATTTCTTTTTCTTAGTAACTTTTAAAGAGCACAGGTTTTTTATTTGGATAAACGTTAGTTTATCAGGTTTTTCTTTTATGTTTCCTCCTTTTTATATTCTATTTAAGACATCTTTTCTAAATAAAGGTCACCAAAATTTTCTAAGTTTTCTTCTACAAGTTTTATAGTTTCAGCTCCTAGGTTTAGGAATATAATCCATTTTGAGTTAATTTTTAGATATAGTTAAAGATAAAGATGGAATTTTTCCCATATAGATGTCCAACTGTATATTTGTTGAAACAACTGTCCTTTCCCCCACAGAACTACAGTGACACCTTTATCAAAGATCAACTGACCATATATGTGTGGGTCTTATTTCTAGATGCTCTTGTCTGTTCCACTCATCTGTATGTCATTCCTTAGGAAATACCATGTGATCTTTTCCTTCTATAAATGTTAGTTGTATTTTCTTTACTGTCTTTTTTTAAAAAGATTTTATTTATTTATTTGAGAGAGAGAAAAAGAGGGAGAGAGCACAAGTAGGGGGGAAGAGCAGACGGAAAAGGAGAAGCAGGTTCCCGGTTGAGCAGGTAGCCCAACACGGGACTCGATCCCAGGACCCTGGGATCATGACCTGAACAGAAGATGGATGCTTAATTGACTGAGCCACCGAGGCACCCCATTCTTTACTGTCTTCAAAATCTTCTTGAGTCTTTCACATTCTCCATCTCCATAACATCTTTGAGGAAGAAGTTTATAAATATATACTATCCACTATGTAAATTAGACTTTTCATTTACCCTATAGGTAATTCTTTCAAGACTAGATTTAATTTCATAAGCAATTTAATTTATTTTATAAATTTTATATTTACATAAATATAAATATATTTTACATTTTACATTTATATATATTTATATATAATCTCTATATTTTTATATATAGTTTAATAAAAATTTCATAAGCAAATTTGTATTTTCTGATTATAAAAGTCATACATCTTAATACCTTGCATCACTTCCCCTATCTAGTACCTAAGAATCCAGAGTATCCACAGCCACTTCTGTACGGAGATCTGAAAGCTCTTACTGTGCCAAATCCCTGGTCTTATGAGAACTTGCTTGTAGCATTCCAATAAGCAAAAGTGATGGTAGGATGTGCAGAGAGGAAGGTGAGCTTCCATCCGGGCTCTCCATTCCCCAAGAACTCAGGATTGTGGTTAATAGCAACCTTGCTAGCTCCAAGAAGGATCAATTAATCCTTTATCCCAACAGTCTATCATGTCCCAGTCCTACACCATCTGTCTGTTCCCTTTTACTGGTGGATAAAATTGGAAGTTAATGAATTACATGGCACTGCTGCTTCCATGAGGCTATAGTCTTCAAAGTCTGGGGCTGTTTCCACTCATGAGTAAACAAGCCTTCAGATCTAAGAAGTTGTCATGAAGAACATAGAGAATCCTATTACTTTAGGATTCTTCTGAAAGAATCTCTACTTGCTTTATTTATGCTATGCTGTATAAGAATGTGAGAAAAGAAGGGCACAGAAAAAAGACAAATATTCAAGGCTTCAGAGGAGTAAGGAAGGATACCTCATGGTGGGATCAGAGAGCAGTGGGTGAGGCATGCTATTGTAATTTGGTGCTTTAAAGCCTTGCAGTCTAATACCTTCCAGGTATTCTCTGTAGCACTAACCTTGCTTTAAACATGAATTAAAAAGGAAAAAGTTACAAGATGACAAAAAATAGCAACATGGAATTTGTACTTTTTCACCACCATGGTGAAATACTAATGAAGATGCACAAAAAAAGGGAAATGAAGTTTCAAAAGCACAATAAGGTTCATAGTCAACATTTTGCCTGTCACCAGAGGAATATCCATCAGGCAGAACTTGGTGAGGCCCTGAGGAAAATCCACTTGCAGGAACCACGTGGTAGGCAATGGCCCTCCACTCACCCTAAACCATAGCCCAAGACACCCCAGGGAGCATCACTGCACTTCCCCCACCCCACCCCAACACACAGAGGGGAAGGTGCTTTCAGGAGTAGCCAGAATTGTCCTGAGATCAAAATTCAGGCAGTGAAATTAGACTGGGGACAGGAGTGTAGGGATATCCCATTATATCAAGGGAAATGAATTCAGGAAGGAGAAAGTCCTAGAAGAAAGATGTGAGTAACAGCCAAGAACCACAGCACACTTCTGATTAACCAGGAATAAACTTCACTTCTCCCAGAACCATGACCAGCAGAATCAGGAGAAATCTATTTAGGCTTATAGGTCCACACTAAAACAAAGATTTTAAAATACCAGAAAGTTGGATGGATTCACATATACCAGCCCTCCAATACATGTGACAGAATGATTTTAATAGCTTTCAGGAAAATAGCAGTAGAATAAGGAGAATCTAGCCATAGTGAATTTAATGGCAGAGATTTATAAACTTCTCTGTGTTCAGGTTTGATTAAAAATATTAAAAAGCTGATGAAACACTTGGCATAAAATATGAAGACCAAAGCACTCTAACAAAATTTCAGAAAGCACCTGTTCTGTACTATAAATGAAATTCAGAAAACTAATGGATAATATGAAATAAGGCATCAAAGTAAGAAGACACAGACTGAAACAGTAAAGGTCATGGCTGAAAAGTATAAATGAAAACAGCTAAATATGTTAGTAAAGACACAAAAAACTCAATTAGAAAATTAAGGTTTGCATTATAAACAGAAAAAAAAACTCAACCCAAAAGAAATTTAAATAAATGACATGGATACGGGGTACAAGTTTGAGAATTTTTGCTAACATACAAAGAATCAGGAGAAAAAAATTGAAAATGTAAAAAATGAAGAAAACTTCTTTTTAAAGATCGAGAATTGCAGAATAACAGAGAATTTGTTTTCCTTTGGAAAAACATGTAAAAACTCCATCGACAGACCCCAAAATGTATAAAAGAATGATTATATAGTGATACTAAAAAGTAGTAGAAGGGGAGAAATTTTCTTATTAAATGGTTATTGGTCCATCAGATAAGTATCCAAGGAAAAGGAGAGTTATTTTCCATTTTACATAAATATATTCTTGATGGGATGTAAAGAAAACAAAAAGGTTTTGTAATCCTAGATGGAGAAGGTCTTTTAAGGTATAATTCATCTAGGAAAAGGACTGATTTCATAAAAGACTGGACTTTGTAAAAATTTAAAATATTCATAAAACAAAACAAAAACAAATGTACCACAAATAAAGTTCAAGATAAATGACAAAATACAAAAAAATATTGGTAACATAGCCTCCACATCTAAAAGATTCTTACCATCAGAAGATGAATGCACCAATAGAAAAATAGTCTAAGGGGCGCCTGGGTGGCTCAGATGGTTAAGCGTCTGCCTTCGGCTCAGGTCATGATCCCAGGGTCCTGGGATCGAGTCCCGCATCGGGCTCCCTGCTAGGCGGGGAGCCTGCTTCTCCCTCTGCCTCTGCCTCTCTCTCTCTCTCTCTGACTCTCATGAATAAATAAATAAAACATTTAAAAAAAAAAAAAAAGAAAAATAGTCTAAGAACACAAAATCAGGCAGTTCAGGAGAGAAGAAAAATAAATCAGTAAGAAACATAGGGAGAATGTCCAACTTCACCCAGAACTACAGAAATGCAAAGTTAAATAAAAAAGAGATACATTAAAAATATATTTGTAATTTATATGCAAAAAAAAGTAATAAAGAGTATGGCAAGGATGTGAGGCACTCCACAAACCGCTGACAGCAAATTTGCAGTATCTGTTAAGGGCCTTGAAAACATGTACATACCTTGGCCCAGCAAGTCAACATCTTAAACCTTAGGGAAATCATTCAATATGCATATATAACTTAAAAATAACAACAGCCAACATTTATTTACTAACATGCAGAGGCTTTCAGACTCAGCAACCTGTATGCATCTTTCCTTTAACCCTCACATTATTACAGAAGCAGGAGTTATTACAGATGATGAGACAAGACTAGACAGGTTTAAATAATTTGTGTAAAGTCAAATGGATAAGCAGTGGAAATGCAACTTGTCTAACTCCAAAATTCATACTTTTAACCTTTGCATCCCCTATGGGGACATTTGCCTGAGTGTCTTCTAGAATGATGAAAAATTGCAATCAGTCTATGTATCCAAGAATAAGGGATTGATTAAAAAGCTGGATCTACACAATACATGGCCAAAAAAAAAATCACTCTAGAAGAACTTGAATGACATCAGAAAATAGACTGTAGTGTTACATGAAAAAAAACCTATTAAAAAGCAATATATATATGCACGGTGTGATTCCACCTTTATAAACATTTTATATTATAGAATATATTTTAATGGTATGATAAAATGGTCAGTAAAGGTTATCTCTGGTCTGCAAGACTTTTATTTTCTTCTTTCCACTTTCTGTATTTCTCCAAATTTGCTATAATCACCATTCACAAACTCTGATCAGAAAAAATGTTATTTAAAAATTAATATAAAGATGTACAGGAAGAAAAACAGATGTAGTGAACAAATCAGCATATAGATGATTTGTATTAAAAAATGAGCTAAAATTTGGAAAAATTTATCTTAACATTCAGGGGACAGGAAAAACAATAATATACACATGGAAGACACTATTTCTAGGAATCTGCAAGTGTTCCTGAGACCTTTTCACTCTTCACAGACGAAGGACTCCCACTGCTAGGAGGAAGAGGATTAAGGGTAGCTTTTGGTAGGACACTAGCACCAGGCTACACCGCATGTACTAACAGATATTCTAGCAAGCTTTCTTAAGGAATTCTAATCAATAGGAGGAAAAAGTTCTTAAAGCACTGGTTCTATTTTTTTTTAAGATTTTATTTATTTATTTATTTGACAGAGAGAGAGAGCACATGCACCCAAGCAGAGCGGCAGTCAGAGGGAGAGGGAGAAGGCTTCCCGCTGAGTTAGGGAGACGGACATGGGGCTTGATCCCAGGACCCTGGGATCATAACCAGAGCCGAAGGCAGACGTTTAACGAACTGAACCACCCAGGCATCCTTCAAAGCACTGGCTCTTAAGATTCTCTTCTAATCTCAAGTCCTCTAAGGTACTAAGAGTATACAAAGTAAACTCAAAGTGATCAAAGGAAGTCTCTGGTTTTACTTAATTCTAATCCATACTTTCAATATTAAAAATTCACTACTCCACTTCTGAGAGCCTCTGAAAAATAGTCCATATCCTACCCATTGCCTAGCACCTAAAAGGGCATCCAATCGATACAGAATAAAGCAATAGTAAATGAAGGGTTCACACTCAGCCCAGCCATCTCAGGGAGAGGTTTTGCAGTGTAGGAGCCTTATTTATTCTACACTCTTGGCTAACCCAGCCTAGCACCAATACCAGGAATTGATGAAAAGGGCAGCATGTTCATGCAAGGGAAGAGACCTGCCTTCAGGTTTGGAGTCTTCCTGGTCTAAGAGGTGATTCCTCACTTCCAAGATCCAAACAGGTTATCTTAACTGGTCATGAAAATCACGATACCATTCTCCACTTCTGATGAGATCTTGCACTGTGGTCATCTTTCAGCTCTGGCTGAGCCTCAGTTTGGATTCTAGTCTATCTGTAATGTTCTCCTGGTAGAGGCAGCTGGCCTTGTGACTTTCAGCTGCTGGTTATTAGTTTTTCATGACATTTCTCAGGTATTCATGATTATTTTGTCTGCCCCCAGGAAAACTGAGGAAGAGAACAGGACAAATATTTTGTTTGAGAGCCACTAAGAGAAGTGATAAAAACAAGATCCTTTCACACCACTCTTTGCTTAGCACAACTGAGCTAAAGTGGTTCTTTTTTCTGGCAAACCCATCCAAAATGTCCTATTTCTTTTCACTAGTATCACCTTACATAATAATCTGTCATCTTTGAAATCTCTGTCCCATATCCAGTAGGTTACAAAGTCCTGTTGTTCATTTGAGCCTTTTTTCCCTAATATCAGAGCATCTACTTGGTCCAGCCTTCGTTCAGCTATGCGCTGCTTAATTATTGCAACTATCTTCTTCCTGTGTGTCTCTCCATATCAAATACAGGCTCCCCATTGCTGCCAGTGCTACCCTCCTAAGACTACAGTCTGATTTTGTTAAACCTGTGTTGGACATACTTTTTTTTTTTAAATCTACCCAGCAGCCATTATTTCAGGAAAGCACTCCTCAACATTCTTTTAAAAATAATCCTGCTCAGTCTAGCCCCCTCCCTATTCCACTTTGCCACACCTCCCAATATCACCAGAGATAAGCACGGAATCAAGGCCATCTAGATCCATCTGCTGTAGGTCATGTGACTGCCCTGAGACTGAGAAATGACTCATGTGAATGGCCCCATGCTGACCAATCAAAGTCCTCCATGAACTGTCAAGAAAGATACGCTCGGGTCGCCTGGGTGGCTCAGTCGTTAAGCGTCTGCCTTTGGCTCAGGTCATGATCCCAGGGTCCTGGGATCGAGTCCCGCATCGAGCTCCCAGCTTGGTGGGGGGCCTGCTCTCCCTCCCCCTCTGCCGCTCCCACTGCTTGTGCTCTCCTGCTCTCTCTCTGTCAAATAAATAAAATCTTAAAAAAAAAAAAGAAAAAAGAAAGATACTCTCTACTCAGTGATGTAAGATTCACAAACTGCTGAGGCTGAACAACGTGGGACATTTGCACAAAGAAAACAGCTGATATCAAGACAAGCAGAGATCACAGATAATGAGAAGCCAGAAGAAAGGAGTGGGAAAGGCTCCAGCAAAGGTAAAGAGATCACTGGAGCCACCAGATCCTGCTATGCTTCTGCCATCTTGGACTGAGCAGTTGTGTGAGCAAATTAATGCCTTTTATTTTTCCTTTAAATTGTTCTGAATTGTCTTCTTGACACTGTGTGTGCAAAAGAGCCCTCACACATACAGCATCACTACTTAGAAACTTTTTTGGGGGTGGCAAGGGGCAGAGGGAGAGGGGCAGAGAGAATCTTAAGTAGGTTGCATGCTGGGCATGACATAGGGCTCAATCTCACAGCCCTGAGATCATGGTCTGAGCCGAAATCGAGAGTCAGAAACTTAACCAACTGCGCCACCCAGGTGCCCCACTACTTAGACACCTTTAACAGAGTCTTTTTTTTTCCTGTAGGAAGTAAAACTCTCACAAACTTCTTAGCACAACATTCAAGTTCTTTGACAAAAGGGACCATCTTAGCATTTCAGTTTTAACTCTCCTGATCCAGCCTCAAGCACTTTGAAATATTAAAATAATATTAATAATAAGTTAGTACCTTCTACTATAGCCACCACTGACCCTAACTTCTGCCCCTCATGCTACTTACTGCTCATTTCCTTAATCTGAATTATTCTCCTATTCTTTCCTTCAATACTCAATCTTCCAGATACGGCTTGTATAGGTGACAGTATCATATTTTACATCACGATTCTCATGCATGTGTATTTCCCCCTACCAGACTCTGCAGACAAGGACTGAATCTTTCTGAAGTTTCAGCTCTAGCACCTGACAATCTGCTATAGCAAGCACACACTCCACACGTTTGCAACTCTGATCAGAAATGAAAGACTGAGGGTTGATACCTGTTAGAATCTTAATTCTTCTTTACATTACAATTTCTCAAAAATTCACCATGTCACTGTACAACCCAGTAATCAAACTTATGGGCAGTTATCCTGGAGAAACAAATTGATGCTCACATTTAAAACCTGTAGAGAACTATTTACAGCAGCTTTATTCCTAATTTACCCATATTGGAAAAAACCCAGATGTCCCTCAACAGGTGAATGGTTAAACAAACTGTGTACATCAATACAATGGAATACTACTCAGCAATAAAAAAGAACAAAGTATTGATAAAACAACTCGAAAATATCTCAAGGGAATTATGCTGAATGAAAAAAAAAGCCAATCCAAAAAGATTACATATTATATGATTCCACTGAGATAATCTTGAAATGACAAAATTAAAGAAATTCACAAGAGATCAGGAGTCGGCAGGGGTAAGGGAAGGAGGTGAGAGGTTAAGCAGATGGATGGAGCCATAAGAGGGCGTCACAAGGCATCCTTGTGGTGATGACACTGTCCTGAATCTTGACTGTATTAATATCTTGGTGGTGACATCTTACTACAGTGTAGGAAGGTGTTACTATTGGAGGACAGTGGGTAAAGGTACATATAATTCTGTTTTATTTCTTAGAACTGCATATAAATGTAAATCAAGCAGAGAAAGACAATTATCATATGGTTTCACTCATATGTGGAACATAAGCAATAGCACAGAGGACCATAGGGGAAGGGAGGGAAATCTGAAGGGAGAGAAATCAGTGATTCATTAATTACGTATAACACCCAGTGCTCATCACAACACGTGCCCTCCTTAATACCCATCACCCTGTTACTCCCTCCCCCAACCCCCTCCCCTCTGAAACCCTCAGTTTGTTTCCTGGGGTCCATAATCTCTCATGGTTTGTCTCCCTCTCTGAATTCTCTCCCACTACATCAAAACTACATCAAAACTACATCAAAAACTAATGATGTACTCTACAGTGGCTAACTGAACATAAAAACAGAAACAAAACAAAAACTAACCACACCACAAATCTGAACCAAGAACCTGATTCTCAGTGCAAGAGTACCTCACAAATAATCATACTCTCAAAGTATCTTACTGTAACTGGCAACAGAATAGGGTTTTGCCAACAAGAAGCAAGGAGCTCTCTAGAAAAAGAGACAGGTAAGAGTCATTCTGGACAATATGAGAGAGGAGATTTCTTTACATACGAAAACTATGTTCAGAAACTGGATGGCAAAAAAAAAAAAAAAAATTAACAAGAGAAGTATCGCTGCCCAGACAATGAGCAGGGACCCTAAGTGATAGTCCATCTCTACAAGTGCATGGCTGGGCTTCCATGGGGATGAGTAACAGCCACTGATATGTGAAATCTGATCTGTTTGCCATTTAAATCCATGTGACTCACTGAAGCTGGCTGCATTCACATCTAAAAATATAGGAAACCTGCAGCCTAAGCAAATTGGCTCATTGACGCGTGGGGTTTTGATGCAAACACTACACATTTGGAGACAGTGGTTTTATATTTATGTCAGCTAGCTGTAAGGGAGGTTCTGCCCCTCAAATGCCAGAGTCTAGGTAGAAATCTAGATGCGAAGAGGATCACAAGAATTATCTGCTTATATACATGTTATCTGGCAGTCACGTGACACCTTTTTGGTAACAGGGAACATGAGATCTGAGGTGTTCTGCAGGCTAGAAGGATGCCCTTCCTTGGGCATCGGGTGTGCCCCACTAAATGCCTGTCTCCGAAGAGGACAGTGGAGTCATAAGCTATAAACGACAGAGTAGGGTGTGGTGGTCACATGAATGACTGAGCGCCACTTGGACTGGCAGTGGCTGAGTCTACAAACAGAGGGTGTGGTGCTTTGGCCCTGCCATTTTTTTTGTTTGTTTTGTCCAGTCCACTAAGTATCTCTTCCAGTAATGCCTACAGCCGTAACAACTGGTGAGTGGGGCAGCTGATTTCTGGGTGTTCCCTCTTGGACACCCAATTCCTTCCCAAGAGGCTGTTCATATTCATGGAACCAGTAACTTTTCAGAGGTGCCCCCTTGATCCCACTGGGGCCTGCCTGGCACAGCCACTGCTGCACTCACCCATCAGGACGCTGAGCAGCTTCTGCACTCTGGAATTGACCCCCACAATTCGGTAGAGCCCTTGCTCATTGATCCCTGAGAAGAGAAACAGTGATGATTTAATTAGAGGCATGTCAGAACACAAGTTAAGCCAACCCAGCCAGATGCACTTTTTTTCATTTTCTCGGTCCTTCTAAAACCCACTCTAATTAAAGTCCCCTGTCACTCAACTCTGCTCTTAGCGAAGGAGTGGGATTTGGTGCAGCTGTCTAGGATTTCACGGGTGTGCTGCACACTTCAGCCCTTGTGTTAGTTCAGTTCAGTCAACAGAGGGGAAAGAAACCTTCCTCTTCTCTTGCCAAATGCAGCATCTGAAGAGTTTTGAAAGATGCCAAATACATACTTTTAAATATGTTACATTTAACCAATTTTTCAATTTAAAAAGCCAAAACTGACGTGATAGAAATTTCATACTGTAGAAAAGAATAAATGCTTTATAATCTATTTTCAAATACAGAATAGAAATACAGAGGTGTGAGAGCATTTTTAATTTTGGACAATGTTCACCAAGACTGAGAAATTAGGAAATCCATTTATTTGTCATGTAAACATTCTTTATGAAGAAAAAGGAGAATTATCTTCATTCAACCCAAGTAAATGTGCCGGTGAACTAGAAGGGGATTACCTAAAAACACCCAAAGAACCAATAACTAAGCCACCTTAATGCTTTGTTCATTTAAGTGCAAGGATTGGATCACCGCTATACCATTTACAAAAAGGGACCATTTAGACCAAGTGATTGAAGAAATGATTTTTCTGTTTAGCCCTAGGCCCATCATACCCCACACCTTTCAACTAACTGGTCTCCTGCTTCCCATCTTATTCCCCTGATGTCCATTTTTCAACCAGTAACCAAAACGAACTTCTTTAAGTATGTATCAGTTCAAATCCTCTCTTTACTCAAAACTTTCCCATGGCTTCCCATTGCATTTAGACCATAATCAAAACTGTGGCCCACAAGGCCCTGCAGGATTAAGCACAGGCCCACCTCTGCATCATCAACCACGTTCACTCTGCTCCAGCTACACTGGTCTTCCTGTTTCTCCCACACATCAAGCTTGTGCACCCAAATCACAGCCTCTGCACAGCTGTTTCCTCCACCGGGAACATGCTTCTCCCAGATCTTTTTATCATTCAGGTCTCAACGGAAATGCAACCTCTTCAACCTAAAGCATCCCATGACCAACACTACTGGCTGGTCCCCTACCCTCTTTTCTTTGTAGCAAGTAACAATATGTGAAATTATCTTTCTTTTTTGGTTTCTTGTTTGTCATTCTCCCCACAAACTACGATATAAACTCTATGTATAGTGATTCTGTCTTCTTTACCATTACAGGCCCCGTACTTAGATCAGTAGACAATACATGACATAATGAATAAAACACTGAGTTATACTCTTTCAGGGCCACCACTTTGGGACCAAAACAAAATTTCCTGAAAGAAATTTGGGAAAAGGCTGATTCTACAGTGTCTCCAACCAGGCCTATGTAGAATTAAGGAATAAAAAGAAGTGGTCTAGAATGATAGGATGTTACAGCTAAAAAGGACCTGTAAAAGCACGTACATCAGCCTGCATGGCTCGGCGACTAGGAGACTGTGATCTAAAACTAAGGGATGGGCCCCAAGCTACTTAACGGCAGAACCATTATTCAGTAACATGGTGGCTTAAAGGGCTTGTCCTTTCTGAAGTGTCTCTACTTCTTCTGTGCTTGACCTTTCCTGGAACTGGATACAACCCTGTCTCCTGCTGGACGATGATTAACGAACCCCAGAAAATATGGGATGTCTGTTCACCTCTGGTCACCACAAATAATTATATACATACATGCATTCCAGTAGGAAAATAACCACTTCCTTCAAGTATTTATGCTAAAATGGCATTTAACTCACATTGTCCTCTTTTCCTTTTTGTGTCAAATGAAAACTTTCTTACAAGTTAAAACATATCATTCTCATCTTCATTTTAGAGCAGGAGGGGACAAAGAGGCAGAGGCTAGGACACCAAACCACTGGTGACCTTGTTCTTCCTCTACTACTTATTATGTATATTTTCTGGCTTTATATCATAAAAAGCTGTCCTCCTGAGCCACTGGTCTGCATTTATCACAGGCTCTGTGAAGGGTTTTAAATGATTCCATTTCCCTATTGGTTTGGCTGCTGAGAGCTCAGACAAAGAGGTGGCCCACCTCAGGCAAGTGGATGAATTTCACAGTGGAGGGGAGCAGATTTTTGTTTTGAACTTACTTTTGGCTGCATTTTTATTATGCCTCTACTTTTGTTAACCCTGTACCTCTTATTCCTCATTCTTTTCTCTTAGAATGAACAGAAAATTAAAACACCTGTTGAAAAACTGCCTTAGTAATAGACAGTTTGAAAATTCAGAAACTGCAGTTAAGGCAAGTAGATAAATCAAAGGAAGACAGTAAGAAGAGCGGGGAGCCCCACTGATGACCCGATGATACCTGTGCATATATGGATCTCCCTTCCCCCCACCACCCCCAGAAGGCATTCATACTGTGCAAGCTGTTCCGTAACTTTCGTTTTTCACTTAATATGTAATAATGAAAACTTGGCATGTCAATAAATGTATTTCCCTGCAGTTTTAGCAATTCACAGCTTTTTACTGCATGGATGTACCACTAGTGATTCAACCAATTTTTGAAACATTTGACCAGTTTCTGTTTTTCACTTTAACACCATTGTGTAAACAGCTTTGTGGCTCAACCTGCCTGTGTCCTTATTTCCTCCAGATCAATTCCCAGAAATCTCACCTATTTCTACTTTATATTCTCTGGCTCTATTTCACTTCTCTTTGCAAGCTGCCTTAACTCTTTATTGAAGGAAGGTATAGCAGAAATAAGCAAACATTTAAAAAATCTTAGAGCACATTCAAATAACTACTTTGGAAAGAACACTTTCTGACTGGGTAGGAGGAGTGGCTCATACAGTTAAGATTTTTTTCATCCCCTTTTACTCAATGCTTTATAGACTTTATATATTTATATTTTATATTTATAATATAATGTAATAATTATAACAGAACTCTTACTAGTTATGGATCCTGCTTTAAAAGATAAAACTTCTTTCAATCAAGTGAAAAAGACTAATGGGTTGAGAGGCTGTGGAATAGTAAGACTCACATCTTTAACAATGGTTCAAACCAAATCCACACCAAAGTTAGTTAACAGCTTTTCTCAGGAGTATCATAGACCAGAGTACTCAAAGCTCCCAGCTGCCAGAACTGAGAAATCTCCTTTGGGTCAACATCTAAGGATGGGAAGGAGACCACTGGGATGAATCAGCTTCCCTGATTCCTAAAGTCCTGCTCCTACAGACCCAGGAAGGGTCAATGTACAACAGGCAGGGCCTGGCTACAGCACTGCTACAGGAAACCAGGGACCTGACCCCTTCTGCCCACCTGGATAGTCACCAGGGACTGACTCTTCATAGCATGGTTCTTAACCTGGCATCCACAGACCCCAGGAGTGCACTAGAGAATTCAGAGTATCAATGAACTTAGGCAGGAAAACAATCACGCCTTTACTTTCATGACCCTGTCACTGAAATTAAACATTTCCTTCCATTATGATATAAGCAATAAATCACAGTGTTAGCAATACCTGTGACTTGCTCAGAAATCAGTTATTTTCATAACACACTGCAACTTTTATAGACATCTTGAAATATCAGGACAGCTGACCCTTGATCAACACTGGTTTGAAATACACAGGTCTACTTACACATGGATTTTTTTGTTTCAATAAACACAGTACAGTACAATCAATGTGCTTTATGATCTTTTAATATTTTTTCTCTAGCTTACTTTATTGTAGTATTATAGTATATAATACATGTAACATACAAAATATGTATTAATTAATTGCCTATGTTATTGGTAAGGCTTCTGGTCAACAGAAAGCTGTTAGTAGTTGTTTGCGGGGGAGTCAAAAATTATATGCAGATTTTCAACTGCACAGGAGGGTAGGGGGTCGGCACCCCGAACTCCCGCATTATTCAAGGGTCAACTGCATTTCCAAATTATGCCAGTTATCAGACCTGTGTCTATTACTTATTATTTAAAGTGGTAACAAAGAAACACATGTACTATTACATCACAACTAGGTCTTTCAATATTTTAACTGAATTCCAGTAACTAGACTCCTTATTATCCTATGTATTTGACACGTATGTCTTTAAAACATTCTACTAATCAGCCAAAGAGGTTGATGACACCCAATTGATTGAGAGCCCCTGCTTCGGAGCAACACAACTTGTAGAAACACACTAATAATGGCACTTGGGGAGTTAATGAGTCACTTAAAATCGGGAAACAGGTAGCAGGTCTGACGCCTCACCAGATGCGTGACCTTCACTGAGAACAATGCCATCTGTTGAACGACTTTACCTCTGGTTTCCACAGCGTGGATGCATTTCCTGATTATGCTGAAGCCAATGCTGTCCAACTGTGCAGCTGAAAGAGGAAGACAGGGGCAGTCAAGTTGCTGGCCATGCACACCAACCTCAGACAAGGTCTGACAGACCCAGGATCAATCAGTCCCATGGTTTGGCCACAGATAAAAATGATTAAAAAAAAAAAATCAGCAGGCATTCACTGAGAGATTACCATATGCCAGGTCCAGTTCTAAGTGCTTTGTTTATATTATCTCATTTAATTCTCATGGTCACTCAGCAAAGTTATCTTCTATTTACAGTTGAAGACACTGCAGCATAGTGATACGTGCTTTGCCAAAGGAATAAGTAGGCATCCTTTAAATCGCTTGTTCTGTTATTGTCAGGAACTGTTGGACTAACTGCTTCCTGGCCTCCTTCAAAAAGCATAAATTAAGTGGCACAATAAATGTTAGATAAGTGCTTTACATAGATTATCTCAGTTAATCCTCGTAAATCCCCTAGGCTGATACTAGCATTAGCTCCATATTACAGATGAGACAACTGAGATTTGGCAAAGCTAAATGTCTTGATCAAAGCTGCAGAGCTAATAGGTGGGAGACTCACTCCAGAGCCTGTGAAGACCTAACTGCCTTAAATATGACCCTGAATTAAAGAGAGAAGTCGAATCCTGCTCAGGTGATTAGAAAAGAAGGAAAAAATGGTAAAAGGAAAAGTGACCTAAAGGAAAATTAAAGCAGCCTAGAACAAAGAAGTTACCTGATGAGTAAGCATAAGGCAGTAGAGCCATCCTGTGTGGGATCTGTCAGCAAGTAGTAAGAGTTTTCCACCTGCTACAAACGCCACTAATGTGACTCAGAAAATTAACGATCAAATAGCAGCAACCTTTTCCACAGCCCAGAACCAATTTCCAACCTGGCAGTGAGGCTGGGAACCCACCAAGATTTGTCTCCATGTTTTGATTACCCAGTGAGAAGATGTGGATGGTAACTGTTAAGAATGGGTTCACCTTTTGAGCACCTTGGCACATGAGGGCAAGACATTTTACAAACTCATGGGTCACAGTGGAGAAGAGAATGGTAGAAAGTAGGAAGGGAAGTATTTTTAAATAATTTGTCATCACCTTGGGCAAGAAATAAACTTGTAAAATATGAGAACTATTGAACTCATTCTTTGATCTAATCCAAAGAGAACTTTTCTCAAAAAATTTTTTTAAGTTTTTAATTTTAATTCCGGTGTAGTTAACATATAGTGTGATATTAGTTTCAGGTGTACAATGTAGTAATTCAACACTTCCACACATTAGCCGGTGCTCATCACAACAAGTGCACTCCTTAATCCCCATCACCTATTCAACCCATTCCCCCACCCACCTCCCCTCTGGTAACCATCAGTGTGTTCTCTATAGTTATGAGCTTGTTTTTTTGGTTTGTCTTTCCTTTTTTTTCCTTTGCTCTTTTGCTTTGTTTCTTAAATTCCACATGAGTGAAACCATATGGAAACCATTTGTCTTTCTCTGACTTATATGCCTTAGCATTATACTCTCTAGTTCCATCCATGTTCCGGTAAATGTCAAGATTTCATTCCTTTTTAATGGCCAAATAATATTCCATTGTGTGTGTGTGTGTGTGTGTGTGTGTGTATGCCACATCTTCTTTATCCATTCCTCTATCGATGGACACTTGGCTGCTTCCATAATTTGGCTACTATAAATAATGTTTCAATAAACATGGGGGTGCACCTTGCTCTAATTCTTTATGTATATGAGTGAACTTATATCCAATGAAGATAAAAATCCTTAAGAAAATCACTGCATTCCTCAAACTAAAAAGGAATGCTGATTTATTAAAAATTCTCTTCTCAAAGGAAACAAAATAACTCTTATTCTTACCGACATACTTATCACTTACTGATACTTATTTTAAACACATTTGGTCTCTAGGATAGTCAGTAAAGTACCGGAAAAGGAGGAAAACAGTATTTCTCTTCCTGGAGACTACCTGCTATACAAACCACCACTCTTATTCTCTTAAAGTTGTAAGGAGTCTACTAACTTACTCTCATGCTTTTTCTAGTATAAACCAAGTATTTACTCTGCAAATCGTGCAGTACAGAGCTTTCTGACTCAAAGCTGCCAAGTCAGATTGAAATCAGTCTTCCAAATGAAACTCAATCAACTCATGCCATAGACTTTTCCCAAATTTAATAACAAACTATGATACACAGGCTAAACACCTGTTAAAATCTAGGCAAAGATTATCTAAAATAAGAGTTTTATTGAGATATAATTCACATACCATAACATTCACCCATTTAAAGCTCAAAATTCATTGGTTTCTAGTATACTTACAAAGTTATGAATCAGGCACCATTATTTGATTCCATAACATTTTCATTCTCTTCCACATAAAACTTCATACACGTTAGCAGTCACACCCTATTTCCTGCCTTCCATCAGTTCCTAAAAATCAGTCATCTGTTTTCTGTCTCTATAGATTTGCCCATTCTAGGCAAGTCATATAAACGGAATCATATCATACAAGGTCTTTTGTGTCTAGCTTCTTTCACTTGGTTTAATGTTTCCTAGAGACATGTATGTTGCAGTATCAATACATCATTCCCTTTTATGACTACATTGTCTGGATATACCACATGTAATTTATCCATTCATTGGCTGTTGTTTCTACTTTCTGGTTATGAAATGCTGCAAGGAACATCTCTGTGCAAGTCTTTGTGTGGACATATATTTTCACTTCAGTTTATACCTACAAGTGGAATAGCTGGATTACATGGTAACTCTGTGCTGAACGTTTTGAGGAACTGCCAAACTGCTTTCTAACGTGCTGCACCATTGTGCATTACCACCAGTGATGTATGAGGGTTCCAACTTCTCCACATCCTTGCTGATATCTGTTATTGTCTTTTTTATTATAGCTTTCTTAGTGGGAGTGAAGTGGTATCTCATTGTGGTTTTGATTTGCATTTCCCTAGTGACTAATGATGTGGGGCATCTTTTCATGTGCAGGGGAGGATATTCATTCCTTTATACAGTAATCAGAACAGAGCCTACTGGAAACTATTTGTCAGAAGGGAAACTAGTTTTCGTACTTAAGGAGGTTTCCAAAACATTCATAACTATGATTCAATAGTCAGTTGAAGCCTTTTAGTTCTTCTTTTGAGAGGTGATCAACGGAATTTATGCACAGGGATGATAGCTGAAAAAGTTCAGGAGAAAAAGAACCACCATTTTGCACCATCCTCTGGGGCGCTGCTGAGACTGATTCCATGCTTGGATGCTTTAAGAGTACGTTTGCGGCATGATCTTGTTCTACACATTAATCAACATCTATCTCGGACAAAAAGTATTTTGCTTCCCTTACCCCATAAACAGTGGCAAAAGTTTTGAAAGGTTGAAGTAACCTGGCAGCTGACAGTGACAACCCCAGTAACCAAGACACCTGCTCATAAAGCCATCGGCATAACTAGCAGGAGACATGAGGGCAGAGCTAGAGATAGACCTGCAAGGCCAAATGAGTCCTCGAAGGCAAGAAGCAAGATCCTTTCCTAGGTAAGTAATAGCTAACGGAAAAGAATGCAATGGAACCTTCCAAGTATACCCAGAAAAAATCGAATTCCACTAACCTACACCAATTACCATTACTTCTTTTAGAAATTAAAGCAAACTGCCCCCCCTCCCCAAATCTCTCAGCAATTCTCCTTTGGTTTTCCCAACATTATTAAGTTCTTTCATTTGTTTTAAACCTGCTAACTCCTTTTCTTGAAATAAATCTTACACAGACATTACACATTACACATGTAACATAATATTAGTATATATTAGTTGTCTGAGTTCAAAAGTATAACACATTTACATATTACCAAGTCAAAGGGAGTTCAAGGTAACTCACTGTCAGCCTCTAGTTGTTCAAGTTGCATTCTGATGATAATTATTACAGTTTTATAGGCAGATAACACTGTATTAAGAAGTGAAATTCATATCAAACAACAGTTCCCAACAAGGAACTCATGATATACAATCATTGCTCTAAGTCTCTAAACTGAAACTGGTAAAATTATTACATTGCCTGCTGCCCTGGGACATCCCTGTTTGTCCCTGTGTCTCTAAGGCTATGCCACCCACAAGCACGCACGTACACACACGCATGTGCGTACGCTCACACACACATATACACACATGAAGTCTGACTTCTATTCTGAACTTGAATTCCCTGCTGATGTCATGATTAGGTTACTAATGATTAACAACTGCTTTATTATTTAACATGTACAGAGTACTACTAATGTAACAGCTACCATAGTGCATACATAACTAGAGATCATTAGTTCTGATCTCTGCCCAGCAGGTACATAATCTAAGTTAATTGAGATCGCCTCTGCTGAAAAGCAACTTCCCACTAAAAGGTTTAGAACATGATCACCACCGAACAGAGTTTGTTAATGACAGAAAAAGTCTGAGCAGACTGCCAGATGGAAGAGGCTGTCCTTAATCCCCTGAAGCAGGTGATTCAGCTCTTTTACTGGGCCAAGGCTCAGAAAAGGTCAGGGATTTATTTGCAATTTCTCTATCCTTATAATCTCCAGGAATAATCTCTCATTAAATATCTACTAGGCTTGCATTATTCCCTTAATTTGACTTGCAATGAGTTGTTGCAGGACCTGTAGCTCCTAGGCCTGCCATCCACTGTCTTGCAGCTAAGGCCCGAACTGGCTTCTCTACCTCCCTCGGCCTCAACTTCAACTCTGCCCAGGATTCTGCACCAGGCAGCCCAAACAGCTTTCATATGATGACTGTCAACAGAGCTCACACCAAATACCCAGGTTAACCTGCCAAGTTAGAAATCTATCACCGTCTTAATTTTCATTTCAACTTTTAAAGCCTTGTTTGTCTCCTTTTAGAGGAAGGTCACACACGCCTATTTTCTCAAAGTTCTATGGAGAACACAAGAACACTGAGAGTTGGGTTGATGCTCAGTCAGCTCGGAGGGTCTTAGGGCAGAAGAGGGAAGAGGATGCTTGGCAGACCACTGGGTATTATGCCTAGGGTACGAACTCCAAGAGCAGGGAGGCAAGTTAAATCCAGGAACAAACAGTTTTACTGCAAAGGTCTTGAAACAACAACATAGTATATAAGGTTCAATCCAATGATGTTCTTGCCTAAAAAGAGGAGGCTTGCCTAAAAAAAGGTGGCCAGGTGGAGAGACATGCTCTGTAGCTTCTTGCACCAAATGCTACCTCACCTGAGATGTTTTCCCTGGCTCTTTCCACCTTAAAAGAAAATGAAGTGTGTAGGTGGTACAAAACCCTTTGCACTCCCCCTCTTCCTTACCCTAATATCCAAATTATCACGAGGTCCCTCAATTTCGTCTCTCTCCATCTTCACCACCACCATCCTGGTCCTGGCCTCCGTCATCTGTTACCAGGACTGCTGAGATGACCACCTAACTGGTGTCCTCATATGTCCTATGGCTCCCTCCAGTCTATTCTCCACATTGCAGCCCCCCTGATCTGGACGAAACCAGACCATGTGCCCTCCCTGTTTAAAATCTCTCAATGGCACCCCACTCTTCTCAGGAAGATAACCCAAATCCTTCACAGGTTTCACATAACCCTGCATGGTCTAGTCCAGCCTGCCTCATCTCACACTACCCCTCCAGACCTAAGCATCCTACCATAGTGGCTTTCAGAGCACCCAACTGACCACACTTTCTCTGCAGCCTTTGCACATACTGTGGATCTCACTTGGAAGCCCACTGGCCAAAGCAACTGCAAATCCTCAGGTCTCCCCTCAAGTGTCAATTCCTCAAAAATGCCCTCCTGATCTCTCCACCTGGTTCACGTCCTCACTGAAACTTGGATATAGCACTATCAACTTCTTCTTCAGAGTATGTAACATAATTGCAAGCTTACATTTATTTCTGTGATGTTGCCTACCAAACCAGATTTGCATCCATGAAAGCAACGATACATGTATATCTTTACTCATTGTTTTATTCAATACTCTATCTCTGCCTTTCACTGTCTACTATGTTGACCATTACATATGATGGGGAGGGTCACTAAGGGATATGTGGTATAGTAAAAATGACCTTTCAAATTCCAATTGTTATAAACCCTAAGAAAGTAGACGAGTTATTTAAGTTCTTATTTAAGTTCTAGTGCCTAGATTTTTCATCTTTTGGGAAGATATAAATGTTAAATAAAGATATGAGTGGCCTGACCTATCTACTTTCTTCCTGTATCAATACAAAGAGGTATCACCACCTAGCAGTACAGCCCCAAGAATAAGTTAAAAAGAAAGGAAAAACAAAAGGTGTGCCAGCCAAGACATGAAACAGAGAAGATAAAACCAAGTTCTGGTTTTCCTGGACACTTGTAGAAATCCTTTGCTTGTCCATCAAGGCATTATCATCACCAAACTGTACATGCACATGAAGCTGTGGCTGGTGAAAACAGAAGGTGTGGGGGTTCTTTCCACATCATACTATCTATAGGCCATCTACACAATCAGACAGGTCTGAGGTCAAGGAAAGCCCCAGAAAATAAGAGCATTCTCCCCTAGAGCTGTGTGCTACACAAGAGGCCTCATTCTGCAGGTCCAGGAGCCCCTTTACTAAAAATCACTGACCTGCTCTTGCCCTACACCAGTCCTTAGTACTCAAAACATCAAGGAATTTGGCAGTAAGTGGCCAAATCACTAATTCTGAATGGAAGGGACCTTTCCATACCACAGGTTGACTGATGGACATATAGCATGTGAAAACAACTCTCTGGGATATACCCCGAAGTTACCCCATACATGCATCCTGGGAATTCTAACAGAGCTCAGAAGACAAATCCTTTTCCAAAAGAGAGGAACTAATCTCCTGAATTCATTTCAACACACATTAGAACACATTACCCATTTTCTTAATGGTGGTATTCAACAGGTTTTTCCTAGCCTAAAAACCTTTCCCCATG
Source organism: Halichoerus grypus (assembly GCF_964656455.1). Lineage (NCBI taxonomy): Eukaryota > Metazoa > Chordata > Mammalia > Carnivora > Phocidae > Halichoerus > Halichoerus grypus. Next base: position 116,923,339 of record NC_135713.1, read on the forward strand.
AATCTTACTCAACTTTCCTTTGATCAAAAAAAAATCTTTCAAGTTTTTTACAGGAGAAACGGAATTTGCTGGAAGTGCTGGATGTTTGCATAAAAATAAGAGAACTGAAAGGTAAAGGAAGTTACTGCCCCAGTTTTAATGTGGATGGATACAGGAGATTGTCTGGAATGACTATGAGCAGGCCACCATTTCATGGACATCTCCAGAGGCATGTTCTCACCTCAGAAATTTACTCAATTTCCCGATGTGCTTTGCTCTTTAAAGTCTGGCTTACCTCGCTCATTCCGAATTTAATCAATTTCAACACTATTAAAAGCCATGAAGAGAAACACCCACATTGAATTAAATACCAAATCCATCTGGAGAATAGATTTCCAACTGGCTCACACACTCGGAAGGGCTCACGTCCTTTCTCCTAATCATGTGAAGACCCAGAGTTGCCAGGCCTTCATGGCTGTGGCCCCTGGGAAACAATCTTCATGGTGGCAACTCTTAGAAATTTCCAGTGGCGCTGGGAAGTTGGCCAATTGCTTCTTAATTATCCAGGTGTGAATTCCCTATTTTGGGGATTACCAACAGCCAGTTTTTAATCTCAGTTCAGCTCCCCAAGACCCCGTACCCTGCTCTACTCTGTCCTATACTCTGCTCCCCAGCTTTATACATTCAGGGAGTGTGAACTAACTTTAATATTAACTGAAGTCACGCAAACAGAAGTGGTATGTACTGGAAAGAGAATGATAAACTTTCAAGCCAGACAGACCTGGATTAAATTCTGGTCTCTGCCACCTCTGACTGGTATGATCATAGGAGAGGTGCTTCACCTCTGACACTTACCTTCCTCTTATATAGAGTGGGGAGAACTCACCTAGGTGTTGCAAGGGTCAAAGGAAATGTATACTGACTTATTTGGTATTTCAATAAATGGTCATTAGCAGTATTAGCAACATTTGAATCAAACTTTTCAGTTGATAAAACATTTTTCTATTTTTTTTAAAGATTTTATTTATTTATTTGACACAGAGAGAGAGATAGTGAGAGCAGGAACACTAGCAGGGGGGAGCAGGAGAGCGAGAAGCAGGCTTCCCATGGAGCAGGGAGCCCAATGCGGGGCTCCATCCCAGGACCCTGGGATCATGACCTGAGACGAAGGCAGATGCTTAATGACTGAGCCACCCAGGCGCTCCGACAAAACATTTTTCATACCCAAGTTCATGTTATCCCTACAATAATCCCATGGGGTAAATACTGTTACTGTTCTTACTAATAACTTCTTGCTATGTTTCCCCACTAATGAGCTCAATAAGACATTACTGTTTATAGAATATATTAAAATACTATAGCTTAATTGATTTTCCCAATGTATCTGATAGTCTTTATGATGAGAAAAGCCAGGCTCACAATGTTAAGTGGTAACAATGACAGCAGTAGCTAACACTTGCTGAACAAACTGCACTGATCTGGGCTAAGCACTTAAACATACCACATCCTCATCCATCATCATCTCTATTATGTAGACAGGAACTCTCAACTCAGATGAGGTTGAGGAAATTCTGGTAAGACTTTGGCCTTAATGAGTGGTGGAACCAGGATTGGAACTCACTCAGTCTGATTCCAGAGCTCATCCCTCATCCCTCATCCACTCCTACTCAAGTTCACATGACCAGACAGGGATGGGGCGGGGAGAGGGAGGAGATGCTGGGGAATCATGTTTTCTGGATTCTTCCCTTTCTACTCCAGGTGGAGCTCTCAAAACTAGTAGACAAGAGAAGGAGGAGCATGCTTGTTGCCAAGCAGATTGTGGGCACCCTCCCACAGGTTACAGTCCAGTAGGTTTGAGAAGCACGCTTGGGATAACAACATACTGTATACCAACCAATTAAAACTAGTGTCACTAAAGACTAACAGAAATTATTGTTGACTGTTAATCAGCTATCAATATCTTACCACAGTCCCCATCTGTGGGGGATCTGACAATATCCATTCACCAGTGCTACGTATCTCAATATATAATGTTGCCTGTGTCTCTGGTGACATATGAAACAATTCACAAATATTTTCAATAGCTGTGTACTTATATCAATGAATACCAGGAATTTACCTGTTTATCACACAAGACATGCTGCATTTAAAAAATAAATTTAAGGGGCGCCTGGGTGGCTCAGTCCGTTAAGCGTCTGCCTTCGGCTCAGATCATGATCTCAGGGTCCTGCGATGGAGCTCTGCATCGGGCTCCCTGCTCAGCAGGGAGTCTGCTTCTCCCTCTCCCTCTGCCTGCCCTCCCCTCTCTCTTTCTCTGTGTGTCAAATAAATAAATAAATTCTTTAAAAATAAATAAAAAAATAATAAATAAATAAATAATAAATTTAAGTTAAAAAGAGTGAACTGAGGGGTGCCTGGGTGGCTCAGTTGGTTAAGCAGCTGGCTCTTGATTTTGGCTCAGGTCATGATCTCAGGGTCTTGGGAGGGAGCCCCACGTTAGGCTCTGTGCTTAGCGAGGTGTCTGCTTCTTCCTCTCCCTTTGCCCCTCTCCCCACTCATGCTCATTCCCTCTCTCTAAAATAAATAAATCTTTTTTTAAAAAAGAGTGAATTGATTTAAAAAAAAGAGTAGGTCAATAGTAATACAGTTGGTATATATATATGTAAAAAACAAAACAAAACAAAATATGAAGTCAGTGATAGAAAAATAACACATTTGGGAACTGTTGTCCCCAGCCAGGCACTACATTGATCCTGGCTGGAAGGACAAGATGGGAAGGTACCATATTCTACCAGCAAGATTTCCTACTTCCGTACAGTCATCCTGGATTCCTTGCTTTCTCTCCCCCTCCAATCCATTAACCAGCCCCGTCAGGCACCAGTTAAAAACACATCCAGAACCCAGATGCTTCTCACCATCTCCACTGCTAATACTTTGATCCAAGCCACCATCATCTTTCGCCTGGATGGCTCCAATCACTAGCTTCCCAACTGCTTCTCCTTTCACCCCATACAGTTTATTCTCAACCAGGAGCCAGAGACATCTTTTAAAAATACACATTGGCTCATATGTCACTTGCCTGATCACAACTCTCCAGGGACTTCTCATAACACTTAGAACACAAGCTTACCTCCTGACCACGGCCTCACATGGTCTAGTCCCAGCCTACCTGACCACTCTCACTCTGGCCTCCTCCAATCCAGTCACCACGGTCCTTCCTGATATGCCTTGAACACAGCTGGTTTATTCCCTGCACTTCCAGGGTTCCTCTGCCAGCTCCTGACATCCTTACTCCCTCCGTTTGTTCAGGTTTCTGCTCAAATGTAACCTCTTCAGAGAGGCCTCCCTGCTTCAGGTTTTTAGAATGGCTCCCCCTTGCCTTGTTATTCCCTATCCCTTTGCTCTTTTTTCTTCCCAGCCCTTCTCTCCACCTGAAAGTATACTTTTGTTTACTTGCTGTCTGTCAGTTTCTCTCACTAGTATAACTCCATGAGAGCAGGGACTTTATCTGCCTTGTTCATTACTGTAGCATCAATAAATATTTCCCAGATGAAGCAACAAATACAATCCACATTTTCACCTGCTGAGACACCAGAAACCAATAGGTAAAAAAAGTCCCCACACTCCAGGAGCCTCGAATGCTGAGCAGCTGGTTGAACACACTGGTACCTTCTAGAGTTCAGGGGCGCTGTCATGAGAAGCACAAGACGAATAGCGCTGACCCAGATCTCATTCATCCCCTGACCTCTAAGCATGAATACAGCACATCAGAACTTTTTTTTTTCCCTAGCCTACCAGATATAAAGGCACCTATCTTCTTTTTCATGGTTTCTGGAGACACACAGAAAAAAAATAAGCCAAGAGGGACAGAGAGTAAACAAAGTAACCTAGGTAGCAGGAAAGAGATGAAATCCCTGCCTGGCCTGGAATAAACCTACCTGCTCTCAGCTGAGTCAAGAGAGGCTCTAAGATACCTGTAAAGAGCATTCCAGTTCTCAGCAAGACACCACAGCCAAAGTGGCAGAGTCTGGGTTTTTGTATAGTACAGGCTGAGGGCGGCAGATCGGCTTGCAGTAGACTGTTTCCTTGTGGGTTTTGACAACTGCAGTCTCCCAGTCCACCTTAAAATTCCCAATCAGGACAGCAGTGGAAGAGCAATGCCTAATGCACCCCGTGGTAATGCCAACCAGCTTCATCAGGACCACCTGTCTCCTACACAAGAGTCTGGACATCCGGAGAAGGAATTACAGTCCACAGGCCTCAATTCCTTTCTGTCTCGAGGCATGGGTGGTTGTGTACTGATTTCTCAACCAAAAGAAATCGTCACCAGCCTTCTAAAAGAGGAAGTGTTTCAAGCAGAGAACCAATGTCTTCTGCCCACCTAGATCCTTTTCCTGCCTTTACCTACCTGTCTTCTCACTTTGATCTGCCCTAGGAATGGTTCAGGCATTTTTTGGTCACAACAAACTGAGGCAGCAAAGGGCAAGGAAGGGGAGGACGTTCATAATCAGAGGCCTAACGCTGACATTTGCGGCTATAGTCACCGCCAACTGGTTGTGGAAGATGGGCATACTTCGCCTCTCTGACCCTTCTCATCTGCACAGATCAGGTGCTGTGAAAATCAGCAAGGCAATGTCTGTAAAGGCACTCTGAGGAACTGTAAGCAGACTGTCTACTTTCATGCTTTTATATGAATAGCCTCTGGTTTGGGGTAATGGCATTATTGATAACAACAACAGCAGATAATAACATTTAATGACTGCTTAGAATACCAGGCACCACCGACCTAAGGATTTCCATCCTAATCCCATTTAATCCATCCAACAATCCAATGATGTAGGTACTAAAGCTATACTGATATCACAAATTAAAAAATAAAACAAAACAAAAAAAACAAAACCTGAGGCCTGGGGAAATTAATTTCCCAAGGTCACACACCCAGTAAGTCAGGAGGCTGGGATTCCAACCCATGTATGTAATAATATTGCAGAGCCCACTCTCCCAACCACTACTCAACATTTATCCCCACTGTGGGCAAGAGGACTTGATAGCCTCCGCTCAATCTTGCACACACTGAACACTCTAATCAGGGTGGGAAGGAAATACCCTGAGAGACCACAAGTATATACTGAGAAGGAGGATTCAGTTTTCTCATCTGTAAATGGGGTCTATAATACCATCTACCTCATAGGGTTCTTATAAGGAGCAAACAACATAACATATATCAAACCCTGAGCACACTACCCAGTAATTAAGTATGTGCTCAATAAACATTGATCGAGAGCCTTGAGGAAAATCTTTCAGTCTCTGCCTCAACAACTCCTTGCACTGGACTTTAGAACTTAAAGATGCAACCAGAGACCTGCTCACTGTTGCTTGGCTGAAGCCCAAACCAGAATGCCAAGGGGTGGTTCACACCTGCCCAGGCCATGGTCTGCTGTTGATACAGAGCCTACACTTCTAAGAGAAGGAGGGATATGAGGCCACAGCAAAGTCACACCATAGCTGCATCTATCATTCTAAAGTTGGCTGGGAGAGAGGATGGCTTGGTAAGTGTCACTTAGGACAAACAGAAAGGCTTCTGAATATCTAGGCTAGCCGGAGGAACACCATTACCAGTCATGTCCTTGAGGAATAGGGTCTCACCAAACAAAATGGCTGAGATCCCATATAATAAAAATCTCTGAGAAAACAAGCTGTCCCTTCCCCTTTCTCTCTTGCTAGCCCCCAACCCTTCAGCCAGGGTTATTCTCAAGCTAGGGCATTATAGCACAACTGAAAATAATTTGAGTTCCATGCAGGCCACATTCACTGTGTTGCACACACAAGTCATAATGCAAAGCGAAGTGCAGAAAATCAGCACTTGGGAGAGCTAGAATTATACCATCTTGCCTGCCCCTGGCTCAGAAGATAAAAGTGGTAGCCACACAAACCTGCCATAGCTTTGGAGGGAGGAGAAAGGAGAAAGCAAAAGGGCCCAGAGGAGTGGGGGTGGGGGGCTGAAAGGGAATTCAGACAAGGGAGAGAGCCAGTGCCTGTCTCCTAACAGGCCTGGCCTGGAAGGTGTGGATGGAAAGCTGAAGGGGAAGGTGTACTCAGCTGACTGCCTCATGGGCCAGCACTCAGGAGGTCAGGCCGCCATACCCACTAATGCTGCCCATCCTTCTCAGGTTTAAAAAGGGAAATGTTCTATTTATAAGCCACTGACCAGTGGAGACCTGGCAGCCACTGGATGGCTCTGATCCCACAAGGATCCTGGTTACCAGTGGCTGCCTTTTCCTGCCTCTCAACTGTGGGTGTTCTAAGAGCAAAAGGACGAAGGTGACTGGAAGCAAAAGGAAAAAGAAAATCCTCTTTTCTGTCCTCTGCTGCTTTCATGAGAATGTTGGACTTTTAGTAACGTCTGATGGCTTTAAAACCTTTTCAAAATAGTGACCCATATGATCCCATGAAACCTTTCCCTACTATCTTTAAGACTAAATCTCTTTTTCTGTTTTATAGATCAAGGGAAGCTGAGGCCCAGAGATGAAGGGAATGTATAAATCAGAGGCAGAACAACAAGCAAGGTAATGGTGCCCTCCCAGCTCCTCTCCTGGTCTTTAATCTTGTCCTCATGGAACAAGAAAAGCCTGGATACAGCACGATCAGGGAATGTGCCTGAATGATGGCCTAGAGAAGGACAGACATGTGTAACAGGAACCAAGCAGCTTTGGTTGTGTTGTCCAATGCCTGCAGAAGGGCAGTGGGCCATGTTACAGTTCCGTGCCTGGGAAGCTGCGGCATCACGACACACACTAACTGTCTCTCAGCGTCTTGCAGAGCATGTGAGGAGCCGCTGATGCTTCTAGTGAGGAGGCTCACTGAGAAGCAATGTGGGATGGCCCCTCAACAGCAAAGAGCCAAGAAGGTTAGGTGTTTGAGGCTGATGATGAAAGGCCTTCCAGCTCCAGTGTGTCAGTCACATAATGACAGGATGGCAAAACAGAGGATCTTCATACATATCGAGAAGTGGAGGAAGGAAGTGGGGAGTGACCTTGGCAATCAAGCAGACTCTGGTTTGAACGTCAGCTCCACTAGTTCTTGACTACGCTACCTGGACTTCTTAAAGACTAACGCTCATTTATGAACTTGCTGTTGTGAACAGCATTTCCACTAATGTCAACCATGGACATACCGCTTCCATGCTGCCTGTCATAACTTTATCCCATCTTAAATAGCTTAATACAAGGTAAGTTTTTAAAAAGTAGTCTAAGGGGATGCCTGGGTGGTTCAGTCAGTTAAGTGTCCAACTCTTAATTCTGGCTCAGGTCATAACCTCAGGGCCATGGAATCAAGCCCCACATTGGTCTCTGTGCTCAGCATGGTGTCGGCTTGAGATTCTCTCCTTCTCCCTCTGCCCTTACCCCCACTTGTGCTCTCAGTGTCTCTCTCCTAAGTAAATCAATAAAATCTTAAAAAAAAAAAAAAGTAGTCTAAGAACTGACAAACCTCTAGAGTCTGTGGGCCAGATTTGCCATTGCCTGATTTGTAAATAAAGTTTTATTAGCAAACATGCATTTGTTTTCATATTATCTACAGCTGCTTTCACATTACAATATTGAGAGTTAAATAATACTGCAAAACTGAATATATTTACTATCTGGCTCTACTGAAAAGGAGGACCGCTGTGCTAAGCAATAACATTTAGAAAACCAGGGGGCTTACATGTTCATGCGTTTTTCCCCTAATACACATGAAAATAAATATATAAATCTAAATGGTAATTTAAAATATGCGTCTGGTACGACCTAAAATGATCTGAGATCCCACTAGTAGTGTGTGTACCCCACTTTGAGAAATGTAGCCATGAAGATTTAACAAACTAACACTCATAAGGCACCAAGCCTGAAAACAGCAGGGGTGTCAGCTGCCACCCTTCGTTCTCCTCCCTGCTCCCCTCAGGAACACTTCTGCCAATCCAGTGAGCTTCCCCCTTCTTATATGACAGACTAATTGGCATAACCAGAGAGAGGAGATAAGAGAGAAGGATAAGAACCAACAGTAATGAGGCATCTATAAAATAATATGCCAGACACTTTGCTAAACTTCAGTCATCACAGCAGCTTCACGAGACAGGTGTTGGTATTTATCTCCCATTCTACGGAAAAGGCAATGCAAGCTCAGAGAGGTCGCGCCCTGACCCGTGCCTCAGCCAGTGCGCCAGCATGCTAATCCACACCACTCCCGCAGTACTCTCCACTGAAACAGCTCTCTCCAATCCACACGGCGGGATCTACCCACAGGAAATTATCTGAGGTATGTGCAAACACTGAGGTAGAAGCATGCTCAGGCTGACACTACTCATAACAGCAAAAATCTGCAGAGGACATCCAAGTCCAATGACAGGAAACAGTTCAACAAATTTGGATATAATCCTATGACAGAGCATTAAACAACCATTGTAAATGGCATTAGTAAACAATTTTCATGATGTGGGAAAATGCTTGCAAATTATTTAAAGCAGGATACAGAAAGTATATTCAGTATAATGCCAAGGGAATCAAAATACATGTTGACATTGACAAAATCCATATAAGACATCATGAAAAAAAGACAAGAAAGAATTATCTCTGGGGTGGTATTAGAGATGATTTATACTGAATTTCTGAAAACTGTTACTATATTTCCTTCATATTTTATAATGAATTCATATTATTTTTATAGTAAGCAAAAATACCTTTTTTTCCAGCTGCTTAGGAGATTCAGGGTTCCCCACCATGTCCCAGTGTAAATGACCACCTGAGTGAGCTCTTGAGCATTACACAAACCCAAAGGATTCCTGTGAAAGTACCAGATTAAAAACAAACTGGAAGAAAAGATGGGATTGACATCTGGAAGCAGAGGAAGTGCTAGATTTCCTTCTTCTGGGGAAAGAGGGAAGGTAGGAAGTTCCCATTTTTTTTTTAAGTCTTGCTAGCCTAGCTGGAAGCCCATTCTGAGATCACTCTCCAACCAACTGGCTCCGGGCATTTTGTCCACACGGCAGGTACATGTGCAGATAGCATGACGATGACTCGCACCCCTGCACATGATGGGCCATCTGGCCATTGTCTCCACATGGTCTGAACCTCAAAAGCAGACCATATACTCCTTGGAGGGGTCCTTCCCCCTCTGCACTCACACTGCCCCGGGCCACGGGCACTTCAGAACTTTGAGAGGTATTCACTGAATGCAGAGCTACAGGAAGGCTGGACTCCTGCTGGGAAACCAGGGAAGGGTCCGAGTAGGAGCACACAGGAACACATCGAACAAGGGCGAGAAGCACCGCCATCAACTGCAAGGTCCTCTTGAAAAGCCAGATGGTCGGTATGGAGCTGAGTGCGAAGTACACGAGAAGGCATGTCTGGGGCAATCTGGCCATAGACCTTTGAAATAATCCGATTAACCTAGGGAATTTGAGTGAATATTCACATCAGGAAAGTGGCGCTGTGGAGCCGAGATCAGGAGACCAAGCTCAGGGTCTGGCTCAGTCTGTCAGCCTTCAGCCTTCAAACTGCTGGAGAAGCAGTGGGAGGGCAGCATTTCTGTAAACAAGCTAATCTCTTTAGAGCTAAGTAGACAGCGACATTTATTATTTAAAAACTTCTAACTTGGAAGAGATCAGCTCACACTAGAAAAGCCTGCCCTTCCCTCACTCTCTTGTGCTGGACTGGAGTTTCCTCTCTGACAAGCTCTCACCTCTCTAACCATCCCTCAGGTGAGACTACAGGACGACAGCAGCCTCGGCAGAGAAAAGGCCACTTCCTGGCTTCTTCTCCTGATTCCTACGGGAGCTCATTTCAAAGGAGAATAAACCCATTCTCACAAAGCCTCTGGGGAGGAAATCTCATAGCTGCAGTCAAGGGCAGGACAAGCAAGAGGACCCGGAGACTGAGGAGATATGCACTGAGGTGGCACAGGGGGCTGCAGAGAGCGGGGTGGGAGCAGGGGTTCTTGCCCAGTGCAGAGTCCTGTTCTTCCCCATGAGAAAGGGGAAAAACCCATGACAGCTATCAGCAGTCTAGGTTATTGGCAATGGGGTGTGATCAGCAAAGCAGCTTAGGGAACAACAAACCATACTTCCTTCCTCTCTAGTATTCTTACTCGCATCTTCTCCCTCCCTTTCTCTAGCAGGCAAGAATTTGGACAACTAGAGAAAACTCAGTATCACTGATGTATATTACTGACATTCTATGAACAAACCCAGGGCAAGTCCCCTGATGGCAGCAGGATCCCCGGGAAGAGGCCCATATAATTGGCAAAAATAGCAGACTGGTTTTTGAAGTTAGTATTTGAGGATTAACTTAACCAAGAATACCCAAGACCTCTAGGCAGAAAACTAAAACTGATAAAGGACACAGGCAATCTAAATAAAAGGAAAGACATTCGAAACTTTTGGAGATGAGTTAATATTATAAAAGTGTCAATTTTCTCTGAATTAATCTATAAATTCAATACAATTCTAAAGGGAAGTTTTAAGTTTTTGAGGAACTTATAAAACTTATGTTAGAATTTACACACAAGGCTAGAGGTCCACAGGCAGCTAAGTCAAACCTTAAAAAGTAGAGTACCAGACATGGAAGACTTTTCTCAAAGACATCACATGAAAAGCAGAGAGGTATTACCACCAGAAAAAACAGACCAAGAACTTAAAGAACTCAGAGAAAGAGCTCAGCTACACAAACCTAACATACAATAAAGCTGACACCGTAAGTCAAAAGCAGAACGAATGACATTTGTGGGAAAGCTGACTCTTCATGTGGATAACAGTAAAATTGGATCTTCATGAAACACCGTATATGATGGTAGGTATCAGTTGGATTAAAATCCGCAACATGGAAGACAGAATCATGAAGCCAATGAAACAAAATATAGGTGCACATCTTTGTGACACGGGTCAGAAAGGCCTTCTTTAAAACACAACTTGAAAACCATAAACCAGAAAGTGAAAATAAAAAAAAAAAAGTACTTCAATATATAAGAGGGCTTTACATTCAAGTAAAAATATCATACATAATATTAATAGATGACAAGATGGGAAAATGTATTTAAAATGTCTACAGCTAACAAGGGATGAATATCCAAAACAGAGAAGAGGGGTGCCTGGGTGGCTCAGTCGTTAAGCGTCTGCCTTCGGCTCAGGTCATGGTCCCGGAGTCCCGGGATCAAGCCCCGCATCGGGCTCCCCGCTCAGCGGGAAGCCTGCTTCTCCCTCTCCCACTCCCCCTTCTTGTGTTCCCTCTCTTGCTGTGTCTCTCTCTGTCAAATAAATAAATAAAATCTTTTAAAAAAATAAAATAAAATAGAGAAGAAACTTTACAAATCAATAAGAAAAAAGTGGCAAATGGAAGAGAACTATGAGCAAAGGACATGAACAGGCGGTCAAAAGAAGGGGAGACCCAGTCAAAAGGCATACGAAGAGATGCTCAAACATACTAATTATCAGACAGATGCAAATCAAAACAATAATGAGCTATCATATTTATATGATTGACAAAAAATTAGAAAGCTGAATAACGGAAAAGTTGGCAGGAATGAAGAAATCCTCGTGTAGGGCTGATGGGACTGTGGATGGGCCACTCCAGAGAACTACTCCCTCAAACTAAGTATACTCACACCCTTTGACAGCCAACAATTCTCCTCATGGGTATATCCCAAAGAAATTCTCACACAGGGAGATGTGCGAGTGGTACAAAGATGTTCACTGTGGTGCTGTTAGTGCTCATGAGGAGCTGGAGGCACAAGGAGATAGAGTGTGTAGCTCTGTAAAAACAGATACAGGGTCATACACCACAGAGAGTGCAGTGGACAGAAGCCACAGTCTAGAAGCAGACAGAGGAATAGGGATGGCTCCCAATGCAATGCTGAGGGAGCAAAGAAAGAGAACAAGACGTACCATCATGGTAAATAAAAGATACAATATTGCTCAAAAATACAATTTAGTGTACACATTAGAATAGTGGTCTATACAGAAGGAAAGAAATAGGAGCTGGGAAAAGAATTCAAAGCGAAGAAATAAAGAAATGAATGAATCAATGAATCAATGAAGGGAGGGGCCTCTGATGATCCCATGCCACAAATTGGGTAGTATGATTCATTCAAGCCCTCTACACGTGAGACCCAAACACAGGCTAGAGAAGAAGTCAGGAAAAAGGCTCTGCAAAGAAATGTGTGTTTGTTTCTCTGCTGCCATCCTCTCCTTGACAACTGGGCCGTTTGGAAAACTCCAGCAGCTGACGCGCATTATTTACGGTGCGGTCTGATACCCCACAGGCACCGTATGCCCTGAGAGGAACTTCAAAATCAAAGCAACAAATTCAGAAGTTTCCCCAAAGGAATTCCCTTTTCCTACCTGCCCCTTCAGAACACTCTGGCTCTGGGATAAAATGGTGGCATTCAAATGCCCATGACAACATTTTCTAGAAAGGAAAAGGCTAGACATTTAGAATTTGAATATTCAAGGCAAAGAGCAATGCCAAACTCTGAAATTCCTGTCAGACTGACATCCCTCAAAAACAGTTCCGACGGTGGCATAAGCAGAGGGTCGCAGAGCAATCAGACCCCGGACAACAGCGCCGCCTGTGGTGGCAGATGAGCCCCACGGTGGGTGCGGAGGGAAAATGAAGACTACTTCAATCCACAGACGTGGAAGTCCAACCACGTGAGAAGCGAAAGGGACCTAAGGCATTATACGATGTGAAAATGGGGTCTCGATGCCAGAGGAGGTGAGAGACGATCAATCCAGAACCCTACTCTGGTTTTGCCAGCTTGGAAACAGAAGATTTCTTGGAATAATACTTTAAAAAATTGTTTCTATCCAAAGCACTCCTGGAAAAATGGCCAATATGTTTTAACCCATCATTTTTCTCTCCGGCTTGTTAAATGAAAGGGTAAGCAATTGAAAAATCATTTGACACTCCAGGCAGCCAGCTCTCTGTGCTCTGTGAATAATGGGATGCCAAAAGCAAACTGTTGCAAGGGTCTGTGTTCTCCAAAATGGAACTTTTTGTATTGCTCTTTTCTTTGAGAGGTAGAATATCCTTGTGGTTAACTCTAGAGTTAGACAGAATTCAGATTACATTGTGCTGCCTGAGTTTACTAACCCAATTTCCTAATATACAAAGTAGATCAAAAGTACCTATCTCACACAGTGTTTCAAGTATTAACTAAGCTCATATGCATAAAACATCCTTAAACATAGTAAGTGGTGGATAATTGCTATCTATTAACAGCTAAGATTTTTAAATACATACTCACTGCCTGAGGGTTCTAGAGGGGAGGGGGTGGGGGGATGGGTTAGCTTGGTGATGGGTATTAAAGAGGGCACGTACTGCATGGAGCACTGGGTGTTATACGCAAACAATGAATCATGGAACACTGCATCAAAAACTAATGATGTAATGTATGGTGATTAACGTAACATAATAAAATTAAATTAAAAAAATATATACTCATTGCAGACAATGCAAAGCATGGAGAAGTATTTAAAACAGAGAAGGTCAGTCCCTCCCAATAATCTACACTCTATCCACATTACAATTTCATGATCAAGGTCTTTCCAGACTTTTTTCTATCAATATATCTAGAGAAGTCAAATATTTTACTAAGAACATTGCTCTGTAAGCTGATTTTTTTTAAACCTCAATTAACAATATACTGTGTGGGGCGCCTGGGTGTCTCAGTCAAGTGTCTGCCTTCAGCTCAGGTCATGATCCTAGCGTCCTGGGATTAAGCCCCACATCAGGCTCCCTGCTAAGTGGGGAGCGTGCTTCTCCCTCCGCCTGCTGCTCCCCCTGCTTGTGCTCTCTCTCTCTGTCAAATTAAAAACAAAAACAAAACCCCCAAAACAACAACAAGAACAAAACAATATACTGAGGGCACCATTCCCACAAATATACCTAGATCACTCTTGTTCTTTTTAAAGACTACACAGTACCTTGATATTTTTAAAGATTTTATTTATTTATTTATTTGAGAGAGAAAGAAAGAGACAGAGAAAGAGAAAGAGAGAACGTAAGCGGGGAGGAGCAGGAGAGGGAGAATCTCAAGAGGACTCTGCACTAAGCGCGGAGACCAACACAGGGCTTGATCCCAGGACCCTGAGATCATGACCTGAACCTAAACCAAGAGGCACCCTATATCTTGATATTTTTAATCAACTTCCTATTGCACATCTAATTGTCTCCCCTTGTTATTATTACCAATGCTCCAGTGCACTTCTTTGTTGCACAAACATTTTTGTACTCTGGTCTATTTCTTTAGGACAAATCACTGGTTCAAAGGATACTGGCTTCCAATACATATTCCTCAAAGGCACTACAGAATGGTATAACCAGATGGCATGCCCACCCAGAGAATCAGGGTCATCTTCAAATCTACTGGCACTTATCTCAAGCAGAGAGGAGGTTTATCACAAGTCACAGCAAACTTCTCGTTGGTAGTCACTCATATGCATCTCATTCCCCAGAGTTCTCAGGTCGTTCATTATAGAACAGTGTGTCCCAGGTTGGGGCATGGCATGGGCATGTTTTTTAAGTCTGCTTGGCCATCTGTCCTCTCTTGTTCTGGTGGGTTCCCCAATTTCCCACTGGAAAACTACCCTGCTCCCATTTTATGCAATACTCTTAAAACTGTCAGTAACAGTATGTTGTTTTCCCCTGCGTCAGCCTAAGCTAGACCAACCTGTTGTTATCTTCCTGGGAATCTGAATCTTCAGAAGAGTGAGGGAGATACTAAAAAACAGTTCAGAGCTTCATCATCCTGCAGATATTATTCAGAAGACCCTTTCTTATTGGTTCCTGGGGCTCCAGAGCTGGTGTGTTTTCAAGCCTGTCTCTTCAGCTCTTCCTACCTTACTGAGAGTTACTCAATAGCCTTCCATATTCCTTCATTTTTATTACTGTGGTTTTTGCTATTGTTATTTTAGAATAAGTTAGCCAGAATTGATTTCAGATACACTAAAACAATCCCAGCCAGGGATGGGGGGGGGGGGAGAGGGGGGAGGGGGAGCACTTGTTTCCTTGAATGTTTACTTGAAAAAATTTTCCCTTATTCAATTCTTGAAGGAAAAAGAAAAAAGAAAAAACTTTTTCCCTCTTCTAAAGTCCTCTTAACCTACCAGTAGCAACCATTCCAAATTACTTAATATTTTTTATAAAACTCCTGGTCAAAATCTGTATTTTGGAAAGAATGAAAGGAAAATCTCTGTCCTTTAATGGATTTAACACACACAAAAATACCTCATCCTTTTGTCCACATGGAGAAGCACTGCTTTCCTGATTTTTTTGACATCACTGGGATTCATGGGAGGGCTCTTTGAATGTTTCTCCAAGTGGATTTTACAAAGCAAATTCGAAGCAAGGGGACAGGATTTCCTTTGCACTCTTGTAAGCAACCTGGAAGGAATTGGTTCGTACTCCTATGCACCAAGGACATCATCAGCCCTAACATTAGCAGTAGCTTTTCATTTTAATCCCATCATTTTTACAAGGTTACAGGTGTCCTTGGAAATTATGATTAACCAGAGTGCTCAGAGCCAGCAGCAGGGGAAATACGCTGTATATTCTACAGAGGCTGCCCAGGGTCATTCCCATCGAAGAGGACTATTATTACGGACTTCACCATCTCCACTCTTTCTTCTCCAAAAAGGTAACAAAGAACACAGTTACTAAGCAATCCCTAAAATAGTTGTTGCCTATCCAGTCCTTTGAACAAGACTGTGTAGGAGGCAATTCTGGCTTTCTCCTAGGACAAGGTTCTTGGGAAGCTGCATAGTACTCGACTGAGTGGCTTTTAAGTGGTTAGTGGAGCTACATTCTCAAGACCTAAGGTTAACTGAGATAATATACATGAAAATGCTTTGTCAAGTGTGAAGGGTTATATATCGCAAGGTGTCATTACAGCCTTGCCTGTCAGGCTCACTAAAATGTCCTGGAGTCACTGACATGGTAAGTCAGGATGAAAGCAATGGACTACACCAGGGAAATGGGGCAGACCCAACATGCCCACAGCACCCCCTGGTGGTTCTTCCCCAGAGTAGCAACTTTTAAAGCTCAATCCCAGCCCCAGCTGTAGAAAATTATCCAAGGGACATACTTACTTCCTTCACTCTGACTGTCTTTGTTCGAATTGTAGACCTGGAAAATAGAAATAAACATTTACTTGTGTGAATTTTCTACCACCCTACAGGTTCAATGAATAAGATCATTACCTGCCCCCTTTTCCTAATTTATGCTATAAAATGGAAGGCAATTTCTGGCCCCCAAACATGAATCCTCTCTAAAATTATCTACTTCCCAGTATTTACTTCAGGTATTCTCAAGTATGTATACATCAGAATCACCTATGGAACTTTACTATAAAAAAAGATCATATCCTTAAAAAAAAAAAAAAAAATTATGTGTATATTTAAATTAAAAAGAAGAAAAGTTTTAAATAGTTACAATCATTAAGCATTTACTGTGCACCAAGCAACGTGCTGAGCAATCCACATGAATCATCTCAAATTATCTACACAACAATTCTATTGAGTAGGAACCCATCACTGTATTACAGATGGAGAATTTGAGACTTAGAGAGGTTAACTAAGGTCTCACAGCTAGTAAATGGCAAAGTCAGGACAAAGATACATTATAAACTACTAAGTGTTAACACTGGGGAGTGGAACCAATACATTATATGGTTTTGAAATTTGAAAGCTGTAAGGAAAATTCGTTACTTTTACAATGTAAATCCCTTAAATTATTCACAGAAATCATAAAAGGGGAAGTGCTCCAATAGAGAAAAAGAGAAAAATACCCCAATATAAAACACACAATGACATACTCCAAGAGTCGGCAAGCTTCTTTTGTGAAGAGCCAGACAGTAAATATTTTAGGCTTTGTGGACCAAGAAACAAAATCAGTATTATGCAGATACTTGTTTAACAAGAGAGAAAATGAATTTCCACAAATTTTTGGTTGACAAAATTTAAAACATAGTAATTTTTTGAAATACAGGTATAATATTCCTCACAATAAAAATCCCTTTTAGAGTTCCAAGGGTCTCTTTTCAGAGATGCTTGGCTCAGTTCCTCTAGAAGTTAAGTAAGTGGTTCTCAACCAAGAATGGCCATCAGAATCCTGTGGAATCTCTCTTCCAAGGAGTATAATTTTTTGAAATGCAGATCCACCAATCAAAAGAATGGGGTTTTATTTGTTTGTTGGTTTTACATAAGGAGGATAACATTTGGCTTAATTAGGGTTCCAACTCAGTATTTCCTATCAAATCAATTGCAAATGTTCATCTATAAATGCTGAGTTATACAAAAACCAGGTGGTGTGCTGGATTTGGTCTATAGGGCAGTTTGCCAATCCCTAATATGGTGACATTAGTAAGTAAGATAAACCCCCTGTTATAAAGGGAAAAAAATCATAGTTTTCTAAATCTCTCTTTGGTGATTATTATTCTTTATATATGAAAATGCATAGGGTAAAGCTGGCCATCATAAGTATGTATGTATGAACATACATACATATGTATGTATGTATCTTTCGATTTATCTACCTACCTACCTACCTACCTATCTATGCCAAGTGATTCTGATGGCTACTCTTGGCCGAGAACCACTTATTTAATCCCTAGAGGCAGTGAGCCAAGCATCTCTAAAAAAGAGTCATGAAACCCTAAAAGGGATTTCTACCTGCTAGCAAGTGTGGGTTGGAATGGCTGGTCAAGAGCTTTCCAACCTAGCCCTTCAGTTGCCTTGCGTCATTGGGTAAGGCTCTCACCTTGTCTGGGCCTCTACTGCTTCATCTGTAAATTGAAGGAGTTGGCCAAGAGGGTTTTGAATGATCAAACTCTAAGTAAGACAAATCACTCCATTTTATTATTATTGATTTCCTAAAGAACCACTATTTGAAAGTCAGGAGGATGAGGATTAAAGAAAAGGGTTTCTGTACTTGAGGCAAAGGCATCAGTTTTTATGCTTAAAAGTTCTAGAGATGAGGGGTCAAAAGACTGTGATCCTGGCACAGCCTTTTGGAAGGAGGAAGACCAGTGCAACCAGCAATCAGTGCATAGTAGAGAAGGGAGGAAGATGAAGATGGGGCAGAGGGGCAGCAACACAATCCTGCAGGATGTTGTGACCTGTGAGTGAAACAGGTAGCCTCATAATAGCTAGGACGAGCAACCCATGAATGGTGTTCGCTAACCTTGGAAACTGGGTAAGCCAAGTGCAAGGGAAGAGACCCTACTTTGTCAAGAATTTTTTTTTTCAGCATCCCTGACCAATTCATTCTATTAAATTTAAACATTCTGAGAGAAACTGGCTCCTGTTTATAAATGGCAAAATCCAGAAAGAAGAACGAAATGCAAGACTTTTAACTCTCCTTTATTAGGAGGAGAATTTGCACCAAAGTACTTTCCTTCAAGGTTTCCTGGGTCTCAGGAAGCGCTTGCCTGCAACACCCAAACATTCCCCAAATCGGAGAGGCATGATCAATGAGCCAAAGGTGCCAGAAGCATGTGTTGCCCAATCCTTTGAGGCCAGGCCATTCATCTCTGCTAGTTTGGTAAATGAGCCAAAGAGAATGAGTTTTGAAATAAAGCTAACAAACCATGCCCGCCAGAACTGTGTGACTACATGGCCCAACAAGGAAGGCCCAGGGTGGGGGAGCAGCCTCACCACCACACAGGCCAGATGGCAGCACGGTAATAGCACTAAGTGGGAATGGCTTTGTTTAACTTACCAAGTACCACACACATCACTGAATCCTTTTAACCACCTTATGGCATAAGTACTAGCACTGTTCCCATTTTGCAGATGTGAAACCTGAGGCCCAGAGAGGTTACACAGTTTGTCCAAGGACAGAGAGCCAGTGAGAAGCTTCCTATTCTATCTTGCCTCCACAGGGAGGTTACAATACTCTTTAACTTTTCCAAGCAGTAGCAAATGCGCATTACTACCAAGCAAAACCAGTAGTCTATAGGTTCATAAATACCTCCTCCCATACTGGCAGAAGCCAAGGGCATGCAATTCACCCTTGAAAAATGGTCAGTCTGTTCTGGGGAAATCTTTATTATTATTATTATTATTCAAATATAACTAACATACATTGTTATATTAGTTTCAGGGGAAATCTTCTTCTACAGATCTCATGGTGGCCCACTAGTGTAATACTGAAGCACAGAGGCGAGGCCAACTTCCTGAAATAAAAGGTGTCTTTGGCCATGGCTTCTATCTTATGACTGATTAGCCGAATTATCTCAGGTTTACAAGCTTTCAAGTAAGCTTCTCAAGAGCCTTTGTCTTGAAAGGATAGAACATAACTCTCCTGGATTAATTCAAGGGGACATGAGTCACTAAACAGTCCCTGAATTACGGCTCCTATGAAGACTAATTCAGTTAATATGCTTTCTCCCGTCACTTATCATCTCTAAACCTTAATCATGCCACCTGTAAAATGAGGATATTAACATTCCCTACCTCTTAAGGGTATTGTGAAAATTAAATAAGATAATAGATATAAAACATTTAACACAAAGCAGAGAATACCAATTCCATGTCCCACTTAGAGTTCCATAAAGATAAAATTTCACCACCATCATTTTCATCCTCCTCATTAATTCTCTTCACACTTATCCCCTCTGGGATAAAAGGCTAAGGATGGGAATGTAGTTTGAGGGATCCAGTAACACTGGGCTCATTAGCATTTTAATTTAACCAACTGAAACTGATTAAGGGACTAAGGGCAAGGAAGAGAAAGAACCATCCAAAGTCAACTTACAGAGCAATGGGTTCTCAATTTTTTTTTAAAACAGCAGTCAAAAACAAAAGTAACCACCTACCACCAACCACTTGTTCAACCACTTTTTCACCAATCATGTGCCACACACCATACTAAGCGCTGAGATGAATTATTTTATTTCATCCCGAAGCCTATAGGGCAGTAGACTGCCTCTACTTCACGGCACTATGCAGCTCAAATAACTTTCCAAAGCTTGCAAAACTAACAAGTGGCAGAGTGCTCTAGACTAGCTGTGCTCAGCCACAACGTCATGCAATTTCCCCACTCAGTCCCACTTTCTAGGGGAGAAAAAAAAAACACCTTGGCAATTAACAAAGAACTCAGAAGAAGCTAAGCAGTAATTAAAGCGGCAACAATGCAACCATTATGTAAGAACAAAATTTCCACCCAATTTAAACATAACAGTAATTCCACAAACTTCCAATTAATACAAACATAGCAGTAATTGAAAACCATAACGAGCTTGAGACACTTCAGGATGCCCAGAAAACATCCTTCCCCGAAACTCTGAGCACATATGCAGAGAACTAGCCAGCACTGCCGAGGACTGTGGGGCAGACAGACTTCCTAGTAGAGTACCACATTCGAATTCTTATCAGACTCTATTAACAGGCTAAATTTAGAAACTTTAAGTGACACTCCTGAGAGGTTACGAGTAAGACAACCTGGGTCTGTGGAATGCCACTCAATAGTGGACATGCATTTTTAGATCACGGAGGGACCCTCTTATCACAGTGGGCCACAAGCTACACTTGGGAAAGCTTTGAGAAGGAATTGTTTGAATCTTAAGCATGGAGAGATAAAACCAGTTTGAATACATTGCAATAAAGAAGGATGTGTCTAGGGGCCAGAGCTCTGGAGCTAGGTATTGGCTCCTCCTCTTCCCATTAGGAGTGTGCCTCTCATCACAGCCTGATGCGCGGGAGAAAACGGAAGTAAAATGGCTGCCACTGCTTTTCTATTTCTCACCTAGCAACCCCCCCTTCTGCTCACCCTTTCCACTGCTACCAGTATCGCATTTGCTGGCTTAGAGGGGCTCTCTTGAAAGTCAAGTCAATGAAAATGTATCTGATGGCTCTTTCCAATGACTTATTCTTGAACAAATGTGAAAACCTTGCTCTTGCACCCTCCAGAACTACTCGGAAAGAGGGCTCAGTGACTAGAATATAGCACGCCACTCAAGAAGTATTGACTGGATGAACAGTTTTTGAGTAGAAGAATAAAGGAGAAACTGATTTTTTTTTTTTTTCTTTTTAAATCCCCATGTTGGAGTTTTTTTTCTCCCCCTAAAGATTTTTTATTTATTTATTTGACACACAGTGTGTGCGAGAGAGAGCAAAGTAGGCAGAGGCAGAGGGAGAAGCAGGCTCTCCGCTGAGCAGGAACCAGATGCAGGGCTCTATCCCAGGACCCTGGGATCATGACCTGAGCCGAAGGCAGATGCTTAACCGACTGAGCCACCCAGGCACCCCCCGCCCCATGTTGGAGTTGATGAAGACAATGCACTGATGTACTAACCAGATAGAAAAGGTAAGCAGATCTATCATTGCTGAGGGACTATATGTCATTCTTCCAAATATCTGGACTGCTCCAGGAATCTCTACATTAGAGAAGAATGAAAATGTACAACTTAGGCCTTATTACGAGACAATATAAAGCAGATTTACATTATTTGGCTTAACTCAAGGCTGTCAAAACTCAAAAGGGTGTCACCAGGAAGTTGTGAAATGCGAACCAAGAAGGGGTTACTATACCTCATGCTACTGAGTCTCCCCTCCCCTATAAAAAAGAGGCACCGCAGACTCAGGCAGTCTCTTGGAAAATGGCCCAGCAAAGAGTGATCAAATGGCTGTGCTCCTGAAGCCAACTGGAGAGAGAATCTGACGGCCGCTCAAGCCTTCTTGCATACCAACACACCAGCATACCAGTGAATACAAACAACTACTTGCTGTTCAACATGATTATGACAATGATGACAGAAAAATACACTTTCTTTCCCATTTGTTCAAGCATTTCCGGCTGCTTTGTACCTAAGGATATAAAGGGCTTACGTCTTGTATAATTCCTCAGTAATACTGGGGGAAAACAAAGTGCTCTAGACACCTGCTACTTCTACCCTCTTAGCATCCACGTTCCACATGGATACCATCCTCATTCTCCTTGGGGAGTCACCATAACCAGTTTATCAATTCTATCATCATATTCCTTAAATCTATTCCT
This sequence comes from Halichoerus grypus, assembly GCF_964656455.1. Lineage (NCBI taxonomy): Eukaryota > Metazoa > Chordata > Mammalia > Carnivora > Phocidae > Halichoerus > Halichoerus grypus. The sequence goes on from NC_135713.1 coordinate 116,945,343, forward strand.
CATCCCCATTTCTTCTTCTACTGCCCTTAGCCAGATTTGGACCACTTGTGGGCACCCTGGCATTGGCCTTCTACCTGGTCTTGTTGGCTCTGCTCTCTTTCCGCTGAAGAAAAGCCATCAGGAGATCACAATACTAGTCTTCAAATACTCAAAGGGCTGTCATGTGGAAGAATGGCAAGACTTACTATTCTGAACAGAGATGAAAGTCAGGGTGGAGTCCTAGGACGGCAGATTTCAGAGGGATACAAATAACTGACAGTTAAGAGCTCTTCATAGTCCAGGAAAGCAGAGAAACTGGCTGAATGTCATTCTGACACATAAGAACTAAGCTCCATTTCATCTAGAAGGTGGCCCTGGGCATTCCTGGGCTGACAAATGCAGCTTCATTTGAGGTTTAATTATTGTGACCCTATCCTCTCCCCTGTACAAGGCTTCAATGGATTCCAGGATGGGGGAAATGGCCTAGGGTCAGGTGAAGCAGGGTGATGGACAGAGTAGTGCTGTGGCCCTGGAGAGTTGGTGTTAAAGCCTGGTTCAACCACATTTTAGCTATGTGCCTTCACGTGGCGATTTAACACTTCTGAGTATGTTTTCTTTTTTTAAAGATTTTATTTTTATTTATTTATTTGAGAGAGAGAGAAAGAACAGGGAGAGGTCAGATGGGAGAGAGAATCTCCAGCAGACTCCCCACAGAGCATGGAGCCTGACGTGGGGCTCAATCTCACAACCCTGAGATCATGACCTGAACCAAAACCAAGAGTCGGACGCTTAACTGACTGAGCCACCCAAGCATCCCCTGAGTATGTTTTCTTATTATAAAGTAGAGCTAAGTAATAATATTTCGAGGGGGTCTTAGAAGAACTAAAATAGCCTCACAGCACCTGCAAGTACTCAAAAATGCTATTTCCCTTTCTGCTACCTCCACAAAGATGTTCTAACTGACTTCATGGCTGCAGACCCCCTTATTGCTTTGGCCTCTCACTGCTCTGACAGTCTATTCTACACAGTTTAATACTTCAAAATACAATTTCCCATTTTCCATTATTTCTATTCTGCAAATAAATTCCTTATGACCAGTTCTGTCTTACATTTCTACCAGGGGGTCTGCCTGGCATCTAACACAATGCTGGGCATATGGTTAGTGTCTAAGAAGTCACTCCTGATTGAGGGACAAAGGAGCTTAAGACAAAGGATGAACCTTCTTTCAGTCATTCTCAGTGGGTCGGAAGTGGGCCCTGAGGACCGTAATGAGGAAATTATCCTTAGAGTGAGGCTTTCACATTTTGAGTGTCGCTGACACTTAAAACACACTTCCTGTGAGAAATTTCAATTTAAGATCATAGAATTTTAAGGCAAGAGGTGAAACTGGTCCTCATGGGGCATGAAGGTGGTCGGTCACACCCAGAGATGCAGCCAAGGGGTGGGCCAGCTATTGTAACTTGTTTCTGGTCCTGCTGGATTTTAAGCATGAGTGCAGTGTTTCTGGAGTTACTAACACTGACTGCTGTACATGCTCCTCCCCCACAGCCCTGTGATTTGCCTGTTATATAAACACTGTTGCCATAGTTATAATTCAGGAAGCTTTGTTGTTTGACCTCAAGAAAAATTCAACCTCAAATCAGGATAACACTGACTCTCTAGACCGACAATAGACCATCAGAGGGTAAGACCTGCCAAATTCCTTCAAGCTTCTAGAAGGAACTACTGTATTTTGGGTAACAAGCGAGCAACAAGAAGAGGAAACGCTGCAACATTATGCAATTTCCTTGCATTTCATATTCAGAAATCCTGAAAACCCCTATAAGCAACTTCCCTAGCTTTCAACCCAAGATCAGAGTCACAGCCAATATAAACAAACCTGGACGCAAAAGAGGAAAAATGAAATCTAAGTAATATCCGAGTAAGAAGAGTATTTCAGGAAAATTTTAAGGGCAACAGAAAAAAAACACAAGCTCACTTGATAGCAAATGCACTACATTAAGTAGATGGCATATGAGCTGACACGTATGTAGGATGTGGTCAGATCATTGTGTGAGGAGTCTTCTGGCTTTAACATTTCCTGGCTTCACACTGACGTAACATTAAAAAGTGGGTATGAACCCACTAGCCCATCAGCATGATGCTTCTACCACCCCATTCACCAGACAAAAATTGTAATTTTGAACAGAGAAAGTCTTTCTGTGTTCCTCTGCCCCCTCCCCCCCCCACCAACACCCCCTCCATGTCTGCAAGGAAATAGAGTGAGGCTTTCACATTTCCTCCATGAAATGCAAGGAAATAGTAGCACAGCTCCATCAGAAGAGGGAACCTTGTTCTTTTATGCTTTGGAAAACTGCAGATGAGAAATTCTTTGGTACAGTATACGTGATTCCAAAGTTGGAGCTTGTGAGGTTCTGCTGCTAGAGCAGGGCCCTGCCCAGGAGAAAGGACAGCCAGACAGTGAGTCACTGCACAAAATTCACTCCTTTCAACTTCCAGTCCCTTCGTCTTTCAGGCAACTTGAGGCAAGTGGCACTGTAATGATCTTATTAACCCCTGCAATGCCTCTCCCAGAGGCAGGAGGGAAATTTATCCAACACAGGCACCGGTGACTTCTTTCCCTATAGACAACTGGTAGGTCAGAGTACTGCATTTCTAGACAGATGACTCAAAGCCGAGTTTCCTCGGATACAGGTCCTACCCTAAATCTAGGAATAAACCTGATGTCAACCCAGCATATGCAGCAAGGGGTTCTGGGAATATTCGCTTTGATTTCTTTGCTCTGAACTGGTAGGGAGGGGATCCCTAGCTCTTTGACATGAGGAATCTCTGTTTTCCTGTAACACCCAAGCAACAGAATAGGGTTTACAAACTCTATTTTAGATTCTAGAATCTTTTCTGGTTCTACAAAGGTTAAAAAGTTATTAGACTGGGCCCTTTCTTATCTCCAGACAGTGTCAAAGGAGGAGGTTTATCAAGATACCACACGATTTCCCACACAATGATTGGAGTAAAGGGTAAGGTTGGGACCATCAGAGCCCTTGCACATGAAGATTTGTCTTTTGGTTACCTACAGTGTTCATTCACTTGTCATTAGGCGAGTGTACCCTGCTCTCCTTCCAAGGGTAACACCTCTCCATCACAGGCAGAGGTCAGTCCACTTCTGACTCTGGGGGTAGACAGATAGTATGACTTAGGCCAGGTCGGCCAGAGCAGCATATTCACTCCCTACTCTCAACATTTACTTTGAAACATTTTCAAACTTACAGGAAAAAAGCGACAGTGAATACATACACATAGAACCCATCACTTCCATCCTACCGTTGTTAGTATTTTACATTTGCCTGATCATGTATCCAGCCATCTCTCTGTATCATCCACCAATCCAACTTATTTTTTGATAAATTATTGCAGACATCAACACTTCCTATCTAAGCACTTGAGTATGCTTATCATTTATTAAAGTTAAATATTGGTTTATCAGCCTTAATTTTTAAGGTAAAAGCTACCTACAATGAAATGCACAATTCTTTTTTTTTTTTTTTAATTTATTTACGTATTTTAGAGAAAGAGCAGGAGCAGGAGGGGCAGAGAGAATCTCAAGCAGACCCCACGCTGAATGTGGAACCTGACCCAGGACTCAATCTCATGACCTGAGATCACCACCGGAGCAGAAACCAAGAGTCAGATGCTTAACCAACTGAGGGACTGGGGGGTGGGGGTGGGAGGGTTGTTATTGAACAAGAAGCTGCCAACTTCTTTTCCAAAATCATTGTTTTATACTCCCACCAATAATGTCTGAGTGCTCTGGTAGCTCACATACTCACAAACACATGGTGCTAGCAGTCTTAATTTTAGCCTTTCTGGTGGGTATGTAATACTATTTCACCATGGTTTTAATTTCCATTTCCCTGATGATTAATAATGTTGAGTACTTTTTCATGAGCTTACTGGACTTTCTTAATCTTCTTTTGTGAGATGTCTCTCCAAGACTTTCACCCATCTTTTAGTGCAGCTTCTCTTTTTGTTACTAAGTTTTATGAGCTCTCTATACATTCTGGATATGTCAGATGTATGTTTTGCAAATAGTTTCTCCCATTCTGTGGTTTGCCAATGGACTTCCTCAATGGTAACTTTTTTTCCCCCTATTTATTTATTTATTTATTTTTGATGTAGTGTTCCATGATTCATTGTTTGCATATAACACCCAGTGCTCCATTCAATACATGCCCTCCTTAATACCCATCACCGGGCTAACCCATCCCCCCACCCCCCTCCCCTCTAAAACCCTCAGTTTGTTTCTCAGAATCCATAGTCTCTTATGGTTCATCTCCCCACCGATTTCTCCCCCTTCATTTTTCCCTTCCTACTATCTTTTTTTTTTTAACATATAATGTATTATTTGTTCCAGAGGTACAGATCTGTGATTCATCAGTCTTACACAATTCACAGCGCTCACCATAGCACATACCCTCCCCAATGTCTATCACCCAGCCACCCCATCCCTCCCACCCCCCACCACTCCAGCAACCATCAGTTTGTTTCCTGAGATTAAGAATTCCTCATATCAGTGAGATCATATGATAATTGTCTTTCTCTGATTGACTTATTTCGCTTAGCATAATACCCTCTAGTTCCATCCACATCATTGCAAATGGCAAGATTTCATTCCTTTTGATGGCTGCATAATATTCCATTGTATCTATATACCACATCTTTATCCATTCATCTGTTGATGGACATCTTGGCTCTTTCCATAGTTTGGCTATTGTGGACATCGCTGCTATAAACATTGTGGTGCACGTGCCCCTTCAGATCACTACATTTGTATCTTTGGGGTAAATACCCAGTAGTGCAATTGCTGGGTCATACCATAGCTCTATTTTCAACTTTCTGAGGAACCTCCATACTGTTTTCCAGAGTGGCTGCACCAGCTTGCATTCCCACCAACAGTGTAGGAGGGTTCCCCTTTCTCCGCATCCTTGCCAACATCTGTCGTTTCCTGACTTGTTAATTTTAGCCATTCTGACTGGTGTGAGGTGGTATCTCATTGAGGTTTTGGTTTGGATTTCCCTGATGCCAAGCGATGTTGAGCACTTTTTCATGTGTCTATTGGCCATTTGGATGTCTTCTTTGGAAAAAATGTCTGTTCATTTCTTCTGCCCATTTCTTGATTGGATTATTTATTCTTTGGGTGTTGAGTTTGATAAGTTCTTTATAGATTTTGGATACTAGCCCTTTATCTGATATGTCATTTGCAAATATCTTCTCCCATTCTGTCAGTTGTCTTTTGGTTTTGTTGACTGTTTCTTTGCTGTGCAAAAGCTTTTTATCTTGATGAAGTCCCAATAGTTCATTTTTGCCCTTGCTTCCCTTGCCTTTGGCGATGTTTCTAGGAAGAAGTCCTCAATGGTATCTTTTGATAGCACAAGTTTTCAGAGTCAAATTTAAAGTCTTTTTTTTTTTTGTAGACCTATTGCTTTCTGTATCCTCTTAAGAAACCTCTGCTGATGCCAGATAACAAAGATTTTACGCTATGTTTTCTTCTGGAAGCTTCATAGTTACAGCTTTTATTTTTAAAGTTTATGACCCATCTTGAATTAATTTCCCTAGTTCCCTTGGTTTATAAACATAATTTACAGGTGCTTCTGAGTCACAGCCCAGATCTGAAACTCACTGGTTTAAAATACAAATTCAGTAAGGAGTAGCACTAATCCACCCTCACTCCACTTCTCCCCACCCTCTAGAAAGTTGTCATATGGAGTTGATCCATTATATAACCTTTGGGGGTCCTCACAATATTAACAAAACTGCTATCTGCTCTCTACCCAGCTCACAGGACAAGGGAGAAATAAATGAGCTTTGTAAAGACGTGTGTGTATGAGCATATATATAATATGCTCAAGCCTAACTTTCAGGGTACATGGCTAACTATATGGCTACCTACAGACTATAATCTCAAGAGGCAGGGAGCCCTGGAAGCTGACAAGTATGTGGTCCTGACTAGCCACTGACTTCCTGTGTGATCCTGATCAAGACTCTCGCTCTCTCTGGATCTTAATTTCCTAATCCATTGGAAGAGGAGCCTGAAAATTTTTTTAAAATTGCTTAAATTCCAGACTCCTCCACTGCCTAACTTCTCTAATATCCCACCATCAAAAACGAATCCTTTTGGTCCTGAGGGGTTCAAATCAAGACTCTACTCACTTGAAGGGTTTTATATTACAACGGGAGGATAGCACCTTGTACCTTATCAGCAACCTGCTAAACTGGGATTTGCTGACAACTGGTTAAAAATGAGGTCTTGTAAATTTAGAACAAGGAGTAAGGACTTTGAAGGAAAAGGAGGCATGATCAGAGGCTGCTGACCAAAGATCAGCTCAGCTTACTGAACAATGTGGTTTAAAGCTGACCAGGAAGAGGTTGTTCCAAACACAATATGCCCAACCCAAGCTTCCCTAGCTTCTTCTGTAGAAAGCTAAAGCATGCCATACACAGAGCCACCAAGCTCAGTTACCAGCACAGCCAGAAGCCAAAGGCAACTGGGAGAACTAAGCCCCCCTTGGTCCCCTCCCCAGACTGGAGGACAGGAGAGATTAGGACATGCCTTACTTCTGACCTGAATTTGAGAGCATCGCAGGTAAACACACAAATCAAAGGCCACTTCTGGGCCTTTTCCTGCAGCACTTGATATAGGTGATTAGCCTGTGTCCTTTAAATGTTCACCTCTCCTGACCCCTACCCAAGCCTGCTCCACAGGCAGCTCTGTAGGTTCCTCTACCCTGCAGTTATTTTTTGTAACTTGGGAAAAAAGTATTTATATAAAAATGTTATATAGGGATATAAAATAATCATAAATGCAATGTGTTTATAAATATAAAATAATTATAAATGTACAATACACATACATATTTACACACATGTAAGCAATTCATTATTCACTCTAGTTATGTTCTTTAGAGTCACCATCAACAATAAATTAGCGAATATAGAACCTCTGCTCCTATGGGGAATACAGGGTTAGGTTTCCAACATTTTCATCAAGTCATCAACACATAACCTTGTTCTGTGTGTGCTTCTGTTTAAAGACACCTTATCTAATATACACTGTTGGTTCATTAACAGGGGACTCCTGACCAACAGCACTACAACTGATGCCTGATGGAAGCTCATCTAACAGGTGTTTTCTCTGTAATACTTACCACAGCCTTCTCATGCTTAGGAACAGTAGCCAGCACTTTAGCACTATGCTTGGGGACCATTTTAAACAGTGATATCACCAACAAAACACGCAAAAACACAAAATAAGTGGTACTAAACACAGCAAAAAGGACACTTACTTAGAATCTGAGGGCTAAAACATGACGGCAGAGGGTATCACCTTGTGCAGCCTCAGCTGGACACATGTGTTAGACAACTCAAATTTTTCTCTGCACTGTGCAGATCTCCAAGACTAAGAAAGCACCCCAAGCACTGATTTGGGGATATAAATAAATGTTCACAAGTATGTGACTTCATAAATATGGAATCTGTGAATAATAAGGATCAATTGTGTGTATGTGTGTACAGAGTCAAACAAATACATATGAAATATTTTGAGAATACATAAAAGTACAAAAAAAATAATCCCCATGCCAACCCAGGGATTGGCAATGCAGATTTAACAGATATTGGCAGCTTTCTAAATTTGTTCCCAATTGAGATCTCTAAGGAACTGAACATCATAGTCCCTAGCCCCATCTCTGTCTCTTTCTTCCCCTACTCCCAAGATGGTGTGTACCATTCCTATGCATGTTTTACTACTTCTACTACATGTGTACATGTCCGTAAACAGAATATTGTTTTTATACTTTTAAAATGTATGTAAACGGCATGATACCATGTATGCATGTGATCTTACAACTTGCTTTTTCATTTTCTATTATGTTCTTGATATTTACCCATATCGACACATGCAAATCAAGTTTATTCACTCTATCCACTATAAAGCATTCCATAAAATGAAAGAGCCACAGTTTATCCATTTCTGTACAGATGAACAATATAAGTTATTGCCACTTTTTCACTATTATAAACCATACTACAGTGAACAACCTTTTCACTGGTCTCCATTTGTACATGTGTATGAATTCCCTGGGGCAAAATCAGCCAACTACAGCCTGCAGGGCACATCCAGTCTGCCTTGCGCTTTTCAAGTAAAGATTTTTTGACAACAGTGATGCTGAACCATTTACATATTGTCCATGGCTGCTTTGTGCAAAACAGCAGAGCTGAGTAGTTACAACAACGACCACTGCAGGATATGTACATATTCGACTCTACTCCATTTTGCATAGTTACCAACTGATACTCCCACCAGCAGTATACTTGGAGAATTCCATAACTTATTCTAAAACCTCCCAAAGTTCCTTTGCTGGCTCTCTTATTGCACTTCCTCTTCCTATGCACAGCACTTATCAATTTCATCCATTCCCACGGTTTCAAACAAATGCTTTTATGCAAATGGCACCCCACCTCTAAACATACAACCCCAACCTCCCTCTGGCTTTCTTAGTAGCACACCTCCATTTCTAACTACTTACTGGTCATCTCTACCTGGGAATTTCCCTGAACCTCAAACCCAGCATCTATTCCTCTTAACACCACCAAGAAGGGTTTCTGAGACTATGGAAGGGGGAACACCTTAAAACTGTGAGCCAGCAGCTAAATTAGAACTTGTTTTTGTTGGTTGATCCAAGGCCATTTAATGGGGGGGAGGGGGGAATACACAAACCTATTTTCACATACTAACTCTGTCCTTTCTAGTTGTGACACCTCTCTGTGCCTCAATGCCCCCAACTATAAAATGGGGATCATTCCACCCAAACTAAAGGATGAGATGAGAGCAGTAAAGCAGTTGGCACAGTGCCTGGCACACAGTAAATGCTCAGTCAAAACAGTAGTTAATAATCACTATCTTGGTTAATGCCAAGACTGTTCCAGCAGTAACTTGGACCCATAATCTTATATTCCTGTCTTTTTGCTCCCACATCTAACCAGGTGACAGTAACTGTATTTTGCTTTCAAAATGATGATCATATCCATTCCTCCCCATTCAGTCCCAAGACTCCTGTTGGGTAGCTTAGCACCTCTTGCCTGGAATACCTTCAAACTGGTTTACTTTCTGGCCTCCCTTTGTTCAACACATCCTTTAGAGGGCCAGAGCTCTGCAATCACTTCTGCTCCAAAACCTGTATGCTCATATCATCCCTGACAGCATAATGTCCTAATTTCTATGTGCAACCTCTCACAAGCTGGCCCCAACATTTCCTAACTTACTTTCCCCTTTCTCCTCCCAACCTTCATGCCCCAACTAAATACAACTGGCTATTTCCTACACTTGTCCCATGTCTTCCTAAGAACATTCATTTCCACATTCTTGCCAAGAGAGCACTTCTATCCATCTCTGCCTATGCATATCCTTCAAAGCCCTACTCACATGTGCCTCCTCTCTGAAGCTGTCTTCAATTTCCTCTGTCTAAAATCATCTCTTCTATTTTAAAGCACTGTGCTTATACCTCACATTCATCACCTCCACTGTGAAACAATAGCAAAGTGACAGATTTATCCCTGAAGACACCAGAGGGCCTTGAGCATAGCTGGCATCCAATAAATATTTGATGAATGACATTATGAACCAAGGACGTTTAAAGTGCTGTCAATGCACACCCTAGACTCAGTTTACATTAACTTAGTAAGTTCCAACCCTAGCACCTAAAGAGGTTGTGTAATTAAAAATGAATTTAGGACTTCGAGAACCCCTCAAATCTGGTAAGAGTAACTCGCCATCTCTCTACCAGCATCTTAAGTATTAAACTGCACACTTACAGTTGTGCCTCACACCAAAGAGGTTCAGCAGTCAGAGTCAGGGCAAGACACAGAGCCTAAGCGTCCTCACTCCCAGAAGTGTGTCAGGCATGAAAAACACAGAATCTTGCAAAGCATGGCAGCTCATGCAGTTTCTTCCATAGGAGCTAACTCTTATATTCTCCATGTACTTAAAAATCTGCTACACTTCTTAAACCATGTTAGAGCATTTCAGGGCAGTTAGGAAGTAATGGTGCTGAGATAACAAGAATCATTTGGAGGGAAACAAAAGCAAGGTAGAGCAAGGTAGATCTCTACCTTACACCGTTTTGAGGCCAAAACAAACGTGAGGTATTTAATCTCAGAATGTGGATGCCTCAAGCAAAAATAAAATACATAAAGTAGCTCATAGCCCTAATACATAGAGTTCTTACAATCAAAAGAAAGGTAAATACACCAATAGAAAAACAAATGGACAAAGGATAAACTATTTGCAAAAGGAGGACAAGTAGTCGATAAACGTGAGGAATATTCGAATTCATCAGAACACAAAGAAATTCAAATTATAACTGGTATTTTTTTTAACCTTTTGAAAAAATGACAGATTTTTCTGTAATGTGGGCTCAGGGAAATAGACACTACCATACAGGACTTACGGAAATATAAACTGGCACAGTCTTCACAGACAGTGAGCTTCAAAAACAAGAAGCATGGCCCTTCTATGAATTTATGCTAAAGAAAGACTCCCAGATAGCAGCCCACCGGGGGGTCTCAGTGACTACATAAACCTCTCAGATATCATATGTAAAGTGTTATGTATTTATACATTTTTCTGAGGAGAGTACACACAATTTTGTTCATGCCATCAATGACTTTAGTTTCTAAGTCACCCAAGAACTTCTTGTTGTGGAACAGTATTTAGAAACAAGGTGTGACAGACACTGCTAGGTATTTATAGTGTCTACTCTTTTCTTCCCCCTTAAAAACAGACCCTTGATTATGTAGAAACAAAGTTTATCCAGGTGAAAACACAACAATCCTCTGGGGTGGGAATGTGGCTCAGGTCTAGCCAATGAGACACAAGCCAATGTACACTGGGGACTTCTGGGAAAATGCTGTACCTCTGGCATGCACACGTTACTCTTCTCACCTCTTCCTTCTCCCTGCCTGAACCACAAACACGAGGCCAGGAAGGGCAGCAACCCTCTTGCAATCATGAGGTGACAAGGAAGACAAAGCCTACATCCTATGGATGGAGTAAGAGAAAGATGGAAAGAATTTGGGTCCCTCAAGGCTTCACAGAGCTACCCTATCTACCCCGAACTGTTATCTTACAGCTCAATGTGTAAATACCCTCCCCCCATTTAAGCTGTTTGTTGGATTTTCAGTTGTTAAAAGTAAAATTCATGGCTAAACTGATACGTAAGAGAAAAATACAATAAATATCGAAAATCCTACTTATATTACAATATATGGAAAGTGGTCATTTTGTTTATGTGTATGTATAAACATATATATGAAAAAGGGTTGAAAACACAAACATCAAAAATGAACCACTATTCTCTTCGTAAGTTGAGTGATAATCATTTTTATCTTTATGCTTTCAGTTGACCATTTCTAAATCTACAGCAACAGAAGACTAGCATCTCTGAGCCTAATTCATCATGGAGCAGCAAGGAAGGCTCAGCCTCAGATATCAAGGACATATACAATCATCTCCATTTTAGATGAACGTGAATAGCAGACAGTGAGGTGACCCATTCCCACTCTACCCGCCTGCCAACAAGGTGCAGCCCCACGAAGGCAGGTGGCTAGAGTGACATGGCTGCTAGGCAAGCTCTGTGGGGCTGCTCTGGAGAGGCATGACAGTCCCAGACAGCTCTTAGGTCGCCTAGACAAAATCATCTTCAGTTCTTGCTACAAGGCCTATATGTGGTGCCACAAGGGGGGCAGGCACCTTGGACAAATGCTTCTGGGTCACATCAAGGCAACACATAGGAGGGCAGAACCAGAGACAGCCTCCCTGTGAGCCCACTGTTGACCACCCAAACAGAAGGTCTCAGGGCTTCCCTGAAGTTTCTGATAGATCTTCCAAACAAGAGCAGGCACAACAAACCAAGCCTGCGTTTTGGAGCCAGGGAACTACAGCCACACTGTGCCTCAAATCTGCCAGAACTATGTCCTTTCAAAACCTTGCAAGAAGGCATACAACAAAAGGGAAAGATCAGACACTGGACACACAGAATATCAAGGCTGGAATTGGCAGACACTGGTGATGAGATCCTTTCCTTCCTTTTCAGATTCCTTCCTTCCCCTCCCTGACTGACTCCATGGGGCTTCCAAGCTGTTTAACGTTGTTACTCCTGTCCTTCAGCCCACTCTTTCTTGTTCAGTCAAAACTAAACCGTAGAGAGAGAGCCCTTCCTGCCATAACCCACCCCCCGTCCTGCCTCAGAGTGAAGCCAGCAGCCATGTTTAGGAGATCATAGCCCTGACTTTGTTCTACTATTCTGATTCACGTAGCTGAACGAAATGGTTGTTCTCATTAAAAACGGGCCTATGTTTTACTGCCAGTGAAGGCATTCCCAAGTGCTCCAACACTGAGTTTGCCTGGGCCAGCAGCCAGCCATCTGGACTGCTCCAACAACTTATGTAACTTGCTGTGTTTCCACCTTTGGCTTGGGGGGTGGGGGGTGGTGTAAAGCAGGAAATGGACTTAGATCAAGCTGTCAATCCAACATGTCCGAACAGCCTGCTAAACATTTGGTCACAGGACTTTTTTAGCCTTCGAGAGCAACATAAGGTGGACTGGATCAGGCTAGCTTACATGCAGCAAGAGCCAAAAAGGAGCATGAGGTCAAATGGATTAAGACTTCTGATGCACGAATGCAATGAAATCCTCCAAGAGTCACTTTTCCATGTCCATGGGCTACAGAGTAAAATGCAGGCAGATGTGTAACTGCAACAAACAATAGGAAAATGTGAACCTTTCGCTTACTTGGTAACTTATGAGGTTTAAAAAGAAGGGGTGGGAGAAGGTGCTGAATTAGTTATGAAGCAGGGTGGGGGTAGGGTGGCAGCATGGATGAGCCAAGTACCTTCCCCCCCAATGAGGGACAAGGACAACTCCAGTTTGATTTTGGCCAGTAGCTCTGGAGACGTGAAGGGGGAGGCAAGAAAGAGAAACCTGTTAGTCCTTTTAAGCAGAAAGTATACAGAAAGATCATTTGATTGACGGTAATTCTGCCCTGTACAAGAGTAGCCAATCTGCTGCTCATAATAATAACGATGATCAGGAGTATATACAGCCCTTCAAAGAACTTTCCAAAGATTAACTTGTACCCTGCCTAATATGGTAGACTTCATAAATTTAAGAAATCTAATCTTGAGGGTAACTCATGGCCTCACCATATCTGGGAGTAACAAAGCATGGAAGGTGCATGCCCAACTAGACAAAGACCAGGAGAACATTTAGATTACATTTTGTGCTTGGGGGTTGTTAATGTTTCATCAATTTGGCCCAAGATGCTTCAGGGAGAGGCAGGTTTAGGAGAAGCAAAATATCAATAAGAGAATGTGTATGTATAAACACATACAATAAGAGAATGGGTCTGGATCTAAGTTCAACTGTTGGCTCTGACACTGGCTATGTGACTTGGGGTCGTATTTCCCAGTATTAATAACAGAGATTATAAAAGTACGTACCTCTACAGAATAGCATTACAGTGAAATGTGCTAATACATCAACATACTTGGAATGGTATCTGGCATATAATAAACATTTAAATGATGGGGTAGCTACTTATTACTACTAGTTGACTAGATGTTAAGTTTCCTAAGAGCTGGAAACAGTACTCTTAGGTTATAATTCCCTAGAAATACTCTAGCACTCTATTTAAAAAAAGTACTTGGGGCACCTGGCTGGTTCAGTTGGTGGAGCATGAGAATCTTGATCTCGGGGTTTTTTTTGTTTGTTTGTTTGTTTTTAAGATTTTGTTTATTTATTTGACAGAGAGAGACAGAGCGAGAGAGCAAACACAAGCAGGGGGAGTAGGAGAGGGAGAAGCAGGCTTCCCCGTGGAGCAGGGAGCCCGATGTGGGGCTCGATCCCAGGACCCTGGGATCACGACCTGAGCCGAAGGCAGACGCTTAACGACTGAGCCACCCAGGTGCCCCGATCTCGGGGTTTTAAGTTCGAGCCCCACAATGGGTATATAGATTACTTGAAAATAAATTTTTTTTTTTTTTAAAGAGTAGGTGCTTAATAAAACGTGTATTAGGTACCTTAGTCAAATGGAAGAAAAATAAAAAATAAAAACTTTGAGTCAGAGCTAGAATGAGAAGTTCAGCTGAGCCATCCAATAAATCAGGATGATGGCCCAAGGCCCCACACAATGGGAGGCTGGGACAGGCCACTGCAGGAATGAGCAGGAGGACATTTAGATCTTGGCCAGAAAAATGGAATAGGAGAAAGGAGTTGCTCAACCACTTGGTGCTAAAAATGACTCAGTGCTCACTTATAACACCCCACAATCGAAAAGGAATCTCCCATTCCTCCTCCTCATCACCACCACCACACCAGCATAGCTATTCATTTATAATATTTGTTGACCACTTACTAATGCATCAGGCACTGCGTCATAAGTGACATCTCTCTCATTTAACCTTCCCAACAGACTGGTGAGATAGGTACTGTTGTTATCCACATTTTTAGAGTGAGAAAATAGACTTAGAAACTGAAATATCTAACCAGCAGGTAGGGAGGATGGGACTGGAACTCATGGTGTGAGACACCAACACCCATGCCTTGTATCACTAAACAGGAAGTACTCCCAACACATGTAGCCGTGCTGCACTCTTCTCTTCACAACGACTCTTGACATTCATATTGCCTTTATAGAAAAGGCAAGCTTGCCCTGAAAAAATGGACAAAAGATGGTAGAGGCATTGATCAAAAGAAAATACCCAAATGGTCTCCACCTCACATCTCAACAAGGAAATGCAAATATACACCCAGTGAGACCCTAACATACACACAGCAGAATAGCTGCAATTAAAAATATGGACAATTTCAAGTATAGTTGAGGATGTGGAAAAATTAGAACCTTCAAACATTAGTGGTAGAAATGCAAATGGGTACAACCACTTTGCAAGAGTATTTGACAATATCTACTCAGGTAAACATCCATCCACCCTATGGTCCCCACTCCTAGGGATATACTCAAGAGAAATGGGTCCTTATGGCCAAAGACAGGTAGGAGAATATTCCTAGAGGCTTTATTCATCATAGCTCAAATTTAAAAACAACCTAATGTACATCAATAAAAGCATGAAAATCTTGTGATGTATTCCCTATAATGAAATGCTTTAGATCAATAAAAAAGAACAAACCACTGCTACCAGCAAGCACGGAGAATATCACAGGCATTAAATTGAGGGGAAAAAGCCATCAAAAAAAGAGTACAACCCTATGACTCCATTTAAATAAAGTTCAACAACAGGGAAACTAATCAGTGACAGAAGTTAGAACAGTGATTACCTGGAGGGTGGGGGAGGGAAGGAGGTTTTTTTGGTGTGTTTTTTTTTAAGATTTTATTTATTTATTTATTTATTTATTTATTTATTTATTTGAGAGAGAGAGCATGAGAAGGGGGAGGGTCAGAGGGAGAAGCAGACTCCCTGCTAAACAGGGAACCCAATGTGGGACTCGATCCTGGGACTCCAGGATCATGACCTGAGCTGAAGGCAGTCGCTCAACCAACTGAGCCACCCAGGCGACCTCAAAGGAGGTGTTTGAGTGCATGAGAGAGCTTTCTAGGAAATATTCTCTACCTTCATCCAGATGGTGGCTATATATTTATAAATTTGGCTTCAAAGTGACAATAGAGCATGACAGTTGATATTCCTCTCTGGGACACCTTATTCTCCAGTTTCTAGCTGCTGGACAGAGATTCACAGTAGGCAGAGTAGTGTCTCTACCTCCCGCAACCCTCCCTCGCTTCCTAAGTGCCTGCAACAGTGACTGAGGAGAGTTAACTTCACATGGGATTATCTCCAGCGATTGGGCTCACACTGGGGCAGTGTGCCTTCATTCTCCCACAAATACCCTCCTTGCCCGGATATAAATAATGCAGTCTGAATATAAATTTGGGGACTCTACTCTGAATAGTCCTTTTCCCTTTGATTATGTGTGGAAGAAATTTTAAAATATCTTAAAAGCTGTCAGTCTGCCCCTGCTGCTTGCTTCTGCAGGGCTCGATAAGGCAACCCATCAGTGATATAACTCAAGAGATACATCCATCTTGGTCAAATCCTAAACAAGGAGTCAAAAGGAACACACCCAGTACCTGCTGGATGCACCATGGTTCCCTGCAGGAAATAATCTACTTTTTGAGCAGACTTGTTCCAGCTGGAGACACAAATGGAGCTGATGTGGAGCAAACCCAGACACCAGCTGGGACCTCAGAACTTAGTAGACTTGGGAGGGGAGGAGAAAAGGAGAGAAACAACATCTAGTTGAAAATGCCAAGGTAGCTGTTATTTATTAAGGAGGGAGGGGAGAAAACATAAGGAAAAATTTCTTTCTTATAAATCCCCATCTTCTTTAAATCAGTAATAATGTTATTTTTATAATGATGTTATTTTATGAAAAAAATTATTATGATACCCAACAAATTTAATGATAATTCCTTAATATCATCTGACAATCCACACTGAAATTGGTTTGTTCAAATGAGGGTCCAACCCAGGTGCATACATTAGATTTGGTTAGGTGTCTGAAGTCACTTTTGTTTCCAACAGTCTCCCCTCCCTTGTCCTTTGCCATAGCATTGCTTTATGGGAGAACTTTAATCTGCAATGCTTCAATTTGCTTAAAAAAAAAAAATCCAGATAAAGCTGACTGGTAAGACTAAGTTGGTCATTATACCAGGCGTTAATGTCTCTTTGTATTTTCTCCCTAATTTCAACACTTACAAAAAGGGCAAATTCCCTTCTTGATACAAAGCTCCAGTAATATGATTATAATGACATTTATAGGGTGTTCACTATGTGGCAAGTATTGTACCAGGTGACTGTGATGGATTATCTCATTTAACTGCACATACCAAGAACTCTGAGGTCAGTGTTAAAATTACCCCCCTTAACTGATATAGATCTAAGGGCCAAGATTAATCAAAAAGTAAGTGATGAGGCCTGAATTCAACCCCAGGCTGTCTGACCATACCACACTCTTGGCCATCATTCTCTACTGGTATTTCAATTTTGAGTCTGAAGAGCTTAAATCAGTGTTGGGAGTGGCCACTGGCTAACTCGAGCCAGTAGACGGGTATACAAATAAGTGGACAGTGTGCCTTTCTCCAAAGGGCATCAAGGGTTTCTCAGACATTATCTCATACTTCCTCATCGCTGGAGAGAAAAAGAGGTAAAAAAATGGGAAAACAAATTTGGAGTGGCACTGCTGATGAAGGAAGAGGCATCCATTGGCTAGGATGTCCTACTGATGACCCTAAAGCCCCAGGCATGCTGTATAATTCCTCTCAATACAGCTAAGACCTAAAGAGACAAAATCTAACCCTGCTCCAATTAATGCAGAAAGGAAAATTTTAAGACGGAATGCGCTCATTATGGGAAGGTCTGCAAGAGCCCAGGAATAAAATGGAAAATATTGTGAAGATGTCAGAGTCACTGAAAATAAAGTTGGAATGGTCAAGAGGAAACAGGTCATGTTCCCGTGCCTCTGTGGGTAATCTATCAACCATCCCAGACATGGGGCTGGGGAGACCTTTCAAGGTACTGCTCATGTTCTTCATGCTGGTGAATTTACTCTGGAAGGAAAGCAGTACCCATTACACACACACACACACACACACACACACACACACACACACACACACACTCACACACACACACACACACACACACGACACCAGAGGCTCACTAAACTGTGCTAATGATGTCCACCCTAGTGCATCTCTGACTCACTGACTTCCTCAGTGAATTTTTGTGGTCAAGGGAGGGTAACAGATCTGTCTCTGGGGAGGCAAAGTGAGAAACGTTTTTGCTGCCTTTCCTTACCACCTTCCATTTTCTTCCTAACCAGGAGAAGGCTAGGAGACCTCTACAGGCAGCTACATCAGGCTCTGCCAAGTGGATTAAGTTAAGCACACAAAGACTGACTGGGACCCAGGAAACTACAGGGTTCAGCACAAAGACCTGAGGCAAATGTGCAAAGATCATCTTATCACAGAGAAAAAACTCTACCTAGGCTGACCTACGGCAGCCCCATGACCTCCAGTCAAGTCAATCCAACAAAAATTTGCCAACCTTCCACATGCTTTTGAAATAAATCATGAAATAAAAACAGGATTCTTCCTCTACCTTTTATCTTTGCAAAATCAGCATAACTGATGACTCTCTGTGTACCTGCAACCAAATGAATATCTGTGTGAAGTTCTCTTTATTGGCCTGGCAATGCCATACAATAAAAGGTGTAGATTCTAAATCAAGCAAAACCATCATCTTAAGGAAGAACCCAGGGCTGAAACATTACTTCTATATAAATTTCTGCACCCATCACCACCAACAGCCCCCTCTGAAGCTGGTCTATATGACCCCTTTCAATTGCTCATTTTGAGAACATGTGTTGCTTCTGCTTGCCTAAGATCCGGTCCCATTTCTACTGTTAACACTCAACTTTCCTTTGGGGAACTACCTCTTCCCTTTCTTTCTGTCTGTGTGGTCAGGTGAAGCCAACCCCAGGGGCTAGCACCTGACTCAGATATGGCCCAACAGTCACAGCGACCACTTCAGGGATAAACCTGGAACCTGGTCCAAGCCACTGAAAATGTCAGCCACAGGACTTTTGCTGGAGCTCTTAGGAAAGAGACATACGCTTCCACACCAACGGTGCTCAATGGGTGGCATGTAAACTTAGGAGCTGCGTTCACAGGGGCCTATCCATGATACAATGAGAAGCACGTACCTGAGAATGATGCCAAACACAGAAAAGCATAAGCCAGTAGGTTCAGAATCTAAATTTTCTGTAGTTGACACACGATTTAAGTTGGTATGCTTGTTTTTAAGAGTTGAAATTCCACCTACAGGGAACCAGATGTCTCTACAGAACTGTCTTTCCAATCCAGCTTAGTAAGGTCTCAATTTTTATTTTTGGCATGTAAAAAATATCTTTTCCTGGCAGTATAGCTTATGAGCTCTGCATTTTTCAATACGCAGTCTTACGGGGTGTGCTTTTCTTCATTGGCTGAATTTATGTTGAATGGGTATATTTATTATGGATAGATGTTAACGACTTCATGGAGACAATAAAAAAAATAGAGTAATAGTGACTGGGGCCAATGTCCTGGCATTCCAGAGGCCTTATCCCTGGGTTACTTTCAAGGTCAGCAAAAGGCTACAGCAAGACTATCTACCCTTTTCTGCCCCTCAGAAACAGCAGCTGCTATGCACAGACTGCTATTCTGACATCAGTTCATGTATTTACTTTACAAACTTACAATTTCCTTAAAGGAGGTGCTTTTCAAATATTCCTATTTCAAAAGAATTTTTTTAAATGCTTTTAAAAGCAGCATTCTGGAATTATCACCATGTAATAAAAATCTGCGGAATCCATAGAGAAAAACTTCCTGTGAAGTGAAATGGAATATGGTGATATCGCCAATCTAAACTGAGTGTAAGGTTATAAAGCTAACATTTAAGGCAAAACCTAGATCGAGTGAGAATTTCTCTTGAAAAGCCCTTAAGCTGCACATGCAGCATAATGTACTTTGTTCTGTTTAAACTGTACTCTGTACGTCATTAAGTTCCACAGAGGGGGTTTCCCGCACACGCTGGTTCCTTTAACTGAGCACCAAGTCAACACAGTTGCTTGTATTCAGAGGCCACACTGTATTTGTGTTCTTCACAGAATGCTTAATAGCTGAATTCAGTTATGATAAACGCATGTGCCTGGACTAATTTTGTTATGCTTTCTTAATACTATCCAGGTGACCCATGACACAGAGACCAGAGTTCCCTTTATCCTACGGAATCCTTTAGGGATACTACACACATAGGAAACATCTAAAGAACAAAGCCAAGTCAAATGAAAACTATTTCTTGAGTAAAAAGCTGTGTGTAAGGCAGAGTGATCACACTAGGATCATCTAGTCTGATTTTCAAGCTATTAGTAGATAATCCTTTTTATCAAAAATCTATCAATCCATCAATCAATCGAATGTGAAACCTCAGTACATTACAAAGAGGAAAGTGAGACAGCTCTGGGAGAAGCTGGGAGAAAGCCTTCCCTTCAGGTCAACAAACACAGACTCCCAGAGGTTCCTGACAGGATTTAAAAATGGCTGACCTAGTGGCTCATCTCTAGTCTCCCCTCTTTTCATTTCATAGCAGCAGAATCACAGGCCCAGAGAAGGGTTTTTCCAAAGCCGTGCAATTCACTTGCACCAGTGGACTGAACACCAAATTTCCTGACTCATTTTGCCACCATTTTCATTACAAAACCACTTCCCTTCCGCTTCCCACCCAGTATCTAAGATGCTGATCTTTGATAACTTTGTGCAAAGGGCTAACGGAGATTGGGAATGACTGAAATTGGATGTATCAGGTAAGGCCAAACTTCTAGGAAGAGGGAAGTTTGGTGCTAGATCTTACAAGGAAGGCAAGTCAGGACTGCTTTACTGGAGAAAGCCCTTCAGGTGAAATGAAGAGCCTAAGAATGGAGACGAGGAGGGTGGGGTGACGGGGGGGGGGGGGGCGGTTTGCAGCAAAATTGAATAGAAGGTCTCAACCAAGGACTGGGCCTAACATAGCCCGGGAAAGAAGGAGAAAGAAAACAATACAGGGATGCTAAATAGCTGAGAAAAATCTATCGCCAAAAATGTGTACCACTTTCCTGAAGACGAGCCTGCCAAATTCCTTGAGCAGTAGTAACATAGGGCTGGTGTGTGGATATGAAAAGCACAGGCCTAGGGCCCTGCATTGAGGCCCGAATTCCAGAAGAGGCTCAGCTTCCTCATCCACAAAGGACAAGAACAACAGTAGCTCCTAACATATTAAATGAGCACATGTTCAGAAAAAAAACTTGGTAAATGTTAAGTCAGTATATAAAGTTACTGCCTTTCAAAAATAAAACATTAAGTCATCCTTGTCTATGAAATAATCTACTTGCATGAAAAACCAATGTAAAAAGGACTTGCCTCCAATTCTTGAACATTAACAAGGAGTTTGTAGGCATCATGCAGTCAAGACCGAGGTGTCAAGAGAACAAGACAACATGAAGAAGCAGAACCCTTCCTTGTATGACAGTTCTTGGTTGTACCATTTCAGATATTGTAACAGGGTAATCAGGGACATCAAGAAAAACCTCACTGTATATTTGGGTCAGACAGAGATACTGAATTATCCAGATATTCAGGAAGAAGCACTGAAGGACTGAGATAAGCGATGAATGGAACAGGATAGCAAGGCAATGACAAAATCAGACCTGCGCACTAAACAATAATAGAGCAATAAGGATCAGAATAAAACACTGGATATTAAATTTAATGTAACTAATCAAATAGAAAATAAGATAATAAACAAACTCGAATAACATGCTATAAAAATTCAGAAGGCAAAAGCTCAAAATGTTAGGGCACTGCCTTGTCTAAAATAATCTCTTCAAAATGCACATGGAGAAGGGGAGGGCAAGGACTAGGAACCAGTCACCAACACAAAAAGCAAAGGAAGATCAAAGAAGCAAACTTCACATCCTCTGCTGGCATTCTCCCCACCACCACCCCCAAAAACCAAGAAAGTCTTTTTGGGTTGTGTCGCTGACCTACTTTTGAACATCCACGGAATAATTAAGTATAGTTTCATAAAGCCTGGGGGAGGGAGAGAAAAGGAAGCGCCCTGGGTCTTAGGGTAGGTGACTGACCTAGCTTCTCTGAAACACACTGGTCGCTCTCATTAGGGAGTGCAAAGGGTCTTATTGTATTATTTAAATATCATTTTTATTCATTCATAACCAGTAGGTGTTATTGTCAGTGCTGGTATTTTTAAAGTAACAGTAATACTGGTGCATGGGGTAAAATCAAACCATACAGAAAAATAAAAAAGGCAAAGCTCAAGTCCTCCAGTCTCTCCCCCAGGGTTTCAACTGTTCAATTCTTGACTATCATTTGTGAAAAGAAATTATTTATACACTTGGAAGAGCATGTGTGCATACCTCACAAACGTCCTTTCACTGATTTGACTGAGACCATACTGCCCACAAAGTTTCGGATGTCACTCCTGTCACAGCACTCTTCCCACCCGTGCAGGTCCGGCCACACTCCATAAGAAAGCACTGCATGGCAAACCGCTGTACGGACACTCCGCAGGAAGGGCCCGGATCAGGAAGGCAATGTAGTGAGCAATTCCTCCGTAACTACCCGCCCACCCACCTTATCTATTAGCTTTTTCAACAAAGCTGCAATGAACATCCTCATTGGCAAGCCCAGCATCTGTTCTTACCCACTTCGTGGTAAGGGTCTGCTGTCCTTCCACAGGGACCTCTAAGGTGACTGCACTAAAAGGGGCGGGCTAGTATGACTCTCAAACAACACAAATCTATCCTCAGTAACAGTGAGAATTTACACTAAAATGTGGTAATAAGTGGAATAAAAATTTACTTGGATAACCTTACATCCAATATACAGAAATATTTATCATTTTTAAAACGTCATATGAAAAAAGCAAAAACAATGTAATCCAAAGGTTGGAGATCAAGCCTTCATCTGAAAATAAAGAGAAATAAGTCCCAAAATGATATCAGTTTTTTAAAGCAGTCCCCACTTCAGAGGACTTTTCTTTTCCTCAAATGTTAGACGGAAACCTCTGGACTCTAACTTGTATCTGATCTTTGTATGCCTTCAAATGGTCTGGCAACAGAGGTTGAGAAGGAGCAGGCCTTCCAACGACTAAGGGTGAGTCAGCCAGTCAGCCCCTTGCTGCTTCTGACTTTCTCTTCTTCTCTACCAAATGACATCGTAACTCTGGATCATTGCTTAGCATCTTAAACCTCAGGTATCACATGGGAGGGAAATGAACTTAACTTCCTCCTTAAGGCCAGCTCCCTCTTACAACTTTGTCCCAGACGTGAGACAGACACTTGTCTATCTCAAATATCACTCATCAGAGAGGTCATCCAGCTCCCCCCAGGTGAGCCTGGTGCTGAACTCAACGATTTCAGGATACAGCCTCTCTGTGCTGCAGATTGCTCAAATGCAAACAGGCAAAAACAACTGTACCTACCCTCACAGGACCATGAGACAATACATGTGGCATTGTTAGCACAAAGCATGGTACACAGTAAGTGCTCAAAAGGTGTCAGCAACTTACATCATCCTCAGCCTCAGTTTTAAAAAATGAGGAGGCACAGAAAAGAGTGCTTTAGCTCTGACTCCCAAAAGAAATAGATTTTTGCTTAGAAATATGATTAAACCTGTTCAAGCTTCCCACAGTACAGCTAATTACTTACACCCTGGGGCCTTCTCAGCTCAGGAGATAGCAGCTAATCCAGGGCTGCAGTAAGGCAAGGACACATCGGACTAGAAAGGGGATGAGGGTGTGTGTCCTGGCACAAAAATAGTATGTGGCACCTACTGGCTACTGTCAAGTTCCAGACAGGGAACCTTCTCAAATATAAACACTTTCCTTCCTCTACAAGTTCTTTTCTTCACAAGCATGCTGTTTTTTTTCTTAATTATCATTATTCTGTCCCAACAACTAATCAATAGTTTATAATATACTACCTAACACCATCCCTTGCAAATGCCATGTGCTAAAGAAAAACAGTTACAACTTGGGCTTTTTTCCTCCTACTCAGAAAATCCATCAAATACATAGACCCAGCACACCAAGTATCAAAATAATACCCATGTCTGACTAAAATTATTTTTACATCTATAACTTTAGTCTTTAAACTTAAAATACCACCTAAAGAAAGAACTTTTAGAATCTCAAATTTCACCAAAATAGGACTGAAATCTGAAGTTATATTAACAGAATCACATTTTTACAAGTTTCATAGAAAGAATTCCATGTCCTAAAAGAAGGATAGTTTAGGGGCGCCTGAGTGGCTCAGTCGGTTAAGTGTCTGCCTTCGGCTCAGGTCATGAACCTGGAGTACTGGGATCAAGCCCCGCATCAGGCTCCCTGCTCAGCAGGGAGTCTGCTTCTCCCTCTGTCTCCTGGCCCTCGTTGTCACTCTCTCTTTATCTCAAATAAATAAATAAAATATTTAAAAAGAAGAGGAAGAAGAAGGCTAGTTTAGTCTTTGCTTCATTCATTTCCCTCTTCTTTCCTTCCTTTAGAGTGACTGGCACGTTCTCTCCATCACCCAACCTCCACATACAGTGACTTCTATCAGCAGATTATTATTATGCTGATCCTTGTTTTGAATTGCCCCACAGCCATTCCCCACTCCCGGTAAGAGCACCTCAAGTCTGCTTTGGGGAACCACTCCTCCTCAAATGTCAGTCCAGATGGTTCCCCGCTCTTCCTACCCACATGACCAAATCTGGTCAGTCAGCATAGTCTATCCTCCCCCTTCCTGACCACAGTGATTGGCTCAGGTTGGGCATTTGAACCAACTCTAAGACCTTGATTGGAACTACAGGAAAAAAATCAGTCCTCTCACTGGCCTGCTGACTGTGAGGGTCATGCCACACAAGCCTGGAGCCACCAGGAGTGGATGGCTGCTGGGTCACACATGCAGAGATGCAATCTGAGGGTGAAGCCAACAGAGAGGAAAACACTCAGAGACAAAGTCTGCCCCTGGAATTTTCAGATACATCAGTCAAAAAATTATCTTTTTTGCCTTGAGCCACTTTCTGGTGTTTGTTAGCAAACCATGCTCACAATCAGTCTGCTCCATTAACTGCTTCACATGCTCATCTCCCTCTACTAGAAATAAGCCCTTGAAGAGTAGAAACCAAGTTTTACTGTCTTTCTACAACCATAAGCAGCAGAAGGACTGGTTCAAGGGGGCTCACCATGTGTGGCAGCATTGTGCTTGGTGGGAGTTTCACTGCAACCAACGGTGCTACTCAAGAAATGCTTCATAAGCACCCTGTTCATTAGCTTAACATTACTAACAGTATCCTCAAAAGGTACCTGATGAGGGGCTACTTATACACATTGATGGAAAATAAAATGATGCAGTCTTCCTTTTTGCCTACCAAAAAGCAATCATTAACTCTCTATATACAGCCCAACCCTCAAACACAGCAGGAACAATTTTTTATTTTTTATTTTTTTTAAAGATTTTATTTATTTATTTGAGAGAGAGAGAATGAGAGACAGAGAGCACGAGAGGGAAGAGGGCAGAGGGCAGAGGGAGAAGCAGACCCCCTGCTGAGCAGGGAGCCCGATGTGGGACTCGATCCCGGGACTCCAGGATCATGACCTGAGCCGAAGGCAGTCGCTTAACCAACTGAGCCACCCAGGCGCCCGAGCAGGAACAATTTTTTAAAAGTGACCCAAGTTTCCACAACACTGTCCCTGAAACACCATCACATGAAAAGAGCAGAGGGATGGAGACAGGAAGGCAGGGAGAGAACAGCTCCCCAAGGTGCAGGGGTTCTCACCCTGGGCCCCTCACCTCCAGGGGCCACGATGCTCTGAACGTCTGTTTCTCTAAGGAGCGAGTCTGCAGGTTCGTTACAATCTCACAGGAGTTTCAGATTCCAGAAAGGGGAGAACCACTACTCTAAAGAGTACCGCAAGTGTTTCTCACATTAAATTTCTCTTCCCCAATTCAGAAAATGACCACAACTGAACAAAAGACAAGAAATAATTCAACTGGTGCCTTTACTCACAAGAGATAAAGAGTCTCCAAAGAAAAGGCCAATATAAAATCAAGCTTTGTTTGTTTGTTTAAATCTGGCCTCTGCCAGAGGAGGAAATAATTTCAAGTGTAATTGTTTCTAATGGGAATGGTCAATGGCAGCCAGGAAATGCCCAGCTGGATGGAGGGAAAAATGCTTTGTCCTCACCTTGCTAAGAGCCTGCTACCCTACAAAGGTTACTTCACAAAATGGCAAGGCAACCTGAAATGGGGGAAGGGTGTTATTTGTAACAGTGAAAAACAGGAAACTAAATATTCATTAAAAAGACCACTTAAATATTGTGGCTTAAAACAACAGAAGCAAAATGATTCCTTAAACAAATATTTACTGAGCATCTATTATGTGCCAGCGCACTGCTGGGAAAAGAGACACAATTCCAAGTCAAAGAGTACTCTACTTAAACTCATTAACACGGTAAGATCTCTATGACAACCATATAAAGAGCACAAAACCCCCAAGAGTCTGCAAAGCACAATCCCATTACTACACACACACATAAAATACGTGTATATAAACATAAACGTGCAAAACAATGAAGTGCAATACCATTAATGTAAATATTTCGGTATTCAAAGAGGACTGAAATAATGGTCATTAAAATGTTACCTGTAATCATCTGTGCAAGGTGGGAATTTGGGTAATCATTCTTCACCTTCCTCACACTTCTTCTACCATACCATTTGGATTTTTAAGAACATATATATTTGCATGTTAAAAATTTTTTGAGATGTATCACACACAAAAAATCTGCAGATCCTAATGTGATTTTTCGAGAGAGGAGAGGCTGAGAAGTTGTTGTAGGACTTTATTATTAATAACTTAATTGTAATAGTTCACCCAGAAGCTATTGTACAGTTTAACAATGCATAAGAGAACTGGCTCTCATACCAGATCATCTGGGCTCAAGTTTTACCGTTGCTAACTTATTAGCTGTATGACTTCATGCAAATGACTTAATCTGTGTCAACCTACCTTGGAGGTGTTCTGAGGATTAGAGGAGGGAACAGCAAAGTGGGAGGAGATGTTGACGACATGATGATGATGATGATGGCAGCAGTGGTACTGGTGGTGGTGGTGATGATGGGGGAAGGGGAAAGAGGAAAACCGGCTCCAACTATGCTACCCAGGAATAAGGAGGCTTGTCTGAAACAACTCTGGGTATAAGGCTAATTCAAACCATCTGGCGCTTCACTGGATACATTGCTCTCATAGCAGCAAGGTCCACCTCTCCAGGGGTATCAAGAGCTTCTAGCAAATTCTTGTTCATCACTGACCTCATCTCCCAGGCAGGTTAATCCACATCCATGTACCCCCCTCTCCTACCTCCCTATCCACAAGAATGTGACTTCTTCAGACTTGAAGGTCCTGTGTTCTCTCACAAACTGGGGTCCTCCCTTCTCTTTAATGGTGCTCATTAAGCCTTATCCAAGTAGATCCTCTTGGTTCTAATTAGTGTTTCCTACCCTATCCCAACCTACCCTACTCTATCTATCTCAGTGCCTGGATTAGTCTTTGAAATACACTTATGTTTGAGGGGTATTCTTATTCCCAACCACTTCAATATTAAACTCTGATTTGGATTTATGTCCTTAGAAACTATCCACCTACCCACCCACCCATCATCTATCCCTTCATGAATGACAATAATAAGCCAAGCATTGTGCTGACGCTATGCCAAGGTGGGTATCTGAGACTGGAAAGTGCCATTACACAATCAAAAGCTAAACTGACAGTACACACACCTTCTAACAACCTTGAAGTTTAATGGTTCTAATAAGATCCACTTTTACTTGACTTCCCTATACAACTGAGGTTGACTTTGTCTTACTGTCCCTTGTTTTTACACATATGTGGTCAACTTTGTTTCCTTTTTTTTCTTCTCCTGAGTACTATTCCTGACAAAAATATTAATAGCACTAAAAGAACATCAAGAATAATTTTTATAAAAGAAAATCCACCACCCTAATAGCAGCTGCTTTCTTTTCTTGTGTCTTGTGTTTTTGCATGTGTTTGTGTGAATTTGCACAGTTGTAATTTTAATACACATATACTCTCATATTATCTCTTTACTTACTAAGCACTCTTCTGCATTCAATATTTATGGTGTTGATAGCAGTATAAACACTAAAAGAGTGGTCATACTATAGCTTACCCTCATTGCCCTATTGATGAAAATGCAGATTATTCCCATTTTAAAAGATAATTCATTAATGAATGATCCACCCATATGGATCCCTTTTCTTATTTTTGATTATGGACTTGAAATACATTTTTCCAGCAATGGGATTATCAGAGCAAAAGCTATGGAAAAAACTTAAGACTCTGAATAGTGATATAGCTTTTCTAAAAAGAGTTAACAATTAAACATGCCTAAAATCAACACTTTATTATCCACACTAATGGAAGGAGGCAGTGTTGAGCATAACAAGTTATTTCTGTTTGCAATTGGGAGGCCAAATATTTACACATACCTTTACACATTATTTGCCTTCTTAACATTATTGCCAACAGAGAGCATGCAGAAAAAATGAGATCAGGTATGTGAAAGTATTCTGAAATATTAAAAGACCAATACAATTTGAACCCTGCTGGGGAGCACGGGAACATCAGTCATGTAATTCCAACTCAGCCAAAAGTCATCCCCACACAGGGATACCTGGGTAGGTATTCATGTCCTCTCCTACAGTATGCTGTGATTCCACTCAGACCTCAGTCCTCAAAACAGACAAAGGGAAGTACATGTCAGTATCTCTCACCTATATGCTTTTCTCCACCATTCCAGATGTACAAAATAATCGCCATTCTGCATGCTGCAAAGCTAATCATGAAAAGCAGAAACCCAACTGTCCAAAGTGCAAGGAGGAATGGACTGGGAGAGAGAAAATGAAAGCCTTATATTAGAACTGTCTACTAAAGATTAAACTAAACTACAAATATTTATAAACCTTTAAATCACCACTCTCCACCTATTGACACTGAATGCTTTCAAAAGCTTGCCTTTACTCCCAGCACACATAAGACCAATAAAATCACCATGGCTGATTTCAGCAGCCTCCTACGTGGCCTGCATTCCCCAAGTGTGAGATCTGTTGCTGTACAAGACATTTCAGTTGGGCCAGAGACACCTCCTTCAAAAACACTGTGTCACAACATAAGATATTCCCTTAGCATTCTTTTCAAAATTGAGTTATAGTTAACATGCAACATTGTATAAGTTTAAGTTACAGACATACTGATTTGATACATTTAATATTACCATATGGTTGCCACAGCAGCCTACCACCTCTGTCTTCTCAAATACTTACCATTTCTTCGAATGTTGGGAACAATTAAAGTCTAGTCTCTTAGCAAGTTTAACTATAATACAGTTTTGTTGACTATAATCCCATTCTCTTTAAAGCTTTGTGATAGCACCTAAAAGAAGCGCACTTGGTATTAGATGTCTTCAATTAACAGTTGCTAACATCCCTCCTTTTTTTAACAGAGAAAAAAGTCAACTATAAACTTGGAAGTTTTAGCAAGCACAGGTATCTAGTTAGAAATGACCAATATGGCTTTGTTCCCATTTCATTTATTTTTAGGGTTCCCTTATACAGTAAGTGACACTGATTTACATAGTAAGAAATGTATTTACTTTTTTAAAAGTAATTTGGCAAGTAAAGAAAGTGAAATGAATCGAAGTAATAATAATAGCAATAACAAGCAGAACAACTGTTACGGAAGCATGACCAAAATCAAGATGGTCAGAGGCGACAACTAAGCTTTGGGAAACTGCACTAAGCCTATTTATACTCCATGGTCATCGTTTTAATGTCCTGATCTCCTCAACTTAACAGTGACATCCATAAGGGTAAAGGGTTGTATTTTAATAACACGTCTTACTTCAATTGCTAGGTATCCTATATAGAAACAGATAGTCTAGCAGTTCAGATTTCAATCAATTAAACTAGACACACTAAGCCCATCAAAAATATTATAATTTCAGGTTTGCTTTATCTTGATTTCTCATTGATCCTTAAGTCCATTTTAAAAAATCATTGTAATTTAACCTTGCTCTATCTCGATTTCTGAATGCTTTGTAATCATTAATGACTTGGAACACTTTAGCTCTCAGCTTTCCCCTCTGTTAAGTATTTGACGATCTGTAAAGAATACTGCAGATATTCTAACAGGCAAAGTGAGCCCTTCATAATGCGTGGATATGTGGAATCCTCCTGACAGTAAAGTTATTTAACTCTGCATTTAACTGTTTGCAAGTAAGATACTCACAGCTACTATGAGTTAAGCATTCTCCATACTAATGTAGAAGTCTGTGCCCTCCCTCTGTTTTACCCCCTGTTCATCTGATTCGCCTGTCTGGGGGGCTCATGTTTTTCTCCCACCACTTAGTAGAAGCATGCTTTGCACAAAAATAGCTTTATCAATGGGAGGCCTCGCCAGCTCCTCAAAAACAAAAACAAGAAAACACAACTGTCACCATTCAGTCATAGTAATCAAATAAGCAAAACTCTTGACAATCTTCTGGCTGGCAGCCCATAAGCTGGAAAAAGAATAAGACTATAAAGATACCCAGTATCAGTCCTCTTATTACTGCCCAACAATGCAGATGATCTGGAAACTTGACATAAAGGGTCTTGGCTTTTCTATTCTTTTATCCCCCTAATTCTTTCACACAAAAGCAACCTTACCCATAGTGTACATAGTGAATTCCTGTTTACTCAAGAAAACTCCAGCGAGCTGAAGAGAGGTTAAAGGATGCAAAAGGGCAAAACCAACAAAAACGTGAGAGCAGTTTCGCATTTGCCAAAGTAAAATTCACATGACCAAACGCAAAGCACCTCAGTTAAATTTCAGGAGACAATGAAATACCCGGTATAATCTGCAGAACATACGCACAGAGAAAGTTTTATTTTGGAGATAATTTCCATGCACTTTTCCGCCATTCACATCTTTCCTGCTTTGCTCAAACCTTTGAAGTTTCTCATTAATTCGGTCTCAGTACCGACCACACAAGTATCTCAAAGGGTAAATGATATTTTTAACAAAGCCAGGAGTGTTGAGGGTGAGGAACATTGGCCAGAGTTCAAAAGATGTGTAATTTCCACAGGGAGATGAATCTGTCATCATTTTTGTTTAATAAACACTGAAAATGAAAACAACAAATTTGGAAGAGAAGGTATAAGCAGAAAAAAGTATGAAGAGACTATGAAGAGTAAACTGAAACACTTCAAATGGGACATGAAATGACTATCATTTATTTAATTTCGTTTAAAAGGCAAGGACTTCAAAAGTTGAATATTTTCAACACAGACCAGTTCCTCCTTGTGGGAGAATCAACAAAAATATCAAATGTTCTGGAAACTACATCTTAGCTCCTACTAGGATTAACTGCATGACCTTGGGGTAGTCATTAAGCCATTCTTATCCCAGTTACCAAATTCATAATCAGGAATACCAATAGGTCAAGTGACAGGCTGAGATTTCCTCAAACCCTCATGGACTGTGCTACTCCCTGCTATGCCATGATTTCCCTTTGTGACAATGGAACTTTTAACCTTTCTAGACTTCTTTAACATCCAACAAATAGTGACTGCCTGCTACATGCTCAACCCCTGATCCAAACACTAGGGAGACAAAGGGGAGTTAGGTAAAACCTAATTCAAGGGGTGGCATTCTAAAGGCAGGAGACAAATCATAAACAAGCACACAGCATAGGCTGCACAGGAGATTTGCAGGGTGATGGGACAGAAGGTCCCAGAGGCTGGAAAGAAGACAGTAATGTTATAAATAGGGCAATTAGAAGACACCTTTTGGAGAATGTGCCATCTAGCCTAAGATCTGAGAAAGAATGAGCTAAGTAAAAAGGCACAAAAGAAGCCAAAAGAACATCGTGGAGAGGCAGAAGAGTGTGTGCCAAGGTCCTGAGGTGGGAAAGAGCTTGGTATGCTAGGGAAGAGAAAGATGGCCAATGATGGTGGCCCTTCTAGCCACACCAGGGATTTGGGTTTCATTGTAAATGAGTAAGAAGCCACTGGGGAACTGCTTAAGTTAACTCTTTCTCATTCAGTTTAGCCTTTTTATGTGGCCAAATGTTAAGCTATTTTTTGATAGGAATTTCTTTCAAATTCTATCATAGATTTTCTATTCTTCAACTGAGTATGTGGAATATAACTTTTTCTTGTTAACTTAGGCTCAGTATTACGATCTGATTGCAGTATCCATGAGGAGGTCAGAGGTGCTTGAACCAAGTTTTTATACTACGGTTTCTTTCTTACTCTTCTACCAAAAATCACTTCCTGTTCCATCAAGTTGTCCCAGCTGCCTTATTGGAAACAACTTCAGGTATGACCATCAGGCTATGCACGACACTGCCTTTTCTACGCAATCAAGTGCCTGGATTTTGTGAGTTACTGCTGCCCAGAGGCCATCTCCATCACTAGGCCCTTGGAATACAAAAAAAGACCAATCTCATACAGTTGTCTTTATTTCAGGATTCACCGAAGTGTCACAGATGGTAAGGTTTGTCCAAAGTTTGTCCTGTTTGGCAATGAGATAAGTTGGTAAGTTGGGTGTGGTAGGCAGAATTCTAAAGATGGCTCCTCTAAGATTTCTGCCCTACAGTTGTTCAATCAAACACTAATTTAAGTACCAGGGTAAAGGAGTCTGAAGATATAATTATAGTCCCAACTCAGCTAACCTTAAAATACAGAGGATGTCTGGATGGGCCTAATTTATTCATGCAAGTCCTTTAAAAGCAGAGTTTCCTCAGGTGGGTAGCAAAAGAAAGTATCAGAGGGATTTCAAGCATAGGAAGGTTCCACATATTGCTGTTGGCTTGAAAATGGAAGAGGCCCCATGACCAGGAATGCAGGACTGCCACTAGATGCTAGAGTGGGCCCAAGTTGATAGGAAGCAAGGAATTATGGACTCAAGTCCTATAACCATGACAAACTGAATTCTGTCAATCACAAGAGTGCAATGTTTAGAAGAGGACTCTGAGTCCAGATGTCAACAGAGTCAGCCAACACCTTGATTTCAGGCTGGGCAGAGAACCCAGACATATCACGCTAGATTTCTGAGCTTTGGAACTATGAGGGGTTGTTTTAAGCCACTCAGGTTTGTAGTGATTTGTTACCCAGCCATAGAGCATTAATATATTGGGTGAAGTGGGTGTCCAGTAAGTTTGCCAAGTTAATGATAAAACAAACGAGTAAATGAGCTCTTACTACATCATTCTTATAAATGTCCACATAAGGGGTACCTCGGTGGCTCAATCGGTTGAGCATCTGCCTTTGGCTCAGGTTGTGATCCTGGGGTCCTGGGAATTAGCCCCACATCGGGCTCCCTGCTCAGTGGGGAGTCTGCTTCTCCCTCTCCCCCTCCCCCCAACCTCCGCTCGTGCTCTCTCACTCTCTCTCACTCTCTCAAATAAATAAATAAAATCTTCCAAAAGAAGTCCATATAATAGCATGGCATAATGAAAAGTGCATCAACTTAGAAGCCAGAAGCCCTGGGTTCTAGTCCTGGCTTTGCCACCTAGTGCTTGAGAGATTTGGTGAGGAATTCATTTTCCTTCTCTGGACCTTTCTTCTTTAAATGAAGGAAATGCTTAAACTGAATGTTAAGGTCTCTTTCAGCTCCGACAATCTGTGAGATTAATCATCCCTTATTACATCAGAAAAATTGAACTAAAAACAAATATGCACATTTTTCTCTATTTTTCAAATAATACTCATCTTCTCCTGCATATTAGCACATATCAATCTCAAGGTCACAAATATTTAAAGAAGGCTGCAGAACAAAAATCTGCTAATATTGCTTATTTTTTAATATATTCAATATATGATTGCTATGTTTATTTTTAGATCTGATTATACCAACATCTCAGAGGCTTTTCAATCTTGCTAACTAACTAAATTAACTTTGCTTGTTAACTAAATATTTAGGCATTTTATTTTAGAGAGCTTATCTTCGCATAAAAACTGAATCAACACAATCCTAAAACTTATTTTAAACATAATCAGGGTACCAAATCAGGGTGGAGGGAGAGGGATATATATCTAAACATATGACTTAAAGTCTAAAGAATGTTCCTTGAATAAAAAATGGTCATCAAAGATTGAGACCTCTGTTCAAATTTTCATATCTATGCTTTGAATTTTTCATTAGTGATTTTTATTTTAAAACAGAGAGAAGGGCCCTTATATGCATTCCCCGCTATTATTTCAAATGTAGCTCATGGTATATTAAAGTTGCAAGTTACTCTGAACTAAAACATTATGAAATAAAAATCTCTCTAGAAAAGATATGTGGAGCCTATGCTGCACTTCAGTTATCTCTCTAGACTGGAAACCAGAGCATGTCCACAAGGTAATGTGTGCAAGTGGAAGGAACTGAGGCTCAGGGGAGTTTGCAGTGTTTGATAGGCACAAGTTTCCTTAGTAGTTCACTTGCTAAATTCTGAGCTGAGCTCTGAGTTGTCACACAAGACTGCTAGAGCAGGTTCTATTAAAAGTAGGGCACAGGGCAATGCAAGAAGATATTTACCAATACACAGCAACAGGAATAAGAAGAGTGCAGTGCAAAAATCTAGATCAAACCAGAAAAGACCATTCTGGGTGAGAGGATCTAGAAATCTGTACCCAAACCCATTGCCTATCATTCATCATTGTATGCATGTATCAGAGAGGGGACCTTGTTACCATAGGATAATTGGTACAAAGACAAAGGCATACAGTGAATATCCATAACGTGAAGACCAACACTTTACAGTCAAACGGTGGTCCTTAGGTGGTGGTAGGGTGACTCAGTAGGACTTTATCTAGAAAGATGAAATAATGAAAATAAAGTTCCTTTAATTAAGATATAAGTTCTTATTTCAACTGTGCACAAAATCTTAATAGACTAATAATGGGAAATACAATTTTTCCTTTAAGATTTTATGATAATGCTGTAAGATAATCTTTAACTTTAACTTCAACAGCATTATCAAAAAGATGGTCAGTCCACTTTGGTGGACTTCCTGAAATCCCACAGCTTTTATGAGATTTACAATTTCTCTTTCTCCTGCTTTTGATATTTACCTGACTTTTGGAAAGAGACCAGGACACAAAGAAGATGTCCTGAAATAAGTGAAAGTGTTAAGCAAGGAGGACAACTGGTTGAGCTATGACTAATTTTATTAGTGGTCTGTCATCAGTTAATGTTTTCAATTAATCATATCTTCTGCTTCCCTAGGTAAACTCCTAACTTCAGGGACTAAGATAATGAATACAGATAAACAAGAGCCCCTAGCCCCATAATTATGCTTAAAACCGTATGCACAGCTTCATTATAAAGTATGGGTTTATGCATTCTCAACTAATCCTCTGTTGTCTTCAGAAGTCCTAAATAAAAAAAGCCATCCAGAGATTGTTCTAAAGAAATAACTGGGCTGGCTGGACTCCACTCACTGCCGCAGCCAAGATTCTGGCATTTGGAGCGAGCAAAGGCAGGTAAGCAGCAAGCTTTACAAGGATTCACCCCGAGTGTGCTACGTGTTGCATGGGGACAGCAGGAGACATGTCCTGAATCACAAGACTGGCCACAGGGAGTCTAACATCTGGAACTGGTCATTATTTACTTCCATTTTCCCTATTAGAGGCCTACTGAGTCTTCCAGTGTTAATAACCTAAACAAGGTTCTTGATATAAAACATCACAAGATGTCTTCTTCAGTCATTTCTGGGAGATTTTTCCCAACAGTGTCAAACAAGGACACGCTCTTTTATAATTCTTGTTGCCAGAGATTTGCAACTGGGTGGACTCAAAGGATCTATAAACCCCCATAAATGTTATGCCAAAATTTCTTTCCTGGGTACATTCTTCTTTTGTTTTTTGTTTTTAGATAGTCCATAATATTCACTGGATTTTTTTAAAGGAGTCTCTAATCTCCCTCCCCTCAAGAAACCTCCTGTCTACATAATTTTTCTCTAGGTTAATCACAGTACATCACTAGGAGTTTATATATACCATCTTACCTGGTTGTTTTGTTTTGTTTTTTTTAAGATCTTATTTATTTGTTTGCTTGAGAGAGAGAGAATCTGAAGCAGACTCTGGGGCTCGATCGCATGACCGTGAGATCATGATCTGAGCCAAAACCAAGAATCAGATGCTCAACTGATTGAGCCATCCAGGCACCCACATCTTACCCTGATTCTAAAACACCTTTTTCCTAAAACTGAAATGCATCTTATAATCCTTGTTTATATTTAATAAAATATTTCCTTCTTACTCCCCAAAAATTATTATTAAATTGATAGTAGGTCTTTGAATTGATGACATTTAAGCAATACTGGAATTAGGCCTACATCAAATATATTAGTAAATAGGCAAACTGCGTGTTCCTGAACGACAAATAAATAAAAAAAAAAACTAAGAAAGAAACTTCAGTGTCCCATGGGGATACAAAGTGGGCACTGAAACACCAGGAACACATTTAAGTTGATACTCTTTCACCACTGGACACTAGTCAAGTTTCATGCACTTATTCAATGTGTCCTGAGTGGACTATGTGCCAGATACTGTGCTATTGGAAAGTTACTGATCTAGGCAGGAGGACCTGGCAAATTCCCAAGAGGGAGCATGCAGTGATCCCAACAGGAAGTGGGTAATCTGGACTAACAAGGAAGTGGGAGTGTTTTTAGAGAGAAAGAAAACAGAGATCTGGAGAGAGAACAGGACCAAATGATGACTCCAAAAGGGCTGGATTGAGTGGGGAGCATAATTCATCAACCCAAATGAAAATATATTTATAACACAGAAGAGAGGTAACATTGTGAATTTTCAATTACAATAACAAAGGGACTCTACCAGAAGCCAAGGGGTAGATACAGGTTCAGCCAAGACTCTGACCATAGGAGCAGGGAAAGAAAGCATAGCCTGGTTTGGGCTCTAAACTGGGTGAATATTGTAATAAGTCCTCAGAAAAAAAATCCCATTTTATGGGAACTAACATTCTTCTATTTTTATAGGAAGAGTGGGATTAATAGATCTTGACTACTTGAGTAATATCCCCCAAAGTCTGGGTGCCCTTTCCCAGGGATGGGCTAAAGGATTAAGACATATAATGTCTGCAAATCCTTTGTTTTGTTTTGTTTTAAAAAAAAGAAAAAAAAAAAACAATAACAACGCTTTGCTTAGATATCATACTTGCTTGCCTTGTACCATCTATAACCCAATAGGAGAAACATGCCTCTCAGTGGTCCAAAGAAGACAACAGGTTTGATCAGATACCATGAGAGACCAGGTTTGCAAAAAGCAATTCTAGTGTTGATATACCCCACCCCAACTGGACTGTGCCCACCAAGGTTCTGCAGGAAGTCATCTCTTGTACCAAAATGATATTGCTTGTGGCTCCATCCCAGACAGATGGTTGAAGCCCACCTTCAGGTAAAGAGTATGTAACTGCTGCAGTTCTTAAAATAAAAGGGAGAGTCAAATTTTTCTGGTCTCTCCTCAACTGGGACTCTGTAAATTCCACCTCACCAAAAAAATAAAAATAAATAAAAATAAAAGAACCGTCTTGTCCATATAGGACAGGCTGCCTTAATTTTGTCAAGTCCTGAAATACTGAACTAGCATGACACAGAGAGTGTCTGCCAGGGTCAGGTGTTGAAGAGCCGGCCAATTAGAAAAGGTGGTGAAACGAGCAGGTACTTGAAACAGGTTGTCGAAAGCTCTAAATCTATGAGGAGCCAGGCTCTGAAGCTACAAAATACCACATCCGTACACATTTGCTGTATACATTTATATACAGAATGCCTCTGTAGACTTTCTTGCATTGAGGTGTTAAAAACAAAACCAGTTGTTCAGTTTAAAAGAACTAACGACTACAGTGGAACTGGAATAAGGTACCACCAGAGAAGGGAAAAAGGAATCATGTCCCCTGGGCAGATGCCTCATCTGTTTACTCGTTAACTCTCTCACCACCATACAGTGGGTGGGACACTGTTTATACCAAATAAATGTTCACTGGAATTGAATTCCAGAGGTTAAAAATTTTAAAGAGCAGCTTACTTTCCTCTCACGTGTCAACGAAGGAGAGAGACAGTAGGATTAAAGTGAGGGACATCCTGGGACGTGTGGGTGCTCATTTTGTCAAACTAGACCCCAGCATGACTTAAGGACACTAGCTGGGACAAGTATTATAAGCTATCTCCTCTCCATGCCATTGTGGCCACTACCACCTTAATAAAAACAAGCAAATCCAGTAAAAGCAAACTGCCAATGGGAATGGGGGTCCAGTAGTAATGGAGTTCTCTCAGAGCAAATATTCATTTCTGCCTTTGAATAACAGAATGGTCCGGGGAACAAAGTCTCCATCCACTGCTTCAAAGTTAACTTTTCACTTTTCCATCAAAAATTAACCCCCCCACCAAGCCCTCGCCTCCACTAAGGAGCCAAGGCTTTCCTCGGCTTACAGTTCATGCTACAATGTCTATAAGGATCACTGAAGGGCAGTAAGAAAGCCATCTACAGGCAAACGCTAAAACAGGTTTGAGTACATGTGACGTCTTTAAGACAGCAAAAAAAGACACAAAACAGAAACATGCCCATAAGAGAAAACTCCCCAGTTAGATCCCAGTCTCACAGCCAA
Organism: Halichoerus grypus; assembly: GCF_964656455.1. Lineage (NCBI taxonomy): Eukaryota > Metazoa > Chordata > Mammalia > Carnivora > Phocidae > Halichoerus > Halichoerus grypus. The sequence goes on from NC_135713.1 coordinate 116,983,694, forward strand.
GTGTTGGCATCAAAGATGGCATATGCCATCTCTAAAATGCAGAGACCAAGAAAGGAAATCAACCTGCTCTGGTAAACTGAACGGAGGCCCATGGAAAGATATGCCTATGCCCTAACTTTGTAAATGCAACTTTAGTTAGAAAAACAACGTCCTTTGCAGATGTAATTAAGAAAGATCATCTTGGGTGATCCAGCTGGCCCTCAATCCAATGGTAAGTGCCTCTTGGCACTAAGGGACGGAAAAGAAGACATGGAGGAGACCACATGAAAACAGAGGCAGAAATGAGAATGAGGCAGCCACAAGCCAAGAAATTCCCAGAGCCACCAGAGGCTGCAGGAGGCAAAAAAGGATCCTCCCCTGGAGAATTTGGAGGGATCCTTAGCCTGTTGACACCTTGATTTAGGACTTCTGGCCTTCAGAACTGTGAGACAAGAAATGTATATTACTGTAAGCCACCAAGTCTGTGGTAATTTGTTTTAGCAGCCCTAGGAAACTAACCCATCTGCCACACCAAGTCGGGTATTCCTCTCGTGGTGTGTTCACCTCCAACCTGCAGATATAGAATAACTTTCTAAATGGGCAGCCAGAGCAGTATGGGGGCTCCCTGAGGGAGGACCCTCAGCTGCTCTACTCTAATTGTTCAGATCTTGACTGGTTGTTTAGTCAGAAGATTTGGATTCACATCACCTTAAAAGTGGTAAGATCCTAAAGACTGACACACCTACCACCTAGACAAGCTCATATATTTTTTCAGATGAGGCAATCAAGTCATAAAAGTTAGCTAACTTGCTCAAAGCCCATGGCTAGCTGACTCGATCAGATCCCTGCCCAAATTCCCAATTTGGTGCTCTTTCTGCTACTGCAGGGGATGCACAGAAGGGCTAGGACCCAAATGAGCAATACGTGTGGAGACATGGTGCCTCCTGTCTTCTCGTTTTACATTTCTAGCCTTCCTCAAAGGTCCTCCAAAGACAATGATCATTTTGAAGGAAAGCTGTGTTTCCAATTCCCACACATCTACCACCCTAAAACCTACCTCACAGGAAAAGTACCACAGAACTAACTTGGCCTTCGTGCAAGAAAGGCTCTCCCAGCAGAAACCATCCTTACAGAGGACCCATCCATATTCCTGAATCAGTGTTTCTTTTCTTCATGTAACTCCTACAGGTATCTCTGTGGTCTTCTCTAATCTAAATAGGTCTCTATAATAATTTGGCCAGGGATAAGTTCAATGAGAACAAGCACAGATTCACAGACTTTCTTAAGAGTAACCATGAAGTTGACTTCCTTGGTCAATGACTTAGATTGATCATCAAAGCCAGAAACACAGCACTTTGGTAACAAAAACAGAACCAAACAAGAAATAACATGCAGGAAAAAAAAAAGGATTACCTTAAGAATTTCTTGTTTAAACTGGGAATAAAAACTGAAAGGAATATTGTTGTCCAGGAAAAAGAAAAAGCAATGCTGATTCTACTTTTCTTGCAAGCAAAACTTTTAAAGCTATCCAAAAAAAAGTATGGGGGAAAAAAAAAGAAATCATATCACTAATCTCAGTTTAATTGTTAATTGTGGGAGTCAAAACAAGGAAAGCTAAGCACTAATCAAAATGGGGTAAGTATCACTGGTATCAATTCAAAATGGAAACCCAATGGTGAGACTGAAAACAACCTCCAAATGTAGATGTGTGCCCTCTCTCCCTGTGCCTGTCACTCCCCACTCCCTCACCCCTCTTCTCTCTCTCTCTCTCTCTCTCTCTCTCTCACATACATACACACTCACTCGCTCTTCAAAGCTTGTCCTCTGTATAACTCATCTGTGAAAGAAAAGAAATTGTATATTATCCGTGAGCAAGCTCAAAACACAGGCAGATGGGAGACAAATGCACTTGACAGTAAAGCCTTCCAAGTTCTCTTTAACTCACAAGTGAGCTCAGAAGAAACAATGTCATTACTTCACTAGATATTAAGTAAGAATAGAGAGCCCTCCCCCAAATATTTACTCTCATGAAATAATCAGGTCTACATGAAGTGCCCAGGTGGCAGTAAATCACAGTGCCCTCTGACAAACAAAGAAATGTTATGGGTTTTCTCCTTAGCATATCCATATCCAAACATCTTGCATGCCACATCGAAGGGTTCACAGACATTATCACCACACTCCTCTCCAAATCCATCCTTGGATCCCAGAGTGAGAAGTCCTTGTTAACCACATCACCCAATTCAAGTTCACTTATTCAAAAGTTCCAGCTACTTCCCTCCCTCCTTGCCCCTCAAATTTGCTCTCTGCGTCCCTAGTTCCTCTGCTGGTACCAACCCTCCTTTGATCGTGACCATAGACCAAATCAACTACACGGTGGTTGGAGTTTAGAACAATCTACCGAACAGTCCTGAACCCAATAAGAATACTGATTGACATACCAATCCAAGAAATAGCCCACATCCCAGGTAAAATTGATCTTAACCTCCAGAAACAAATTCTGATCTGGTAATACCAGCCCTAACTGCAGAACAGCAGAAGCCCAATTCTCATTATTAGATTTTAGCACTAAAGAGATCATAGTGGCAAAAATGAAGGCTTACTGGAACCAGTGAGAGGGATCCACATCTACTCCTGCGTCTGTCCAGAGAAGAAGTCTTTGCAACAAAGACAGGACAGTAGGACACCCTAAGTAGCTTCCACAATCCCATCTGCGAAGACACTTCAACTATCTTTGAAAATTAAACTATACACCTCAGTAGGACATTTCTATGCTTGCTTAACGTATTGTTACCAAGTATTGTTACCATACTGACACAGAGTTAACAGAACTGGCCTGACCATTTCAGAAGCCCATTTCCCTCCAAATTTTAGTCCTAAGTTGTTTTAAGTATTAATATTTTTGCTTTCTTGTTTTCTATCCTCTTCTAAGCTCTGCTCCTAAAAAATAATGAAATATATCATACTTGGGGTTTTCTCCATCATTATAGTTCCACTGACTATAACCTAGCCCAAAGGCAGTTAACGTAGAACTGATACCTAACAATGTGGTATCTTGTGGAGTCTTGTAAGGACTATCACGCTCTCCATTTTACAGGTGGTAAGCTGAGGCTCAGTGAAGTGAGGTAAACTACTCAAAGTTCCACAGCAGATCAAGATTCAAACTCACGCCGGCTGACTCCAAAGCCAATGCACTAACCCTTTCACCACAACCACTGGAGTAAACTAAGAGAAAAGGAATCTACTACACACAGAGCAAAACCCATCTGGGAAATTATAATGAATGCCTACTGCCAAGTCCTTCATTGTACCTCATCATTGCACAAATGTGTGTATGTACATGTAGAGACACATACTTTTTCTTAGAGTATATGTTTTTGAATTCTAAATAAAGGCCTAAAGGAACAATTTCAGAAAATGGAAGGCCAACTAAGATCAGCTCTTACCTGTCAACTGTAAGGTTCTTTAGCATGGCCACAATATGCTGGTAGCCACAGTTTCATTTACAGCATGGTGACCTGACCCGCAGGAACTAGAGCTCTGAACGTATTTATGTATTTTTTGTAAATTCAAGGAAAGCCAGCAGATGACAAATTAAAATATATGTAAGTATATATAATATACACACACAAGTACAGGTACACATTATACATTGTGTATAGATATTATGTATATATTATTACATACATATACATCCTAACTTTATTGTTAGTACTACAGACAGGAGACAACAGTTTACAGATTATTAACTTCAATCAATTCCAAATCCTTAGTCTCTAAAAACCCTCCTAATCTGAGACTTTCTCTGTTGCAGCACACTGGTTTCTGCCATGTAACAATTACTAAAAAGCAGAGAGGAATCCTGAGCAACATGGATGTAAATGTAGTAAGTCCAAAGCATGTTGCTAAAAAAAAGACACACACCCCTGGATACTCTTTTTTTTTTCTTCCATTTATTCATTTAAAAGATATTTACTGAACATGGATTCTCAATCCTTACGTGCAGTGATTTTGGCTTGGGGCTCTTCTAGGTGCTGGGGATGTAGTGAAGAACAACAAAGTCAAGACCCTTGTCTTCATAGATTTCTATTTAGAGTAGCCCAAAAATGACGAGAACCCAAGACATTCAAAAGACAGATCTGACTGTACATTACCTAGCAGGAATCCCCTTAACGCATTGCCTCCAAGTTAATTCAATGAGTAATGAGTGCTTATTAGATTTCACAGCACTCTGCTAAGCATCAAGACAGAAAGGATATTATCAAGCCCTGCCCTCAGTAAGCTGAATCACCCTGGGATGACAATACACAGAGATCTGAACTAGGGGAAAGTGCCAGAGTAAGGTATTATTATCCATCCAACACTCTATCAAGAGAAAGATAGCACTCATTTCTGTCAAGTAGTTCCAACAGAGAAGAGAGAGTAAAAGATGCTCCAATTTATTTCAACACCAGGCACCCCTTCCCTAAAAATAAAACAAAAACAAAAAATCCATATCCATTTACCCCAAGAATACTGATGATTTCCTTAGGCTGGCTGAAATAAATCTCTTTTTAAATCAACAAAACTAATTAGCAATGATTAATTATAAGAGGGCATGTATTTCTAACCTGAGGAATCTTAATTCATTTTCTGGTTCCCCTTTCTTTAAAAAAGAAAGAGAGAGACAGAGAGAGAATCGAAGATGGCAGGCGAGGGGGAGGAGCCAGGGGGAGGAGGACCTTGATTTTCTGGGCATTGGGTCAAGACCACACAACATGAGAGAGCAATGGCAGGCAGCTGGCTGGGGGCTGGCCAGGGCCATGCTCCTTCTGCTTAGCCTTTGGCTGTAACCACTAGACCACATGTCTGCACTATTTTTCAGATGACCAGAAGGGAAAATTTTTAAAACCACACTAGAAAATGGCTTTGCTTTTAGGATGTGTTTATACTTGTTCTGATGTTTTCTTGCAGGGTCATGGGGCAGAATTTTTTGAAACACACCTAAAAAGAACACAGTCATTGGCATCATCAGTCCTCTTGACTTGACCACAGTGGAGCCCGATTCAGCAAACCCAAGGATAACTTTTTTAAAAAATGCTTATCTTGTTCCACACCTCACCACAAAACAAACAACCTAATTCACAGGCTTCCTAATATTCAAAATGCCTCCAGATCTGTCAGTATTTTTTAAAATGCCATCCTTGATTTGATCACTAACAAATATGACCACTTTCAAGCTTTTATGATGTAAGAGAAAGCTGCAAAAATGGACCTAAGAGCCAGTTCAATCATTCTTCAAATTGAACAAAGTCACTCTAAAAAGATCTTTCTCTTATTGACTGCCTTTCCCGCAGAGGGAAAAAAAACCAAAGCTAATCCAACCATAATCTCCACTCCCATGAATCACTGCCACAACATCTGAGAGAGGGCCAAAAGGAATTGGTGCTGCTGCTACAGGCGGGAGGTCATGCCACGGAATGTCTATTAAGATATTACAGCCTCAAGTGCCCTTAAACCAACAACTGCAACACAGATAATAAAGGAAGAATATATGATGTGAGGAGTTAGGACAGAAGACAGAATGTTCAAAAGAAACAGATGTATTGTAAGAAAACCTACAAACACGAGGTTGAATGCGTATCAGAAAGCCTTTGGAAGCAGATAGAAACATAAGTGGTTTGATTGTGGAAAGGTATGAATTATTACCTAGATGGAGGGAGGATATTGATAACAGTCCCCAAATCCACCCCAAGATGGGAACAGAGATAGGATGGGATGCTGTCCCATTGGAGGATTTCAACTATCTTGACATCTACTGATGGTAATGTGCCTTTAAAAAGACAAGCCGCTAAACTGATACAAGTTAAATGAAACTAAGATGTGACAACTAAATGCAATATGTGATCCTGGATGAAATTCAAGAACCCTCCCCCACAAAAAAAGATTATATGTATATATGTTATATATATATTTAGATTTATATATGTATATACGTATATATTTTGATATATTAGATTTATATATTTAATATATTAATTTGTATATTTATATATAATATATATTTTATATATTTATATACAATATAAATATACATTTATATATTAGATTTATATATTTATATATTAGAGGTATTTATAGAAGAGTAAATATATACATATATTTAGAGTAAATTTAGTAGTAAATATATATATCTCTCTCTCTCTCTAGAGTAGTATAGTATTATATATATATAATTACTGGACAAGCGGTGAAATTTGAGATCTGTAAAATAGATAATAATATTTTATCAAAGTTAATTTCCTGGTTTGATCATTATACTGTAGTTATGTAAGATGTTAATATTTGGGCTATCTGGGTAGAGAGTACTGTGGAATTCTTTGTACTGTTTTTCTCTTTTTGCAACATTTTTGTAAGTCTGAAGTGATTTTAAAATGAAAAGTTAAAAAATAAAAATGAGCTAATACATACATACACACACACACACACACACACACACACACACACACACACAAGCCTCTGATAAATTCCTGACTTGCAAAAATGTCATCTTCCAGATGGAAGAAACAAAACAGTTAACTCTTACTTTGACCTTAATTCTAACTCAAATGACCAACTACGTAATGACAGAAATCTTCAGAATTACAGACTTACTTATGCTAGCCTCTTCAGAGATTGAGCAGTAGTTAACCTAGGCCACAAAAATATAAATATATATTCCCCCCAAATATAAAATCATGTGTAATTAACAAAACTTGGAGGAGGCAAAATAGTGACTAACCCCTAGAAAAGGCATAGACAGTGGCAGGCTTTCTGTCCGTCTTCTCAGAGATGGATCCAGGTGGGAGGGCTGAAAGGAGCAACACCCATCAGCTACAGGGACGGGCACATCTGGGTCAGGGCCCCTGGGCTGAGAGCCCTTGCGGCTGTTAGAAACTGCAGCTCCTGTGGCTCCTTGAGAAGGGATGGGACATTTTCTACTCAGGAGTTAGAAGGACCTTGGTAAGAGCTGGCTAAGTCCAACAGATTGCTGACTGCTGTCAGAGTACACAGGTACAGAGAATCTTCAGGTTCCCGTTCAGTTCATGTAGCCTGGTGAACTAGAAGAACAGCTCAATCGCTTCTCGGGCTTTTGGCTAAGATCAAGTGTAGAAGAACAGCTCAGGTGAAACATAAGACGCGCCCTTTGTTATTCACCACTCCAAAACTCAGCAACAGATGTGGGTTGCTAGAAAATAAGAGGTGCCATCAAGGATGAAGTGAAAAAGTCATAAAGAACACAAAAAAAGTCAGATTTCTACACTGGGCTTTAGAAAGCAGAACTAAGAAAAATGACGGGTGTATTCCCATGGCCGGAAATTTGAAAAAGGAATAATGATAATACTATATATAGCATGAATCGCATGCCATATAGTGTCTTATGTACCTTATATACATCACTGCATTAAAAAAGGTGAAATATGAATGGCTAAGAAACATGAAAAAAGATTTTCAACAATCTCATTAGTAATTTAAGAAAGGCAAATGAAAGCAACATACACTTTTCCACCATCAGATTGACACAGAAACACTCACACTTAAAATATACAGTATTGACAAAGGTTTGGAGAAAACAGGCACCTTCGTAACTGACTGGAGGCAGTATAATTAAGTAGTTTTTGGTGGAGAGAGTAATTTGTTAATATCTATTAAAATATTAAATGTGCCTACCATTTAACATGCAATTCCACTTGGTATGTATCCTGGACAAATGCTGAAATAGATAAACAGTGAAGTATGTACAAGGATTTCCATTCTATCATTCTGCACATTACAATGATGTGATGAAAAGCTGAGAATGGCCTATATGTCGAAGACTGAAGGTTTAATAATCTATAGGAAAGCTATACTATGTTGAAAATTCTACAAAACAGAAGAATTTGTTCCTAGATGTACATGTACAGGAATATGCAGAAAGTTCTTGAGGGATACACACTACACATTTAACTCAAGAGAGGGACTTCTGCCTTCCATTATGGCTAGGGATGGAAGGTGCACAACCAAGTATCAGGATACAAGTGTAACTAAATGCCCATGACAAACGCCTCAAGCCTAGAAAGGTGGTAGTGTGTAGGTGAGGGCAAAAGGCTGAGATCTGAGGCTTGCAGACAATGCTGAAGGCAATCAAAAGGGACTTTATGTTTATGCTGAGACCAAAAAAGTGAACAAAGAAGTGAGAATATTAAACAGCAGATTTTTTTGGTGATCCATAAAAGGTAGGTGGGGAACTGCCAAGAACCAGCCTCAGTTAAGAACAAGTCACACAAAACCAACCATACTTTAATTTTCCTTAGGTTCATTCACATGATTATTTGACAAGTATGTACTGAACACCTCCTCTGAGCCAGACAGTATGCACAAAAGATATAAAAACAAACAAACAACAACAACAACAAAACCCTGACAATGTTCCTGCCCTGTTGAAGATGATAATCCAGCAGGGGGACGGATATGAATCAAATAACCAAACCAATCAATTTATTATTACAAGGTGAGACAAGGGCTTGGAAGTCAGGAATCAAGTGTCTCCAAAGAGCTTTGCAAAGAAATGGAGTCTGCAGACAGAATACAGGGGTCCAAGAACTTGGATGGTGGAGGAAATAAAATAAACCTCTTTTGCACTAGCCTTTAACTGAAATTTAACTGCATTTCCTTTAATATGAACAAGGGCAACAAACCACAGCGGTTGTGACTTTGCCACCAATAAAAATCACACGTGTTTGCATATAACATTACTGCTGTTGCAGATAATCTGAATTATCATTTATAGCATTTATCAGACCTGCCCTTCCTTTTATTATATAATGTGGTAATAAAGAAGCATATATTTATATTCCAAATGGTTTTAATATGTTGGTGGCTATTTCTATGTAATTTTTTTCCTTTTTAAAGGAATTTTATTTTATTTTATGCATTATTCTGAGAAACGGTCTTAAAAGCTTTACCTGATTGTCAAACGAATCCATGGCATAAAAAAGATTAATGATCACTCACCTAAATTCTGGTACAAGTCGATAGGTATGCATCTAAATGGACTACAAAATCAAGGAATTCAATTACTCTATACACATGGTCTCACATAATGAAAGCCCAAAAAATAAAATAAATTCCCCCCAAAAATAAAATAAAATAAAAAACAAAATAAAATAAAATAATTAACAGTTATCCTCAACCCTTTAATTTTGACTCTGGTTGTTCAACAAATATTTGCTGAGTGCTTACTTTGTGCCAGCCACTACGCAAGGCAATGGGGAAACAGCAGCAAACCAATTCTATTAAGGTGGCCTGTCCTCATCTTGGATCCTCATTGTCCATCAAAGTAATTGGTGGACAATCTATAAATGTTTGCTAAATGCTAAAAGAAGAATGCCTAAGAACGGAGTAAGTGCCACCAACATGTTATGAAGTCTTAACATTCAAGCAAAAATCTTCTGGCTATCATTCTATTCCTTGGGAAAGTTTCATCAACTCCCCAGCATAAAACCCAATTTCACCTGACTTTCTCCTTCCTCCCACTTTGTATCTCACATTGCTCAATTAAACGGTCTGACTTTTATGAGAAATTGCTGTTCGGAAGAACATCTAAACCAAAGGGAACAAAGACCAAGTGAATAGTATTCAATTCCTTTTAAAACTTGCACACATTGGTGTGATAATAATAAGTACTATTATGTATTCTACCTATATAAAAACATTCACAGGACTCAAAGAGGAAGCTTGCAGCCAGCTTCTTGATCCAGTAAGAGAAAAAGAAACACAAGCAAAATAATACAGCGGTCTAATCCAATCCTAGCAGCTTGGGGGCAAGTGGGAGAAAAGGAAAACAAACCAGAGACCTCACCCTCAGACTCTTCACCTCACACTATGTGATATTACAAAGAAAGCTCTCACAAAAGGGGCAGAACTATCCTTCCAAACCATCTCACCACTCATAAAGGAGTGAGAACTGCATCATCACACAAGAGCTTAGCGATTTCACCCCACACCTTCTTAACCATTCAGACTCCTTTGATCACTTATTTTACCATGGACAGGAAAATCTAAGCATTTGCAGTGAAATGGTGAGGTTAGCTTAGCATACAGCTGGGCTGATGAACTGCCAGGCCTGGGATGCATTATAACAAAGGAGGCTACAGATTACTTCATAATCCTCCACTTGTAGACTTCAAGTTCAGCCTGACTGCTCAGTGAAATCACTTTTTCCATACTTGTGAAAGCAGTCCCTGCCTGCCCTCTGGTGAACCCAGGCAAGGTGACTTTAAATAAACTCTGTGCTCAAATGAGCCAAGTAATTTAGAAATGGAAGCAAAGAGAATCCAGTTATCCTACTATCTGCCCCCGTCTCCAAAAAGACAATAAGAACTAACTTTTAATGAGCACTTGGCCACATCCAGGACCTGTGCCAATCACTTTATGTATATGTTGATCCTTACAAAACAATTTTGTGGGAAGATATTATTATTATCCCCATTTTGCTAGCAAAGAAACATGTTTGCAGGGACTAAGTCATTGTTAAGTCACTATTAGTGGTGAGTAGGGATTTAAACTCAGGCTGGCTGAACCTACATTCTTTTTTTTTTTTTTTTTTAAGTGGGCTCCACACGGAGCTTGGAGCCGATTGTGGGACTCTAACTCATGACCGTGAGATCAAGAACTGAGCCAAGATCAAGAGTCAGACACTCAACCAACTGAGCCACCCAGAGCCTACACTACATTCTTAACCACCGTAACATTCTGCCTCTGATCCTAGAATCTGATCTTAACAGTAATCAATCTTACTTTTTCCTTTAAATACTCTAAACAGCTCTTTCAAGTATCAGGTGCAGAGCATAAAATGCAATGCAACTACTTATTTATTCTCTGAGTTCTTGAAGCACTTGGGGGTTAGAGTTTGGGCGCAGCAAAAACGGTGAGAGAAGAGCACACTTTGTTGAGTCTCCAAGTCCACAGGACTAAAATAGAAGATTTCTTTAAAATGGAGGTGAGCAGAAGGAAGCCACATTGTCTTGTCCTCTCACTAGAGGAGTGGTTTTTCTTTAGTCTCTTCCTCTTTTCCCTTCAACCACTGTAGGAGCCACAACAAAGTAGCTCCACCTAAAAGGGAGGGTAGATACAATTCAACTACAGCTTCCTAATAATTCAGCAGTTATGTGTGTTGTAGCAAAAATAGCACAAAGCTGGAAGCTAGGAGACCTGGATTATCTACCCAAGATCAACCACTGACTGACCTTTTCAGGCACTGCTCCCTCTTATATAAATAAGGGTGGACATTGCTCCACAACTACGAGGTTCAGCTGTACGAAAAAGCCAGTATCTGGCCATTTCTGACCTACAAAGGTGTCAATTTCATAGTTCCAACTAACACATGGATTTACACACAATCTTTCATGCTATACCACCTGTTTCTTATCTTCCTAATCTAATTCTACATAATTCTGGCATCTGCCAACCTTCTAACCCCCTGGCTGTCAAAGGAGATTCAAGGAGTGATTCATTAGAGAAATATCTAATTTCATTGAAGATTCCTTAGAATATGAAAGTAATAGGAAGTAATAGAAGCAGTTCCAGACAGACACCGCTAATCACAGCTAAGGGAATATATGGGAACAGAGTTTAAAGAGGCTGATACAGGCTCTGAGGCTCCAGGTTATCCTATTAGTCCCAGAGTTGCTAGGTCATCTTTCCATAGTGTGGAGAGAATAATAAATACTTCAGGTTGTGTGTGTGTGTGTGTGTGTGTGTGTGTGTGTGGCAGATGCTGTGTTGGTAATGGACAAGCAATGATGATGCTCCAGCTGTGGGCATTTGGACTGGGTTGCCCACAGTCTAGGTGGGAGGCAGGTAAGGACCAGGTAACAGAAGATTAAAATAAAAGCTTCTGTGGCTACAATGGTGAGTCTATAGCTTGTCAACCCAGATTTAACAGAAAGTCAGGAAAATCCAGCAGAATCATTTCAAAACTTTATCTTACTAACTAGCTTGTTGAGTTAAAAAAAAAAAAAGTTATATACTTACATCTGTATGCCTTTTCTTTTATTTTCTTGCCCTATTGCTCTGGTTGTGATTCCAAACTATATTGAATAAAACTGTTAGAAGTGAGCATCTTTGTCTTATTCCCATTCTTAGGGAGAAAGCATTTAGTCTTTCACAATTAAGTATAATGTCAGTGGTAAACTTGCGGTTTTCACTCTTGGCCAAGTATCAGAGAATAAAGCTCTTTGAATAGAAACTTGAATGGAATTTAGATATCGGAGTGGGGAGAAACTGTCACTTTTGCCTACCTCATGTCTCCCTGCCTCCTCATATAACAATGCTTTGATTTTTCCCTTAGGGGAAGCCAACATTGCCCCACCACCACAGTTCTAGCAGAGTGGGCAGGTGAGTCAGGTCTGGTCAAATCATCTATCCCACCCTCTGGTCCAAGTATTTAGTCCAAAAAAATTCAAATATGGGACTTCTTTAGAATTATTACATAAGTCTCTCTTTCCACTAGACTTATAGATTAGGGATCAACAAAGTATGACCCATGACTAAAATCTGGCTTCTACCTGTTTTTGTAAATAAAGTTTTACTGAAATATAGCAAGGGGCGCCTGGGTGGCTCAGCCATTAAGCGTCTGCCTTCGGCTCAAGTCATGATCCCTGGGTCCTAGGATCGAGCCCCACATCAGGTTCCCTGCTCAGCAGAAAGCCTGCTTCTCCCTCTCCCACTCCTCCTGCTCGTGTTCCCTCTCTCGCTGTGTCTCTTTCTGTCAAATAAATAAAATCTTTAAAAAAAAGAAAGAAGAAAGAAATATAGCCATACCCATTCATTTTACACATTGTCTATGGCTGCTTTTGAGCTACAACAGCAAAGTTGAGTAGCTGCAATAGTGACCATAATGCTCCTAAAGCCTAAAATAATTACTATCTGGCCTATTAACAGAGTAAGTTTCCTGACTCCTGTTCTTGATAATATAATGTAAGCCTGGAACAGTCTGAAAGCCTATCACCACTATCTGGAAAGAACCTACTAGAAATGACACCAACACAAAAGAAACCAACTCCAATATTATAGAAGTTTCTGGATTCAGATGGGCCAGAACTATTATACCCTAACTTTTTTTTTAAGTTCCATAAGCCAATAAATTCAGCTTTTTCTCAGGCCAGACCAAGTATAAATGAGGCTTCCTTCATTTGAATTCAAATTCGCAACATAGATAAAAACTATAATGCTCATTTCAGAAACACAACTCTAATTTCTTTCTCCATTATATATCCATGAATACCATAAAGACATTCAAAATTTCTTTTCAACTAGAAAGTCACTGAGCACTAAAAACTGTAATTTATATAACAATTAGCTAAAACAGTGTAAAATCAACTAATGCAGGCCTCATTTAGACTGTTTTTCCAACCAACCATCCTAAAGTGTTATTAAATGATAAAAGAACAAAAAGGATGCAAACCAGTTACCCGCCTTCAAAAAAAAAAAAAAAAAAAAAGATGCAACACCGAATAATCATTCACAGAACAATTGAGCTCTAAGTACAAAAACAAAAGTTAGGTGCTGCCATTATAATCTCCCTGATACAAGGCTAATACTCCAAGACCAGTTAGGGAAACAGGTTTCTGCTTCCCTTACCAAAGCGAAAACTTCTAAGGGGATAGATTTAACTAATTAGGGAGAGTGTGATTAAAACTGGAGCTGCTAATTGTCTACTGGGTATGTATTTCCAAGAATGTTCCCTAGAGGCTCTAAGCAATGGGAGACAAAATTAAGCCTAATATTCCTGCCATTTGTGCAGTTATCAACTGTCTGTCTCTCTCTCTTCAGGAAACTTAAAAGTACACAGAGATGTGGTTCTCAATGCAAGCTATATGTTCCTGTGAGGAAATAATTTTATATTATGTTTAGAAACAGAATTACTTTGTGTTTAAACTTGTTTTAATGTGTACATTCTGGAGCAAGGAGATGTTTCTTTCAACAGCATGCTTTCCATCTGCAGAAGCCAGATGTTAATCTGCAGGAAAACTCAAGTGGTTAGTAAGACCAATTACATACAGACAGAGAACAAATATCAAATGGTAGGGAGAGGGAGGACGGGGAGGTTTAAAATGGAGTTGGTGAAGCAGTTGTAGAACTGCAGCTTACGGGGGGTGGGGAGACCCCAAAACAGTGGGGTTTTTATCCATTCCAAGAATAGTATGCCCTGACAAGATTTTTTCTTCCTGAGTACTTCCTCCCCTAGAATTGAAGAATCCTTCAAGAAACTCAGATAAAGTATTATAAAAAGGAAATGAGTGAGAATTCCTGAAGGCAATTTCACATTTCATCTCTATCAATGATAAAAACCAAACATGTCTAGGGCTTCACATGGGTTCAAATTCTACCTCTGCCACTGTGATGGAAACTGTCAACCACCCTACAGTCTTCTTTCTCTTCTTCTTCCTGGAAGTGATAAAATACCCAGTACTGGCTGAGCCCATGGCTGCCTATGTTCGACCTAGACTTCCCATCCTCCTCCGTAGACAGATGTGGCCAATGTAAGTATGTTAGGGCCAATGGAAATGATGTGTGCACCCTCTGGGTCCTGGATACTTTCATCTCCATTATCTGGTTGAAAAACAGCAATGACTAGTAGAGCAATCTGGAAAGTCATGGGTTGAGTATGGCAGAATGACCCTGCAAAGCACCAACTGCTCACTTCCAGGCTTGGAGAAATCAACTTCTATGTTATTTAAGCTACTACACTTTGGAGTCTCCTTGTTATGGCAACCTAACCCGTACCCTACCACTACAGTCACTTACTGTCTGTGCTACTCAGCCAAGTTATTGAAACTAAGTCTCACTTTCCTCAACTGTAAAATGGTGGTATTTTGTGATGTCTTAAGATTATACTTATTTAATAAGGTAGTAAGAAGAATAAATGGGTTAAGACATGTAATATGCCAAATCTGTGACTTACAAACACAAAAGTGCTCAATTAAGGGTAGGTGATGGTAGCAAAGATAAAGGACAACTTAGGAAGTGGCTTTCAAAGGCCTCTGACAAATTCTTAATCTCAGGAAACAAACTGAGGGGTGCTGGAGTGGGGGGTGGGGTGGGAGGGATGGGGTGACTGGGTGATGGACACTGGGGAGGGTATGT
Organism: Halichoerus grypus; assembly: GCF_964656455.1. Taxonomy (NCBI): domain Eukaryota; kingdom Metazoa; phylum Chordata; class Mammalia; order Carnivora; family Phocidae; genus Halichoerus; species Halichoerus grypus. The sequence goes on from NC_135713.1 coordinate 116,998,820, forward strand.
GTTCTGGTAAGCGCTGTGAATTGTGCAAGACTGTTGAATCTCAGATCTGTACCTCTGACACAAATAATGCAATATATGTTAAGAAAGAAAAAAAGAAGAAGAAGAATGTAGCAGCAGGGGAAGAATGAAGGGGGGGAAATCAGAGGGGGAGAAGAACCATGAGAGACGATGGATTCTGAAAAACAAACTGAGGGTTCTAGAGGGGAGGGGGGTGGGAGGATGGGTTAGCCTGGTGATGGGTATTGAGGAGGGCACGTTCTGCATGGAGCACTGGGTGTTATGCACAAACAATGAATCATGGAACACTATATCTAAAACTAATGATGTAATGTATGGGGATTAACATAACAATAAAAAAATTAAAAAAAAAAAAAAAACAAAGGCCTCTGACAGCAAGCAGCTATTGTGCCCACAAAACCCTAATGGTAGAAATGTCTACCTGCTATATATATATAGCAGATAGTGCCTTCTCTTCCAGCCTCTTTGGTCTTGGCTGCAGAAACCAGATGACAAAGGGGACGTCATCATTTGAAAAGCATCATGTTAAGATGCACACGTTGTGTCCCCGCTGTGGCTCTAAGGCCTACCACCTTCAGAAGTTGACCTGTGACAAATGTGGCTATCCTGCCAAGTGGAAGAGAAAGTATAACGGAGTGCCAAGGCTAAAAGATGAAATACCACTGGGACCGGTCAAACAGGCACCTAAAAGTTGTCTACTGCAGATTCAGGCCTGGACTCTGTAAAGAAACACCACCTCAACCCAAGAAGGGAGCTGTAGCAGCATCCAGTTCATCTTAAGGATTTCAACAATTAGTCACACAATAAATGTTCCGGTTAAAAAAAAAAAAAAAAATAGAAATGTGTATCTGCTTTGAGAGTGTCTATCAGTAACAATGTACTCAGAGAAAACAAGAGGTATCTTACATGTAGTGCAGAAGAATTAAGACTGAATAATGTTCAATTCGAATTTAGCTGTTCCAAACTCTTTAAATGGTTCTTTAAATCTTGCTCTATGTTATTATATGCTATCCAAACACTAGTTATTTGTTTCTGCTCCGTTGAAGGAAGGGAGTTTCATGTTTATATACAAAATAGCTAAGTAGAAAGATACATTCATCAATATAGATCACCTAACCTGGGTAGGCTGAGAAAGAAACATACAAATGAACCGGAATCATCTATACTGGATACCCACCTCGATGCAAAGAGTTCTGTACTCAATGAAGGCTATGGCCTGATGGCCTTGCACACATTCCCCCCTCTGGATTGTGCCTTTGCAAGTGATAACTACTGGCCCTCTGACACTGTGGATTCTTTTTATCTTTTGTTTGTGGGACATGGGTAGAATGTACTCCTAGGATTTCTATAACCCTGATATCTGTTGAACACTGCAGTTGAGATCTTTGGCACCAGGGCCCTGATGTGAGTTTTACATGTCACAAGACGCAGAAAAACCATGAGACTACATCAACCAGCAAAGGCCAGCATCTCGAAAATCGGAGCACAGATCACACTACCAAGGCTTAAATCCTTCCATCTACACTGATAATGCCACTGTGTATAATGGGATGTGGGCTACTGTGGCAAGGGGAGGCTGAACCAGAAAGTGATGAAAAAAAAAACACAACATAATCTGTATACACTTTTATAATCATTTATCCTACTCAAATAGGTTTGAGATAACGCTTTGCATCCTACTCCATGGACACATCAATATTCAGTAAGCCAGACTCTGCCTCCTCTAAGAGACCTAAGGACACTACAGTTGCCTTGGCCAAGGGGAGTATCACATAGCCTGAAAGGCCTGAAGGACTGAGAGGCCAAAGCTCAGGGACTGCAGCCACAGAGAAGCAATATCACTATCGAAGAAAGTTAGTTCAAGAGTAAAAGATGCCCTCTGATACATTGGTCTTGAGAAACCAAGGCTTTAGATCAAGAGCAAAAATCACTGCACTTGGGAAGCAACAAACAACTCACAGTCTATATTTCTGTTCTACTTCCCTGAATTGTTACTTACAGGCTCCCGGCCATCCATGGCTTCCATCCAGAGCCTCCGGTCCTCTTCCGACAACGCCTGCATGGTGATAACCCCTGCCCTGTGGAGAAAGGAGGACACAGATATGAACCCAGTGCCACAGGTAGAGAGATCTTGACGAAGGTGAAACTTCAAGAAACACCCATACAACAGAGTGAGGGGTTGCTGGGATTCACAACATGAAGTCAGGCACACACACAGCTTTCCAGAGCTGCCTTCAAGTCTCAGAAAGCGAAGTCATCTCCCGAATGCCCCTCAATAAACCCATCTCCCTCAGGGAGCTAGGAAAAAACACAGCAGACATGAACAGGGTACGGCCAGGCCCATATGTGTTTCATTACCATACTGTTAAGGGACACAAATGATTAAAGTGATTCCTTTAGATCCTGTTTGTTTCTTGAGGCCTTATTCACTCCTATTCTCCAAAATGCCTAACAGAGAATTTTACTCACAGTAGGATTGCAATTCATACATATTGAAGTGAACAGAATTACTGGACTCAAGATTAAAAAGAGGTGAAACAACCAAGCTGGTGGGACCCTGGTCTCCTAACCTCTAAGCTAAGGCTTCTAAACTCCTTTTGACATGGAGATGTTTTATGAAGGTAACTGGCTTTGTAATTATATTAAATGTATGTCATTTTTTAAGTGAATACTTGTCATGTCAGGTAATAAGTTCTTTACATGCATTACCTCTTTTCACCCTCTCATTGAAATCTGCTTGCTCTTTCTAACTGAACACAAACCCTCCAGAAAGCTTGCACACAATACCAAATGGTATTTGTTGAGTTCCCCTTACAGATGGCATTCTACAAATAGAGACTTGAGCCATGAAAATGTCCTTGGGAGATGGGGCTAAAAGCCCTCTGTGCTCATTAAAGCAGGAGTTCTTAGGGTCCACAGATGGATCCAAGAGAGTCTATAAACCACACTTCCATCTCCAAATGTATATATATTTTTCTGTATTAACAGTTCAACCTCACCCATTATCAAAAAAGACTGCAACCCTCAAAAAGTTAAGAACCACTGATTTAAATCCTCATCTTTAAAGTTTGAGAAAGCCTAAAAGGAATTAAGAGGTCCATTGAGCAAGAATGAAGTCCTATTGCCATCTGAGTCTGTGGTACCATTAATGATCCCAGAACAGTATGGTAATGAAACACATATGGGCCTGGCCATACCCTGTTCAGCAAGAGTCTATTCATTCTGACCCATATATAATCACTGGTCCTGACTTATTTCCACAGTTCCATTGAATATGCTAGATCTATTCATGTTGAACGTATTTTAAATATCACATCTGCTTCTTTTCATTGATTATCCCTCAATATCCTTTAAGGAAAAACATTTTCAAAGACGTAAGCATGTAAGTACAAGGGGGTTGGGGACTCGAGGGGCACTGGGGTGTGGTGTAAGTGTGTATGCACGTGTTGTGTGTATGTACGGGTGGAGGTGGACAATAGTGGTGGTAGCTGGGTATGTGGGTGGATGAGTGAAGGTGTTGAGCCTGAGGACATTAATTCCCCAGAGGCAGTCCTTCCTGTGAAGGCCATCCTGAGCAGTGGCACCCTAACACAGAGAGGACTCAGAAAATATGGTAAGCCTTTTCTCCACAGCCCCTGCCAGGGCCCTTCCTCCTCTTCTCAGAAATTCTCATTCTCAGACCTAAATGCCCATTTCCCACCATGAGCCCAATTCAGTGCACCAGACCCACTGTCTGCAGACTCCTGGCAGTCATGGCTCTACAGAGCTGATCCTTGGCTTGCAGGCATGGCAGACTGATTCTACTCTTCAACCTCAAGCGCAATGATTTAATGGCTTAGAGAAAAAAGTCTATGAACCTGCAGTCCACTGCACAACTCTCAAGTCCCTGGACCTGAATCTTTGAGTGTTGCTCAAAGTGTTGTGCCTGGACCACCAGCTTCAGAATCAGGCATTCCCTTAAAATGGAGATTCTCAACCTGAAACCACCTTACTGAATCTGAATTTCTGGGCTGGGCCTGGGAACTTGGATTTTAACCAACTCCCCAGGTGATCCTGATGCACAGTTAGGTCTGAGACCCACTGCCCTGGGCTGCCCACAGGCCCCCACCCTTTCCTTCCTGTCCCCCCACACTAAAGAGCAAAGACACTCTCCAGTATACACTAGGGTCAAGCAGCCAACAAGTCTCCAGTTCATTTCCTGCTAGGTGCTCACCAGCAAACAGTGAGACCAAAATAGTTGCCTAGCATACCAAGATTTTAGGGACCTGCAGATGTCACATCAACTTCATGGCACACAGTGTGAGATTTCCACCCAGAACCACAAAGAGGAAGTTCAGACAAACTCAGAGGCCACTTGGCCTTAGTAACCAGGAAAGTCAACAGGATTTGTTTTCATTTCAAGAAGAAATATCAAAATGTAAGTTCTTTTCCACATGTGGTTTTGTTCCCCTTTTTTGTAGGAGGGGGTAGTACAGAACTGAATAAAGTGGATTTAATATGCTTAGTTCTAATCCTGTCGCCCCTCCCCACCAAGTTCAGGTAATTTTCTCTCAGTCTCATGTACGTATATCTGGATCACAGTACTATCCTTTCTAGGCATCTAGAAAACACTCCTTCAGCTCCAAGTTTTTGTTCCTTCATTACAATTTAAACCGTAATTACATAAATCTCTTATGTGTGAATTTCCAAGAACCAAGGTGAAAGAGTCAACTTTATTTTGGAATCAAGCAGTAAGTTTCTTTCCATATTCCCCCTCCCTATGTCCCTACTAGCCACCATTCCTCAAAACAAAATAAAGCAAGCAAAACTCCCTATGACCCTGTACTTTCCATGTCAGTCCCTATAAGACAGCATACTTTTCTAGGGGCATCAGCTTAGTTCATGTTTTAAATGGATCTAGCTTTTCATAACAAAAATGGAGAGGAGGAAAGAGAAACAGAACTCTCCAGAGGGGGGTGTGCAATGAAAAAGGGAATATATAAAACAATGAAAGAGAACTGGAGTAAATGAGCTCTCTCCAGCTCTACAAAGAATCATGATACTATCAAACATCATAATGGAATAAAAACTATAATAATAATAACCTAGGAGGGTATGTCAGATACTGTGCTAAGCACTATATATAAATTAATTCATTTAATCCTGACAACTACATCATGAGGTAGGTATACTCTCATTATCCCATTGGGCAGATAAAAAAAAAAAAAACAAGGCTCAACTAGGTTAAGTACCTTGTCCACAGTCACAGAGCCAGGATCTCAACCCAGAAGTCTATTGCTTCATCCTTGCAAACAAGACCACAGCAAATGTGAAGGTGCCCTAGTCCACAGAGAGCAGATATTGAACACCCAAGTTCTCTGCCATCAAAAAGGACCAGGCCCTCCTCTAAGTACCACAGAGAGTTCCTGCATGGTATCAAATAAGATCAAACAATAAAGGGCTCTGTAAAGCCTAAAGTGTTTCATAAATATGATCACAACCAGAACACCATTCAAACAGCCAATCCAAAAAAGAGTATGATGATGTCCAGTGTGACTATGGCTCACTTTCTACAGCAGTGGTTCTCCACATTTTTTCTGCCTCAAAATACTCAAGACATGGAAAGGTGATGAGTTTTTTAAAAAAACACAAAAAACACTAATCATGGGGGCGCCTGGGTGGCTCAGTCTGTTAAGCATCTGCCTTCAGCTCAGGGTCCTGAGATCAGGCTCCCTGCTCAGTAGAGAGTCTGCTTCCCCCTCTCCCGCTGCCCCTCCCCCCACCCATGCTCTCTCTCAGACAAATAAGTAAAATCTTTAAAAAAATAAAATTTGAAAGAAAGCAGTAATCATAAAGAAAAAATATGAGGAAATTAGGCTTCACCAAAATGAATAATTTTCATTCATAAAAAGGTACCATTAAAAGAGTGAAAAGGCAAACTACAGAGAAAGAGAAGATGTTGTAGTTTGTATCTCCAGTGAGACTCTTAACCAGAATATGTAAAGAATGCCAACAAATAAGAAAAAAATGAACCTAATTAATAAAATGGATAAAAGACATGAATAGGTGCTTCATGAAGGACACACAAATGGCCAACAAACATAAGAAACAGGGCCCAACATGATGTCTCTTCAAGGAAATGCAAATGAAACCACAGTGAAATAGAACAAACACCCATTAAATGGACAGCATTCCGAAGACCACTAATACCAAGTACTGGCAAGAATGCGGAGCTGGTGGAATCATACACTGCTAGAAACAGAACTGATAACACCATTTTGACGTTATCTACTAAAACTAAACATATACCTCACCTGCTGCATGACCTAGCAATTCTACCTCTATGCATACATCCAAGAGAAATGAGCGCAGATGTCCATCAAAAGACACATTCAAGAATGCTGTTTTATTCTTAACGGCCAAGCTTTACAACAAAAAACTCAAATGTCCATCTACGAGAATAAATTATTTATATTTGAAATAATGAAAGAAAGAATCCAGACACAAACTACTAACAGCATGAGTCCACTGATACCATGTTCAAACACTAGTCCAAGTCATCTATGGTGACAGAATTCAGAACAGTGATTTCATCTTGGGGAACAGGTATGATGATGACTGGAAGGAAACCTCCTCAGGTAACAGCAATGTTCTATAACCTGATCTGGGTGATTATACAGGTACAGGGGTTGGGGGGTAGTCATAAAGATATAGACTTAAGATTTGTGCATCTTACTGTGATTACACCTCAATAAAAAAAAAAGAAAAAGCCTTTTAAATACCGAAGAGATAGGCCTTGTCATCCCTTAGGCTCACTAGTTATCCTGACGCTGGTGCTTCCTAGCCGTGTAAGGGCCTAGTGGACAAGTAACTGAACTACTCTATACTCTTCTTTACGATGCAGATTTAAACAGTACCTACTTCAAGGAGTCACTGTGAAGGTTAAATGAGATATTTATAAAGTGTTTCAAAGTGTCAGACACACTGTAAATGCTCCAAAAATTAGTTGTTATCACTGGGGCAAATGGAGGGGGTGGGTGGAGGGAAAAAGATGGCAAGTGTGCAGGAGGATCAAAATTATGGAGGAAGAAGGGCAGGTGTATATAGTTTAAAAAGGAAAAGAAACCAGCCACAGGTGCTTCTGATACACATGACCCCCCCGACACACTCACACACAGCACTGAGGATCACACCTCCACCACAGAGGGAGCCAGGCCAGGGGCTGCCCTGACACACAGGCTCTGACATCATGGCCACTTCCTTTTTCCTCCTGAGTAAAGCATCAAAGTGGCCTACTTCCCCCTTTTGGAATTAATGTCGGATAACTGATGACAAACAAGGGGTCTTTAGCAAATTCTAGATAATTTGCCAAGGAGCCCACTAGTTGGGAGAAGTAACAAAGGACTTGCAATCCTTTCTAGAGCTCAATCCTAAGATACAACGTAAGATACGGCACCTCATTTTGACTCTGAATAAATCCTTGGTTAGTGCTGTTATCTTTATCAGCTTTAGAACCGTGAACAAGTATCTGCAATTTTCTCTAAGCTGACACTCCACCTCTCACACGATAGGAGAGGAGATGCAGAAAATTACTCATCTGTCACAGGGTAAACCGCACCCCAGTACCATGTCCCCTTCAACTCTGGCCTCCAGAAAGAGCCCATGGAAAACAGTGCACCCTTTATGCCACATCCAGGAGCAGGGACCACCGATGTCAGCTCACAGCCACCTCAGCAGCAGAGAGCAAGCAGAATCACAACCAGCCCTGACTCCAGGGCCACTCCACAGCTTTCCTGCTCTAATCTTATTCCTGAATCTGAGTCAACAATAGTGATCTCAGTGGCTTGGCAACTCCACCACTTCCCACTGCACAAGGAAATGCTGTTGCTGACTCCACCCCACTGAAACAAACACTCACAATCTAACAGTACCATTCTTTCTAAATCAACCCCAAAGATCCAAAGATCTAGGGGTTACTCATTCATAAGACTCTAAGTCTTCTGTTGGCAAGAGTTCATCATCCAGCTTCCAACCGCACGACAGCATATGTAAGAGTCAAGTTATGCTTATATAGGAAGACGGGATGGTGCAGGCTTGGAGAACAGGCTGCCATCCACAGCGGAAAAGAGCCGCACAAGTGCCGGGGACAGGAACTGGTCCTTTGCTTCTAAAATGCTACTGGGAAAACAGGTTCCCAACCATTACTAGGGTTCAAGGTTCAGGACATCTTCATTTACACAAAGATATGGCCAAAGTCATGCCAAATAATCTTAGAGAATGACATTGCTTTCTTGTCTATGAGATTACAGACTCAAACGTCTAAAGAGAACAGCAAGTAAGCAAAATGAGTGAAACTGAATAAAAAGATTATTTATTGCCCCAAGGAAAATAGGTTCAGTGTCATTTTCCTTATAACATGCAGCCCTTTATTTTTTCTTTTGCACATTTACTTTTTGATAGTCATAGGAACAAAAGAGGACTTCCCCTCTATGGGAAAAATAACGGTGCAAGGGCAAGGCAAAGCAGTGGCGGTCACCTGTCATCAAAGTGAAACAACAGGGCATGGTGGGGACTGCAGCAAAGTGGAGAGTATATGGCCCACCTAAAGGAGGCACCCACTCCTCAGCTCTGTAAACAGCTGGCACAGGGGGAGGGGGGATTTACAGATTTTTCCAACTTCAGCATGTTGGTTCAAACACTACTCCAGCCAAACCAAACATGTCTGTGGACCACCAGTTTGCAACTTCTAGTGTCTGTCTGTCTCTGCCTGAGCTCCACCCCAAGTTATGGTGGCATATTAGAAAGTCATCTGATGCATTAGAACCAACAGCGATGCATGTTTGTATTCTTGATTCACCTCACAGCCAAATTCAGCAGAGCATCTCCAGCTCTTCAAAAAAGGAGGAACGTGGGCTACTTCCCCTTTTTTCCCAATACTCAGGACCCAGTGTCATCACTGGAGGGCAACATCAATCTACGCAGAGATAAAAAGTTATGAGTATGCACAACTCTACAGCACCGAGACAATGATCCACTGAAGGTCCTTGTGCATTACACATCCTTCCGCATGAAAAGGATGTGAGTAGGCTATAGGTAAGAGACAGAGAAACTGAGAGAGAAACCAGAAGTTGCAAACTAGTGGCCCATTAACTGTGACTAATATTTACTGAGTATTTACAATGTGCCAAGCACTGTGCTAAGGACTTTACTTGCCTTATTGTTTATTCTTCAAAATAACTTTATAAAGTAGGTATTATCATTATACCTCTTTAAAAAACTTGCAAAATGTCATACCACTAGTAAGTAGCAAAGCGTCAACTTGAACCCAGTCTGCTGACTCTGAAGTAAAGCCCATATATAAGCACAATACTGTACTGCCCCCATGTGCATGCGGTGTATGGGCCCTGGGATCCATGGTGACCAGCTCCTTAAGCCTTAAGGGGAGGGAAGGAGAAAGAGGAAGCATAGCTTGTGCTCGCTCGCTCTCTCTCTCTCTCTCTCACACACACACACACACACACCTTAGCAAGTTTTCAGAAGCAGGGTTCTCATCAATTTAGAAAGGATCTGATCCTAATAATGAATAAATTATAACATATTACAGCCTACAGCATTAACCTCTTGAGAGGAAAGGTCCTAAAATAATGAGCACCATAGCAGTAATGATACTCTCAAGAGTAAATATTGCCAGTCATATCAAATAATTTCCCACATTTTTATTTTAAAGGAAAGTGCTGTCGTAAAACACCAGGAAGCCCAAATAAAGAAATCTTTGGCACATGAAGCTGCATTATCCACCTACTATGGGCCAGCCATGACGCTAGGTACCGGGAACACAGGAGTGAGCAAATTTTAACACAGCAGCAGCCAGAGACAGCATTATTAATTGCCAAAATGAGCAAAACTCAGGGAGAACAAAAATACTTGTTACTACCATTGATAACAAACTGAAAAAATTGTCTAATTCAAGAAATGTATTAGTTCATGTATCAATTTTTTATTTTTACTAGTCTAGCTCATAGTGAATAGAAATGTAAGTAAGTGGAATATACTGATGGACTCGTTTCCTCTCTTAAGATTTTATTTAACAGCAACACTTTGGTTTAGATTTTTTTAAAAAGCTCATTTAATACTTAGAAGTTGGCTACTAAACTGGCATTCGCCATTAGCAAAACAAATTTCAGTATGCAGACCAAGGAGTACAAATAAGGTCGCCCCAGTCTCCCTCCGTAAAATCCATGAGCCACCACGTCCCATTCTTACTTAAACCAGAGTCAAAGAGTAAACACTCTCTCAGTTAATTTACAAAAAAGAAGAAGAGGAAGAAGACCACTCGATGACAAGTTCAAACTGCATGAATATTTAAGATTCCAAGAACTTTTCAACTGGCTTATTTTACAGAGAGCCAAGAAGCAACCCAGAAAGCACAATACTTCCCCCTCCCCCCAATTTACCCCCACCCAAGTATGGAAGTTAGAGCAGAACACCCTCTGAGGAAGGAAAAGCCATTTCCTGTCTGAAATGTCAGTGATACTGAGACCAGCACTGTAATCCAACCACCAGGAAGGCAAAATCAAATATTATTTCAAACCAGGGGTGAGAAGGGGAGGGGCGGAGAGGGGAAGTCTGAAACCAGGAAAAAGAGATTCATCTGTTGCAAAAGATAAAGGCACCCTGCCCCAAGAGGGAAAGGCTGGTCGGCCTGGTGCTCAGCACACATCAGACAGCCAAAATCACACATCTGTTTTCTTCACCATCTGAAATAAGCCGTCCCTGAAGCAAAGAGCCTGACACTTTTCATTTAGGAAGCAAGGTAAAATGTAATGTTTAAACAGAGGCTTGATTAACTGAGCATGCTTGCTTTTACAGGGAAGCGGGTATGAAATGATCCATCACAAAAGGGTGAGAGGAAGGAATTTCTAGACAAAGAATTAATCATTTAGAATACCTTTTCTTTAAAGAGTAATTCACCATCATTTCTTGTCTAGCGCACAAACACGACCCCCCCCACACACTGACTCCTAATTGTTGACGTATAAAGGACAGCTGATTTTCAACTAGACCTTCTTAATAGTTACTAATAAATATACAAAACTGCCATCTAGAGGTTGAGCACTGCAGCAAGTCTGTTATATAATGTGACCCTTTTTGGAAAACACATACCATCCTACACTCACACAACCTCACCAACACAAACAAGTGCATACACACATGACACATACCAAATTAGAAGCAACAGTATTATTTTAACTTGGTACAGTTCCCTTTTGAGATGATAAATCATAAAGAAAGACATAAAACTCTTTATCTTATATAGGAAATACATACAAATAGTGTGTTACCACATACATAATTCGAAAACGGAACCTTCCCCTAGCAGCCTCTTTGCACATATACATTTAATGCACCTGTATTCACTCTTAGTTTACAGAGGACTTGAAAAATCATTACACTATAGGAAAAGGAACAACATCAAAAAGGAAAAAAACAGGTTCAAAGAAACATCCACCAAAGCAAAGGTTCAACATAAGAACAATGAATTCCCAGGTACTGGGGTAGAGACAAAAAATTCAAAAGCACAACTTTCTCCAACACAGGACTGCATCAGGAAGGAGTATTATCATATTCCATCTTCAAAACAATCCTGCAAGGGAGGTATGATTAGCCCTTGCCCAGAGTCGCACAGACTCTCAGATCTTCCGTAAAACTTCCAAGCCTCCACTATTCTTACTTTAACCAACCTTTCATTTTCGTGGAATTTTTTTTCACCCTACCTATACTGGAATGCAGATTATCTGAGTATTTGCTCAAGTTTTATTTAGATAACATCCAACATGTGAAGCTCCTGTAGTATCTTACAAAATAGTTCACCAAAGTCCCAAAGACAAGAACAAATAGTCTAACTCAAAAATTACATGTCCATAAGAAACAAAATAAACAACCACATGCACAAGGTACTGTATTATAAACTGTAGAAAATGATGTTATCATGCCTCTGGAAGCAAATGACCAGACACACAAATTTAGAGTTGAACAGAGGTATACAGAACATACCTAACTCAACAACCAGCCAACCACTACCACGAAAAGCTCATACACTGTGCAAACGCACAGGACACACAGTGGGACGACAGAAGAGTTGATGGTGGGTGTGGCACATCAGGTTGGTGCTGGTCAGAGGAAAAGCCGTCTTTCTTTACCTATTCGTGGGAAGTTTGCACTAGGAGGACTTCAGGTTTAGTTTGAAAGCAAAGTGAGGTGACAGCTTTTAAGAAGGAAAGCCCAGTAGATTCATAGTGTTTATTAAACTTTCAGTCTCCACTGTTGGTAAAATCTGTGGCATGCAGTTATGCTTCATCAATGAGGGAGGGAGGGAAGGAGAGAAGGAATGGATTCAGAGTATTCCAGTCATGCCATCAATCTCTGTAAGAACAGAAGGATTAAGTCCCTGTGTTTGTTACATTTGTCCTACGGCTTTCGGGTCCTCCAAGTTTGCTGAAACACTCAACATCGCAGTTTATACTTTAGTTGCATGAATGCGTATGTGTATGCATTTGTGTCTGCTCATTCTAAAATCAAAAGCAAACTCCGTGAAGGTGAAGACTATTGCTTGTCTTGGCCCCCATGCCAATGCCGGGAATGGGGCGTGTAGTACTCCACGTAACGTCTTCAAATGTATGGACTTCTGTTGGAGTCAGCTAGTCCTGGAAAAAATAAAGCATTCTAATTGTTTCCTTTCCCCAAGTATAAACACCACCCCTCAAGAGACTACATTGATTCAGTGCATCAAAACGAAGCCTTTTATTTCTATTATTTTCCATATGGTTTAGTGGCTCCTCCTGGAAAACATATGGAAGAAAATATCCATGTGTCACATCTGTGAGAAATTTCTTTAAACAAATCCAGAGATGCTGGGAGAAGACTGCCACTATGATCCTTTAGCTTGAACAAATATTTTCTCTACTTCTGCTCATTAATTTCCATAGGATGCTGCATGGTGGAGTTAATTATTCAGAGTGACTGAAGAGAGGCACCGATTGGCAAGTATCAGTAACTCACATACCACTACCACTATTAGCTACTTTTAGATGGAATCCCATTTCTACCCACGAATTTTACATTGAACTCCCTCAAAAAAAGGTGACATACTTTAAGGAAAAAAATGGTAAATCTAGTCTTTATTCAATTAACCAATATAAAATATAAACCTTCAAGTGCTCGGTACTATGGCAAGGTAATACAAAAACACCAAAGAATGCTCCTGTATTAAGACATAAGAAAGAATGATATATATATTTTTTTAAGCTAAAGAAAGCTTAGGCTACCATCAAGCGTATCCAGAGTAAGGACGATAGTTTATGTCAATATGCTGTTTGTGAAGTGAGGCTTCTTGCCAATGGGATTTTTCAACAAATGTATGCTGGCCCATCCATCTAAACGGCTCTCAGGGGTACTGCTGCTGCTAGTACTGGTTTAACCAAATACCACAAACTGATTGACAGCAACAACAGAAATTTAGCATCTCACAGGTCTAGAAGCTGTGAAGTTCAAGAGCAAGCAGTTAGCAGGGTGGGTTCCCTTTGAGTATGTGAAGGAGAATCCTTTCCACGCCTCTGCCCTAGCTTCTGGGGGTTTACTGGCCGTCTTTGGTATTCTTGGCTTGAAGACACATCACCACTATCTCTGCCTTCATGTTCACATGATGCTCTCCCTGGGTACATATCTACTTGGTATCCAAATTACCCCTTTTTATAAGGACATCAGTCATAGTGGATTAGGGCCTACCCTCATGACCTAATTTTAACTTGATGACCTCTGTAAAGACCCTGTTTCCAAATAATATTGATTTTTAGATAATGGGGATTAGAGCTTCAAGGTATGAATTGAGGGATACACAATTCAACTCTTAAACATCTTCTAAGAAAGTAAAAAAATATTCCTCTTTGTACCATATTGTGGCAACATCCTACAACTACTCCAAGTTGTACACACTCATTTAAAGCCCTATAATAGTCTTAATGCTAGAGTCCTGAAAGTGAATTTAAAAACAAAAACAGAAGGTAAATTCAAAGCAGTATCACATTGATTTAATGGACATGATATCTTGACCTAAACAACTTTTCACTTTGGAATTGAAGAAAGACACCAGAGTTTCTACTAACGTTAACTTTTCAATGTTGGTAACAATAAAACCCTTTTGAAGGAAAGCCAAAGACATGAAAACATCAGCCTGTGACATATTTACTCAGAAGAGTCCAGTGGTCTTCAACAAATTCTCGGGTCTGAACCTCCCCCCAAAACTAGTTCTGAGAAAAGGAATCAAAGAAAGGCACTAGAGAATAAGGGACAGATAAAATGATTATGTGGAATTAGGTAATTATGTAAAGTTACTATAGAAGGGTGTAAGATACTGAGAAGAGACTATAGGCCTAGTAGAGATATCAAAAGAAAAGCAATTAGATACAAGAATTAAAAGTAGATTTCTAAAATGTATTCAGTTTACAGAGAACCTCGGACACAAAATTCAAGAACTATGGATCTAAATCCCATACCTCTGAATTAACAGTTAATTTGATTTCCAGCTTGTTCATGGGTCAAAGAGTCACAGCACTTCTTCCTTTAGAATGTAAATGTCAGAGATTAACCCCTTTTCATCAGGATTTCAGGAGGAACAAATAAACAGCAATGCATTGGGATACAATGAAATCAACTGATAAATGACACTGTTGCTTTCTGACTCATGCTAGTCTCCCTAGAGAAACAGAAATGAGTGTCACCTTAAAAATAAAAGGGAGAAGAGGTGTACCTGCCAAAAATAGCATTCATGGGACACCTGTATGCGACGTGCCTGGCGTCTGTGCTCTATCTGCACTGCCTCTTTAAACTGTTAGCCATGTGAGGATTTTCTGGAAGTCACAAGGCAGTAAATATAAGAACAGAAGCTAGTTTGCAGCGTTAGTTCATCCATTTGTTTATGATGCCACGTGCAAGTGATTACAGTGAGAAAGCACTTCTCAGATTTCACATCCAGCAAGCTGAACACTCAGTGGTATCTCTGAAACCCAAGTACCGACAGCGCTGGGCTTAACGCTGGAAACGTTTCTAACATATCCTCAGTTTTGAGGCAGCAAGGTGCCCTGTGGTGAGCGCCCATGCACCTCAGTTCAAATCCCTCCTGAGCCCGGGGGAAGACTCACACCTCTGAACGACAGATTCCTCACCAGTAACGTGGATTAATTGGAGCACAATCCTCCTTGGACTGTAGTGAAGATAACATGAGAATGTATGAACAGCTTTCAGCTTCTAGAAAGTGTTCTCTTACTGCTGCTTCCCTCACCCCTCCTCCACCTTTAACTTAAGTGAGTTTTACGATGGTTTCTGCTGTTGCTTTTTTCCTGGTCATCTGTTATCAGAGGTTGGAAATCACCTTTTCTACTAGCTATACTCTTCTCCATGTGAGTTAAGAACTAAGCTCCTTCCTAAAGAAGCCTCAGTTTTTTGAGTTTGTTTTACTGTTGTTCCTTGTTACAATGTTTTTAATAAGAAAACATTTTTATACTCTGAAAAATCTGTATTGTGATAGGCATGGTGTTTAATGCACCAATTATTAGTGAGAATAAAAGACAAATGAAGAGCCTGTTCCAAAAGTGAACTTCAGAGTCTCCCTCCAGGAAAGTCAGATGGACTGTGTAGGTCTGGGGCAGGGCCAAGAAGCTGTAGTTCTAACAAGCACCCCTGTGGATGCTGAGTGCAGGTGGTTCTCACTACACAGTAAGACATGCCGATGTAATCAACTCAAAAATACTGACCTGCTGGAATATCACTTCCTAAAGGCTATAGCCTCTGTTAAAAAATAACATAAAATAGGGGGGGGCGGAGCAAGATGGCGGAGGAGTAGGAGACCTGGATTTCGTCTCCTCTCAGGAATTCAGCTGGATAGGGATCAAACCATTCTGAACACCTACAAACTCAACAGGAGATCGAAGAAAAGAATAGCAACAACTCTCTGAACAGAAAAGCGACCACTTTCTGGAAGGTAGGACGTGCGGAGAAGTGAATCCGAGGCGATATTCGGGAGGATAGACGGCGGGGGAGGGGCCTCCGTCGGCCGCTTCTGGCAAGTGATAGAGCAGCAGAGCACAAAATCGGAACTTTTAGAAGTCTGCTCTGCCGAGGGACGTCACTCTGGTGGCGAAGTGGGGGGTGGAACCCTCGCGGGTCAGTGTGGTCTCAGGACCCTCGGGGTCACAGAAAGACCGGGGGTGCCTGAGTGCGGCAGAGCTCCCAGGTATCGGAGCAGGGAAGCCGGCTGCAGAGACGGAGCCCAGGCGCGGGCTCGCAGCTCGGGGTTGCTATAAACCGTGATCCGCGGCACAGTCGGGCCACTGCTCCTCCAGCAGGGACCCAACAAGCGGCAGATCCGGGGAGACTCACCTTCTTCCCCCGGGAGGAGAGGTGCGGGAGCGCACCGCGGGGATCTGCTGGGTTTGGAGACTCCACCCGGGGTCGGGTGCCAGATAGAAAGGCGCGGTCACAGGCCGAGTGAGCGCGGAGTGTGGCCGGAGACCGGGGAGACGGGAGTGACTGACCGCTTTTCTCTGGGGGCTCGCTGAGGAGCGGGACCCCGAGTTCTCGGCTCCGCCGGGGCGGAGACTGGGAGGCCGCCATTTTCACTCTCCGCCTCCAAAGCTGTACGGAAAGCTTGCAGGGAACGAAAGCTCCGGAGAGCAAACCCGAGCAGATTACTTAGCCCGGAACGGCAAGGGCGGGGCAATTTTGCCTCCGGCAAAGACATTTGGGAACCACGGCAACAGGCCCCTCCCCCAGAAGATCAGCGAGAACAGCCAGCCAAGACCAAGTTTACCGATCAATGAGAACGGCAGAACTCCAGCGCTAGGGGAATACTGCACATAGAATTCATGGCTTTTTTACCATGATTCTTTAGTCTTTCAAAGTTAATTATTTTTTTTTTTAACTTTTTTTCTTTTTTCCTTTTTTCTTTTTTTTTGAATTTTTCTTTTTCCCTTTTTCAACCAACATCTTATCAATCCCTTTTTTAAAAAAAAAACATTTTTATTTTTCATTTTTAAAGTCATATTCTATCCCTTCATAGTAGTTACCCGTATTTTTGGCATATATATATAAGTTGTTCTCTCTTTAAAATCTTGAGATAGTTTCTTCTAACAGATCAAAATATAATCTAAATCTCTAGTGTATGGTTTTTTTCTACTCCCCTGCCTGATCACATTCTCTCCCTTTTTTCTTTTTTTTTTTTTTTTAATCCTCTTCTTTCTTTTTTCAAACAACTTATCAAATCCTTTTTTAAAAAAATTTTTTATAATTTCCATCTTTACAGTCATATTCCATCCCTTCATCATATCAACCCTTATTTTTGTACATATACAAGTTTTTCTTTCTTTAAAATTTTGGGAGGGACTTTCTTTTAACAGACCAAAATACACCCAAAATCTAGTGTGTGGCACTGATCTATAATCCAGCCTGATCATATTTGATCACATTCTGTTTTTGTTTTGTTTTGTTTTGTTCTGCTTTTGTTTGTTTTTATTTTTATCTTTTTCTTTTTTCTTTTTTTCTTTCCTTTTCTTTTTTCTCTCTTTCCCTTTCTTTTCCCACTGCTTCAGGTCTTTTCTGATTTGTTTAGAGTATATTTTCTGGGGACGTTGTTACCCTGCTAGCATTTTGTTCTCTCATTAATCTATTCTCCTCTGCACAAAATGACAAGACGGAAAAAATCACCTCAACAAAAAGAACAAGAGGTAGTACCGACTGCCAGGGACCTACTCAATACGGACATTAGTACGATGTCAGATCTAGAGTTCAGAATCATCACTTTAAAGATACTAGCTGGGCTTGAAAAAAACATGGAAGTTATTAGAGAAACCCTTTCTGGAGAAGTAAAAGAACTAAAATCTAACCAAGTAGAAATCAAAAAGGCTATCAATGAGGTGCAATCAAATATGGGGGCGCTAACTGCTAGGATAAATGAGGCAGAAGAAAGAATCAGTGAGATAGAAGACCAAATGATGGAAAATAAAGAAGCTGAGAAAAAGAGAGATAAACAACTACTGGATCACGAGGGCAGAATTCGAGAGATAAACGATACCATAAGACGAAACAACATTAGAATAATTGGGATCCCAGAAGAAGAAGAAAGAGAGAGAGGGGCAGAAGGTATAATGGAGCAAATTATAGCAGAGAACTTCCCTAATTTGGGGAAGGAAACAGGCATCAAAATCCAGGAAGCACAGAGAACCCCTCTCAAAATCAATAAAAATAGGTCAACACCCCGACATCTAATAGTAAAACTTACGAGTCTCAGAGACAAAGAGAAAATCCTGAAAGCAGCTCGGGAGAAGAGATATGTAACCTACAATGGTAGAAACATTAGATTGGCAACAGACTTATCCACAGAGACCTGGCAGGCCAGAAAGGACTGGCAGGACATATTCAGAGCACTAAATGAGAAAAATATGCAGCCAAGAATACTATATCCAGCTAGGCTGTCATTGAAAATTGAAGGAGAGATAAAAAGCTTCCAGGACAAACAAAAACTAAAGGAATTTGCAAACACGAAACCAGCCCTACAAGAAATCTTGAAAGGGGTCCTCTAAGCAAAGAGAGAGCCTAAAAGCAACATAGACCAGAAAGGAACACAAACAATATACAGTAACAGTCACTTTACAGGCAATACAATAGCACTGAATTCCTATCTTTCAATAGTTACCCTGAATGTAAATGGGCTAAATGCCCCAATCAAAAGACACAGGCTATCAGATTGGATTAAAAAACAAGACCCATCGATATGCTGTCTGCAAGAGACTCATTTTAGACCCAAAGACACCCCCAGATTGAAAGTGAGGGGGTGGAAAACCATTTACCATGCTAATGGACACCAAAAGAAAGCTGGGGTGGCAATCCTTATATCAGACAAATTAGATTTTAAACCAAAGACTGTAATAAGAGATGAGGAAGGACACTATATCATACTTAAAGGGTCTATCCAACAAGAAGATCTAACAACTGTAAATATCTATGCCCCTAACATGGGAGCAGCCAATTATATAAGGCAATTAATAACAAAAGCAAAGAAACACATCGACAACAATACAATAATAGTGGGGGACTTTAACACCCCCCCCTCACTGAAATGGACAGATCGTCTAAGCAAAAGATCAACAAGGAAATAAAGACTTTAAATGACACACTGGACCAAATGGACTTCGCAGACATATTCAGAACATTCCATCCCAAAGCAACGGAATACACATTCTTCTCTAGTGCCCATGGAACATTCTCCAGAATAGATCACATCCTAGGTCATAAATCAGGTCTCAACCGGTACCAGAAGATTGGGATCATTCCCTGCCTATTTTCAGACCACAATGCTTTGAAACTAGAACTCAATCACAAGAGGAAAGTCGGAAAGAACTCAAATACATGGAGGCTAAAGAGCATCCTACTGAAGAATGAATGGGTCAACCAGGAAATTAAAGAAGAATTAAAAAAATTCATGGAAACCAATGAAAATGAAAACACAACTATTCAAAATCTTTGGGATACAGCAAAGGCAGTCCTAAGAGGAAAGTATATAGCAATACAAGCCTTTCTCAAGAAACAAGAAAGGTCTCAAGTACACAACCTAACCCTACACCTAAAGGAGCTGGAGAAAGAACAGCAAATAAAGCCTAAACCCAGCAGGAGAAGAGAAATAATAAAGATCAGAGCAGAAATCAATGAAATAGAAACCAAAAGAACAGTAGAACAGATCAACGAAACTAGGAGCTGGTTCTTTGAAAGAATTAACAAGATTGATAAGCCCCTGGCCAGACTTATCAAAAAGAAAAGAGAAATGACCCAAATCAACAAAATCATGAATGAAAGAGGAGAAATCACAACCAACACCAAAGAAATACAAACAATTATAAGAACATATTATGAGCAACTCTATGCCAGCAAATTAGATAACCTGGAAGTAATGGATGCATTCCTAGAGATGTATCAACTACCAAAACTGAACCAGGAAGAAATAGAACACCTGAACAGACCTATAACCACTAAGGAAATAGAAGCAGTCATCAAAAATCTCCCAAAACACAAAAGCCCAGGGCCAGATGGCTTCCCAGGGGAATTCTACCAAACATTTCAAGAAGAATTAATACCTATCCTTCTGAAACTGTTCCAAAAAATAGAAATGGAAGGAAAACTTCCAAACTCATTTTATGAGGCCAGCATTACCTTGATCCCAAAACCAGACAAAGACCCCATCAAAAAGGAGAATTACAGACCAATATCCCTGATGAACATGGATGCAAAAATTCTCACCAAAATACTAGCCAATAGGATCCAACAGTACATTAAAAGGATTATTCACCACGACCAAGTGGGATTTATCCCTGGGCTGCAAGGTTGGTTCAACATCCGCAAATCAATCAACGTGATACAATACATTAACAAAAGAAAGAACAAGAATCATATGATCCTCTCAATAGACGCAGAAAAAGCATTTGACAAAGTACAGCATCCTTTCTTGATCAAAACTCTTCAGAGTATAGGGATAGAGGGTACATACCTCAATATCATAAAAGCCATCTATGAAAAACCTACAGCAAATATCATTCTCAATGGGGAAAAACTGAGAGCTTTCCCCCTAAGGTCAGGAACGCGGCAGGGATGTCCACTATCACCACTGCTATTCAACATAGTATTGGAAGTCCTAGCCACAGCAATCAGACAACAAAAAGAAATCAAAGGCATCCAAATCGGCAAAGAAGAAGTCAAACTCTCACTCTTTGCAGATGATATGATACTTTATGTGGAAAATCCCAAAGACTCCACCCCAAAATTGCTAGAACTCATACAGGAATTCAGTAAAGTGGCAGGATATAAAATCAATGCACAGAAGTCAGTGGCATTCCTATACACCAACAACAAGTCAGAAGAAAGAGAAATTAAGGAGTCGATCCCATTTACAATTGCACCCAAAACCATAAGATACCTAGGAATAAATCTAACCAAAGAGGCAAAGGATCTGTACTCAGAAAACTATAAAATACTCATGAAAGAAACTGAGGAAGACACAAAGAAATGGAAAAACGTTCCATGCTCATGGATTGGAAGAACAAATATTGTGAAGATGTCAATCCTACCTAGAGCAATCTACACATTCAATGCAATCCCCATCAAAATACCATCCACTTTCTTCAAAGAAATGGAACAAATAATCCTAAAATTTGTATGGAACCAGAAAAGACCCCGCATAGCCAGAGGAATGTTGAAAAAGAAAAGCAAAGCTGGCGGCATCACAATTCCGGACTTCCAGCTCTACTACAAAGCTGTCATCATCAAGACAGTATGGTACTGGCACAAAAACAGACACATAGATCAATGGAACAGAATAGAGAGCCCAGAAATGGACCCTCAACTCTATGGTCAACTAATCTTTGACAAAGCAGGAAAGAATGTCCAATGGAAAAAAGACAGTCTCTTCAACAAATGGTGTTGGGAAAATTGGACAGCCACATGCAGAAGAATGAAACTGGACCATTTCCTTACACCACACACAAAAATAGACTCCAAATGGTTGAAAGACCTCAATGTGAGACAGGAGTCCATCAAAATCCTAAAGGAGAACACAGGCAGCAACCTCTTCGACCTCAGCCGCAGCAACTTCTTCCTAGAAACATCGCCAAAGGCAAGGGAAGCAAGGGCAAAAATGAACTATTGGGACTTCATCAAGATAAAAAGCTTTTGCAAAGCAAAGGAAACAGTCAAGAAAACCAAAAGACAACTGACAGAATGGGAGAAGATATTTGCAAATGACATATCAGATAAAGGGCTAGTATCCAAAATCTATAAAGAACTCATCAAACTCAACACCAAAAGAACAAAGAATCCAATCAAGAAATGGGCAGAAGACATGAACAGACATTTTTCCAAAGAAGACATCCAAATGGCCAACAGACACATGAAAAAGTGTTCAATATCGCTCGGCATCAGGGAAATCCAAATCAAAACCTCAATGAGATACCACCTCACACCAGTCAGAATGGCTAAAATTAACAAGTCAGGAAATGACAGATGTTGGCGAGGATGCGGAGAAAGGGGAACCCTCCTACACTGTTGGTGGGAATGCAAGCTGGTGCAGCCACTCTGGAAAACAGTATGGAGGTTCCTCAAAAAGTTGAAAATAGAGCTACCATATGATCCAGCTATTGCACTACTGGGTATTTACCCCAAAGATACAAAAGTAGGGACCCGAAAGGCTACGTGCACCCCGATGTTTATAGCAGCAATGTCCACAATAGCCAAACTGTGGAAAGAGCCAAGATGTCCATCAACAGATGAATGGATAAAGAAGATGTGGTATATATATACAATGGAATATTATGCAGCCATCAAAAGGAATAAGATCTTGCCATTTGCAACGACGTGGATGGAACTGGAGGGTATTATGCTGAGCGAAATAAGTCAAACAGAGAAAGACATGTATCATATGACCTCACCGATATGAGGAATTCTTAATCTCAGGAAACAAACTCAGGGTTGCTGGAGTGGGGGGTGGGGTGGGAGGGATGGGGTGACTGGGTGATGGACACTGGGGAGGGTATGTGTTCTGGTAAGCGCTGTGAATTGTGCAAGACTGTTGAATCTCAGATCTGTACCTCTGAAACAAATAATGCAATATATGTTAAGAAAGAAAAAAAGAAGAAGAAGAATGTAGCAGGAGGGGAAGAATGAAGGGGGGGAAATCGGAGGGGGAGAAGAACCATGAGAGACAATGGACTCTGAAAAACAAACTGAGGGTTCTAGAGGGGAGGGGGTTGGGAGGATGGGTTAGCCTGGTGATGGGTATTGAGGAGGGCACGTTCTGCATGGAGCACTGGGTGTTATGCACAAACAATGAATCATGGAACACTATATCTAAAACTAATGATGTAATGTATGGGGATTAACATAACAATAAAAAAATTAAAAAAAAAAATAACATAAAATATCAGCACTAAATCTAAAAGATGTAAGTATTCAGAATAACCCTAAAAACCCACCATGTCATATATTCTAAGTCAAAAAATACTACTTTAGCATGTATGTATACCTTAACAGAGTAAAACATTAATAGCCACTACATAAACATTTATAAATATAACCATTTCCTCTTTTATTTCCACATTTCCTAGGTGCTACACTTGCATTTTGTCCCTCTACCTCTCTAGCCATTCAGGTACAGCTGAGAAATCTGAGTAAGGCACAGGTTGGAAAGGCCACAGGAATCAATTCCTTGCTAAAGCACACTGGAGAAAAACCAAGGTGTAGGAATCTTCCAGAGGAGAGGACTCTGGGCAGAGTTCCCGGGAATGTTGCCAATGAACCCATGGAAATGCTTTTCCTTCTCTCCTTAGTCCCTTCCTGGATGGTAAGAAAAATGCAGAAAGACACTAAGTCAAAACAGGAGACAGATAAGGAAAAATGCTGCCCAACTGTAACCTAGTCTTTGAGATCAAAGATAATGACCTATATAAAAAACAGAGAAGTGTTTCGTACATGTTCTGTGTTATTTTAGGTGACAGGAGACACAGAAGACGCTCATGCTCAGAAAACAAAGTTTCTTAAACTCCCAGGTCCTAGAAACAGGATGCACACATGGCATACCTAACAGGGCCATGTGGAAAAGAGCCAGCACCCATGGGGCTACTTGTTAGAGTAGCAGAAGTGATGGGAGAGCCTAGGTGGTGGCTCTTATTGGAGTTTCCAAGGGAAAGGCAAAGCAGGGCAGGGTCAACAGTTTATTGGCTAGTTTGAATAATTTCAGGGGGTTCTAAGCTATAGGAGTGGCCCTCCTCGCCTGGTGCCTGGACCTCAGATGATTAAAGCAGAGGAATATTGCCTCCTGGGGATTAAGGGCCTGGTGGAGGAGGTCTGGTTCTGGGTTGGTTAATTTGCATGTCAATGGCACCCTCCAGGCTGTGCCCTTTGATCTCTAAGAATTAGTAGCTCTGGAAGGGGCAGTCTCTCCCCAGATAGAAAGGTTTTTAAGGTGTCCCAACACCACAATATACAGAAAATTTAAAATACAAGCAATACAACAGAACTGGCTACTCACTTCCTGCTTACCAAGAGGAAATTTAGCAGCCTCTTTCTGAACCCCTACTGAAACCCCTCTGTGTCACCCCCAGGGAACCAGAGAGAGCAACTTAGGAGAAACCCACTTCCCAAACCCACTCAGTATGTTCCATGTGACACATTCTATAAGCTCTCAGCTTATAATTGGGACTTGCAAAGCTTTCAAGGATATAATCAAGGGGAAAGATGGTAGGAAGTATTTGCAAGGTGGAAATGAGACGGAGGCACCACGTTGAGTTTTAATTGCCTCAAAAGCAACTCTCTTAAAACTTCTGGGAAAACTTCTGAGGAAGAAAACAGGAAACGATTCAGCTTCAGAAATCATCTCCGAACTGGTTTTCAAATAAGGGACAGCTGCAATGTGAGGCACACCTTCTTCCAAATAACCATACAAAGAGACAATAGTCTCTAGAAAACAGTTGACAAGCATCAAACAACTAACTCTGCTTTTAAACATACACGTCTTCTCCACCTCTTTCATGGATGCCAACAATATGAATTCCCTTAGATTCCATACTGAGAACAGAGACGCATACAGGTACTTAAAGCATCCTGAGTTAGGATTTGTTTAAAACCAAGAATAACCAATTTTGGTGTGAGGCAGACATTTTGCAATTCCCCTATGCTACCTTAGTTCAACCTATGTCCTCATGCACCCCTTCCCTATTACCCTCCCACACCCCCAAACATGGTCAAGAACTGGGGTATTCTCTTTTCTTTACAAACTATGCTTACTTCTCATCATTTAGAGTCTAACCTTACAAAATAATCAAGTCTGGTGAACGTGCAGGACAAGCTAATTAACAAGTAACAGCTAACACTTGCTAAGCATTTATTATTTGCCACCCTGCCAAGCATTTTACATGCATTATCTCCTTGAATCCTTAGAATTCTAGGAACTAGGTACTATTACTATCTCCATTTTCCAGATAAGGAAATCGAGGCCCTGAGAGATTAAGTAGTCATAGCTGAAAGTCACATGGCTACGAAGCAGCAAAGTCCAAATTTAGACCCTGACTGCCTAACTTGAGAGTCCAAGGTATAATGACTAAGTGCTGAAGAGATGAGGTAGTTTCCATGAATTCCTGATTAAAGCAGGGCATGCTCCCCCTACAGGAGCTCGAGCAGCCTCCAGTAGTCACAGTGCAGGGAAACATCAGGGCACAAGAAGGCATTCCAAACCTGCCAACACCCCAGAAGGCACTCAGTCTCTCCATCTTCTAGAATCAGGAAAAAGTAGCCCTAAGTCAATGTCCCAGAAAGGCAGAAGTATTGACTTCACAAAGCGGTGTGTGTGTGTGTGTGTGTGTGTGTGTGTGTGTGTGTGTGTGTGTTGGAATAAAGGGAGAAATGGCATTATAGGAGAATCATCCTGAGATTTAAGGATCTTTAATGCTGGCACTGCTGATCTTGAACAGACAGCACAAATACACTTAACATGTGGCTTTCACTCAAGGTATTAACCTGTTGCCAAGTACAGTGTTTCAAAGAATTGGAATGTTGTCAAACTAGCTTAACACCATGAAATGGTACAACTTAATGAGACTCCATAAATATTGAGGACTACAACACGCAGCTCCCTCTGCAAAAAGTGATTTTACAAGTGGTTTGCTGTCTTTCCTGGTGCATACACACAGTGGTAGGTGAAATGCTACAACTAAAAGCTATCTTTTTTTAAATGAGTACAACTTGTTCCATCCTTCACTTTACCCCATTCCTTTTGGACCAATTTTTAAATTTAAAAAATTAAATATTTTTAAAGTAAAAAATCTCAAATAGTTCATATAATCATGCTAAGCAGTTTTCTTTAAACATCTACTCAACCTCCTAAGATAACACACATTACTTCTCAGGAAAGCCCTAATGTTAAAGCAAACCAAACCAGAGGCTCATCACTGAACCTACAAGAGGGGAGAAACTATGCTGATCCTTGCAGACCAGCAACTGGCCTGAGGTCTATTCCAAACTGAGTATCTGGAAAAGGAGGGGTAGGGTGAGATCGAGGACAGAAAAGCCCCGACTGAATGGAAAAGGTAAAAAATCCAAATTTAGTAATATCTGTTCCTGAGCAAAGTGTGACAGCTACTCACCTGTCTACTGCTTCTACGTCAAAGCAAAACCTCTTCTCGATAGAGTCTGTTTTCCGCCGGGTGCAGGATTTCAGGGTGACGGATTCATCTTCTCCCTGTTGGGAGCACACACATTATCAAGATGAGGTCTGAACATGGGCTATGCTATGTGCCTCTCCAGCAAACCACAAACGTGCCACATCAACAGGGGTGATTATTCCATCTTCTCAAGCCTGAGTGTTCATGACCCACAGGAAGGTGGAATGTTGATCAAAAACCTTCCCTCAGCCACAAGCCTCACGAAGCTAAAACCTATAAACCAAGTTATACTTGAAGTCAAACATCTCTAGTTTTAATTTAGTTCTAGCACATCACGATGGTACAGCATCAACCCATGCTACATAAACTCTTGTTGATAATGTTTGAAACAGGTTTAATTTGCTGGGTTTGTTTTTAATTAATTTATTTGAGAGAGAGCATGCACACGAAAGCAGACTGGCAGAGGGGGAGCCAGAGGGGGAGGGAGAGGGACAAGCAGACTCCTCACTGAGCACAGTGCCCAATGGGGGGCTCGATCTCATGACCCTGAGATCATGACCTGAGCCAAAACCAAGAGTTGGACACAACTGACTGAGCCACCCAGGTGCCCCTAATTTGCAGGGTTGATAAGGGTTAAACCAGATGACCTGCAGTCTCCTCCCAACTCTGAGTTTCTACGTTTCACTGCCTTCACTTTTTCAGGAAGGCCTTCCTGGACCAGGTCAAATATCCCCAAGACATGTTCACATAGCATCATCATAGCTGGAATTGTCCATTGATGAGGGTAATGATTTCAATCATGTCTCCCTCCTCATTATACTCTAAGCTCCCTGAGGGCAGGGACTGTGTCTGTTCTTGCTGATTCCTGTGTTCCCAGAGCCCAAATAGGCCCCAGAACCAGAGGATATGCTCAATAAATAGGTTTTTAACAGCTTTATGACAGTGTAACTAATGTATAATAAACTGTACATGTCAATTTATGAGTTTTAACTTCTGTATCTCTCCATAAAATCAACACCACAATCAAGCTAATGAACATTTCCATCACCCTCAGAAGTTTCCTTGTCCTTTGAATTCCATCCCTTCACCCAGTCCAGCCTCAGGCAAATACTGAATCTGCTTTCTTATCCTACAGATTAATTTGCATATTCTATAATTCCATATAAATGGAATCACACAGTATGTGCCCTTTTATTTCTGACTTCTTTGACTTGGCACAATTTTTTTGCAATTCACCTATGTTGTGCAAATCAAGAGTTTGTTTCTTTTTACTGCTGAGTAGTATCCCATTGTACAAAGGTAATCCAACAATCTCATCACATAGTGCTCTTTTATTGCCTAAAAACATAGGGGTTTCTCTTCCTGATTTCTTCTCTTTTTCCCATGTAAGAATTTAGGGTTCATGTTTCTCCTGCCTTTGCCAATCTTTTTCTCTAAACAAGGGGGAAAACTAGCAAACATGCCTAATTTGTTGAAATAGGAAATGTGACTGCTTATGGTAAAACTTAACCACCCCCTAGTATCACAATACCACACAAAATACAGAAGACCTAGCAAGAGATGGTTTATATTCACAAGCCTTACATCTACTGTGTTTTTTAGGGGGTGGAGAACAGCAGGTGGAAAGGACCTGTGGTCAGGATCCACGGAGCCTGGGAGGAATTGAAAGCCAGCCAATACGGCTCAATCCCAGAGCAAAAGGCAAACTGGCATGAAAGAGTCTGAGGGAATCAAGAGCCAGATCATGCACATTGTGGTCCATAACCTGAGAGCACAGGAAACATAATGAAGGGTTTCAAGCACGGGAAGGGACAAGGTCACCTTTGGACTGCTCCAGACCTCACACAGAGAGAGCTGCCTCAACTCAGAGGTTAGGATACAGGGGAATTCTCTTCCACCACACACAGGGTCTAGTCTCTAAGATGATGGAACAAATCTGCTCACATATCCTTGCTGGAAGCTAAGAGAAAAGCAGGTAGTTTTACAGGAAAATAATCAAATGAAATGGACAGCAAGTGAAGGAAGGAAAGGGAAGTGAAAAAGCATGTTAGAGAGAAAAAAAACCCACCCTATTACCTGTGTTAAGTCTACCTCCACCTCCTAGGAGAGCTCTCTACAAACACATATATCATATAGAAAGATGTCACATGATTCTCCTGTACAAACTGAGATGATATCACCTCCAGAAAGCTGAGCAAATAGTGATGCCAGGGAGAGCCACTATTTTATATATTTTTCTATTCTTGTTACTATTACTAGCAGCAGCAACCTCCGATTCAGGAGATGCAGACTCCAGAATCAGGCTGTGAGTACTGGCTCTGTAACTCATCAGTTTTATGGGCTTTATAAATCATTTGCTCTCTCTAGACCTCGATTTCCTCCTTTATGAAGGAGAAAACTGGATCAAACAGGATAATGTAGACAATACATGGACTTAGAAAAATATAAATTTAAGGAATTATTAGGAAAATTAATTATTGTACTATCAAGCTCCTAATGCAGAACTCATTGTGTGTGAAGCTCTCTTCCAAGAGTATATATACTAATTCATATAAACTTCTTAACAACCCAGTGATGTGTTTACTATTAACTCACTGAAGACGTGGGAGTCCCAAACATCCACCATAATTGGTCTCTGTCATTCACTTTCCAGTGGGATAAGACCAAACACAAGAGTTCTTCTTTTAAGGCTTAGGAAAGCACAAGGTCAAAAGCCCCAAAATAAAGACTGTGTGAGAGAATAATTTAGTGATGCTCATTTCTAGAAAGACAGGATTGGAAAAGGACTATGGCTCAACCCAAGGGAGCAAGTCTAACTATTGCCTTTGTATAAAAACTAGGGAACACCTAGTGATTAATGTTTAATATCTCTTCCGACTCCATAAATTTCTTTATGTTTCTATATTTAAACAATGTTGTTTTCCTGGCATTACTCCACTCCTAAAACATTAAAAGAGCTTTGGTGTATTCTTTTGTAATACATGGAAGGAAAAGAGATGCTGATAAATTCCTGTATTGTGGACTAAGTAAAAGAAAGCCAGGAAGAAAAACTGGAAGTGGTACAGAGCAAAGGGGCAGCCTGATAGAGTAGCCAACAGTAATGACAGATGCATCTAACATTACTGAGCCGGGCAGTCTAATTTCAAAGCTGATGCTCTTAGCCTCTGTAATGCCCCCCCCCACACACACACACACACACACTGCACCACAGTGCACCACAGAGAGTACCAGAGATGGAATGCTTACTGGGGACTAATTCATCAACATATTAGATACAGCTTAAAAATTATTTAAACATAGAATCAAAGAAATTATGCAGAATGGAATCCAGAGATACAAACAGATGAAAAATATAAACGCTTCTGTTAAAAATATTTAGCTATCTTCCAAAGGAGTTATGTCCAGAAGGCGATATGGGGATGAGGCAAAATTCAAAGTGATAAATGGTAAGAATTTCCCAAAGTTACTAAAAGACACCCATCCCCAAATACAGAAAGGCCCCAAATTCCCAAGCACAACAGAATGAAAAAAAAAAAAAAAAATCATACATAGGACCATCATAATGAAATGTAGAATACCAAAAGGAAAAAAAGATATTAAGAACAGCCAGAGAGAAAAGACCCATCACCAGAAGAGGAAATGCGCTCAGGCTGCAGCTAGCAAGCCCAGAGGAAAGGAGAAAGGCTGGAGCACAGTGGGGAGCTCTACAGCAGTGACCTGCAGGGCCTATGATCAGAGCCGGCTGCAAGAGTATTTCTATCCTACACATTCTTCATGTGACTGTAATATTCCTCCCATCAAGAGGCTGGTCTGCATCCTCTCGCCATGAAACTGGGTGGCTTGGGGGGGCTTTTAGGACTGCTTCAACCAACAGAGCTCTATGACTTCTAAGGCTACATGCAGTCTCTGCTTTCACTGCTGGAATATTCACTCTTGACATCTTTAGCTGCCCTGAGGCCACCATGCTGTGAGGAAATCCAAACTATCTCCCATTGAGAAACCAGATGGACAGGCCCTGAGACTATACAGAGCAGGCTGGAAAGAGGGAAGGGGAGGAAGGAGATCAGGAGAAAGAAAGAGAGTCATGGCTGACCAGCCTTCAGCTGCTTCAAACCCTCACTGTTCCAGCTCCTGCTACCATCTGATTGGAACCCCCTGAGAAACCCTGAGCCCAAAGCACCCATCCAAATGCTCGCCCAATTCCTGACCCATTCAGAAACTGTGAGAAATACTAAAATGACTGGTGTTGTTTTAAAAGTTGGCAAGTTTGGGCACCTGGGTGGCTCAGTCGGTTAAACATCTGACTTTAGCTCAGGTCATGATCTCGGGGTCCTGGGATCGAGCCCTGTGTCAGGCTCCCCACTCAGTGGGAAGTCTGCTTGTCCCTTTCCCTCTGCCTCTCCCTCTGCCTCTCTCCCTCTCCCCCTGCTCATGCTCTCTCTCACACATAAATAAATAAATAAAATCTTTAGAAAAAAAAAAGTTGCTAAGTTTTTCAGTGATCTGTTACACAGCAACAGATAATCAGGACACCTAAACCATTAGCTTGCAGCCCTCTTTGTATCAAGTAAGAGTGATATCCATCAGTTTCACAGGACAAGGCCATCCAGGAATTTCTAGCATCTAAACACATTTGACATACTTAATATTGTATATATGTGAAATACAAGAATCTTTCTTAGTTGCAGCTCCTAATAGAACTTAAAGCTAAGAATACTCGCCTTGCTATAGTTACTGTCTAGGGTACTATTCCTCCTAGAACTATTGTGTAAAAGTAAGGAAAACTACAGCAAAGCAATCTTGCGAAAGAAGAACAAAGTTGGAGATATCACAATCCCAGATTTCCAGATACACTACAAAGCTGTAGTGATCAAAACAGTATGGTTCTGGCACAAAACCAGACATATAGCTCCATGGAACAGGATAGAGAATCCACGGATAAACCCACACCTATATGATCTATTAATCTACAACAACAGAGGCAAGAATATACAATGGGGAAAACACAGTCTTCTTCAACAAATGGTGCTGGGAAAACTGGTCAGCCAAATGCAAAAGAATGAAACTGGGATATATATATAAAGGAGTATTACTCAGCCATGAAAAAAAACGAGGTATTCCCACTTGCAACAACATGGATGGACCTAGAGGGTATAATGCTAAGTAAAATAGGTCAGACAGAGTAAGACAAATACCATCTGATTTCATTTAAATGTGCGATTTAAGAAACAAATGAACCAACAAAGAAAAAGCAAATGTCCAGATGGACAAAAAAACAGACTCTCAAATATAGAGAACAAACTGATGATTGCCAGAAGGAAGGTGAGTTGGGGGGGGTGGTGAGTAGAATAGATAAAGGAGTTTAAAAGTCTACTTACTGGGACGAGCACTGAGTAATGTATACAATTGTTGAGTCATTATACTGTATACCTGAAGGGAAATTTAATACTGTATGCTAATTATACTTCAGTAGAAAAAAAAAAAACTTAAAAAACAAAAAAAGAAAATGACAGTGACACACTGAAGGTGTTGCTATACATATGCATTATAACCATCCTATGTTGGCCAAGCAAATCAAGCATGAAATTTAAAAAACGAACTCACCCCCTTTCCTCCTGACTTTTGGTCAAATGGTACCATGGTGATTTGTTTGGAATCCCGTTGATATGTACAGTAGTGCTTCACCCAAGAAGTTCCAAAGTGACCTGCAAGGTAGTATTTCCCATGAAACATCTCTATGTGTCGAACGCATGCTGGAAACACACACAGCCCACAACCCACAGTGCTCACCTACCCTTAAACTGTTTCTAGGGGCAATGTAATCTTCACCAGCTAGACTGGAACAGGCAGAAATCTGATCCCACGGGCTGGAAATGGAATTGACCCAGGGCTTTCCCCAGGGACCAAGGAAAACTGTTTCCCACTAAATGCTGCATCCAATGGGTCTTAAAATATAAGGGAAGTAGAGGTTCCCTGGGGAAATCAATTCTCTTTCCCATCATCAATCTCCACTTGAAGTTTCCTTCTCCCCTGACAGAAGTAAGATGATTGAGGAAAGAACACAGAAAAGCTCCTCAAAGTGCCTGTCACTGTTCCCATCTGGTGTGATGACTTCATGCTTCCCACACAGCTGCTCTGCAACTCTCTACAAAGACATACAGAGGTTCTGACCTACTGCCAAACCCCTAATCTGTACTTTACCAGACTCAAGATGATCTGAAAAGCAGACAGGCAAACTCTGACACAAAGATGTAAATGGAAGTAACTATAAATACCCAAATGTAATCTAAGGAGTCTGTCCCTCAATATTATCCCTCAGGAAAGAGGGAGATGCCCTTCAGTCAAATCCTGATTTTACCTGGTAGTTGGCTAACTACTTTATCTTGAATAACAAAATATTATTAGAGGAAGAAGGCATAATCAGCATTATTAGCCTCCAAGGTCCTCAATCAACACTAGCCTTAGATGCTCAAAGAGATCACAGAGCAGAAATGGTTTTGTTGTTGTTGTTGTTGCTGTTGTTTTTAAGTAGTAACATGAGATTTAATAAAGATTTAGTAGTTATTTTTCAGGGTATCAGTGCCCATAGCAAATGTGGAATATCACGTAGGAAATGAAAAAAGTAAAAAGCAACACAGTAAGTGTCTACATTGAAGCATCAAAGACAAAAATACCAACCATTCTAATTTATTTTTGTGGCTCAGAGAAAAAATTCCAAGGATAGCACAACACAAAGATTCCCAAAGTTCTGTATCTTAAATCATCTGAGCATTCAAACAAATAAGAACAGTACTGGACTTGGATTTAGCCTACTGAATAGAACAGAAATCCTTAAGTCCATCCCGACAATAAGATGGATGGATGGATGGATAAGAAAGGAGAGAAGAAGAGAATGAGGAGGGGAGGGTGGTCGCTTCCTTGCAGTACACTAACTAATAAATGTGGAAGAGTGACAGAGCTGAGAAATCACCATTTTGCAACCATCACAGTAACCATCCGTTTAGGCAAGAACTGCCAGTGGATGCTAACTCTAGCAAAGCTTGATGAGAAAGATATGGTCTTAAGGGGTCTCCCCATACACTGCTAATGAGCTACAAGGGAAGAATAGTGACTGTACAGTGGATAAACTAAATGATACTTTGAGTGAGTGACCAAAATTAACATCACCACTGAGGGGCAGATGGCCATCCTGTGCCACTAGATGTGGTACCCAGATAAGAACACAAATGTTACTACTTATGTAGGATTTGACAAGGGATGCCTAACCTGAATCTAATCACCGGGAAACATTAGACAAACCCACAGTGAAGAAAATTCTAGAAAAGAACTGGCTTACACTCTTCAAAAATGTGTCATGAAGGACAAAGAAGAGCTGAGGAATTATTACAGAGTAAGTCATGACAAACGCAGTTTGAAGTCCTATCTAGACAGAAGGAAAAGAAAATGCTTTATAAGGGCATTACTGGGACAACTGACAAAATTGGAATAGGACCTGTCATTTACATTAAATATCTTATCAATGTTACATTTGCTGGATATGGAAACTATACTGTGGTTACATAAAAAGAATAAGAAATACACACTAAAGTAAAGAAGCATGGGGTATGGAATCAGTTCCAAAACGATTCAGAAACAACGGCAATGTGTGTGTGTCTCTGTGACTGTGATGTGTGTACACACACACCCAGAAAGAGAAAGAACTCTATAAATTGTGGAACAATGGTAAAAATTCATGCATCTAGATAAAGGGCATATAGTTGTTCATTATACTCTTCTTGCAATTTTTCTTCACATTTCAAATTATTTCTAAGTAATAAGTCACCAAAACTTTCAAATGAAAAGAGCTGTATCCCATTGATATGCTCTAGACTCATGTATTTGAGAGTTAAAATCTGGTTCTAATGATTATCAAGACATTCATGTTTTAAAAAGCATGTGAAGTGTTTGAAAAAAATTGGTTTATTAATGTGAGTGCAGATTACATATATGTAAGTGAATAATATTAATAAATTAAGTATTGTAAGTGGACACTGAACTATATTCAAGTTGACCTTAAACTTTTTGGGGTGGATCTTCTCATTGGGTAAAAAAGGTAACACCTTATATTGAGGTCTACACAAAACACAGTACTAAAGTACCTTCCACTTCTTATAAACCTCAACAAGCTCATCCCTGTAAGAATAAAGGGCATAAAAACCCTCAAGATAACCAATGCCTCCAAACTCAAACCCCGCTACTGCCCCCATTGTCACCAGGCAACAATTTTAGGGCCAAGCAAACTTGTGAGCAATCACTAACTAGAATAATCACTGAAATCAAGTGTTCTGTTCCATTAGTAAGCTTCTAGGAGTGAAGACATTTGCCTCACCCTGAATCAACAGAAGGACAGTAAAGAGCACAAAACCAGCAAAAATCTGGGAGGATTAACATGTCCAACCGAAAAAGGAGGGATGGAAGACTAGGAGAACTATCCATTAAAGAAAAAAAAAAAAATGACCTTCTTCTATCCCTAGCACTCCATGAGCTAAGTCTGGAAGTGCTACCCTCAAAGCACGGCCCCATCAAAAAGCCTTTCCCCAGACCTATCGCAGTAGCCTATGAGTCATCACAAAGAAGTCTGGATTAGCAGCACCTGGTGTTTCTTTCCTTGACATCACATTGGCAGGACAATGGATTTCTCTTTCTACCTCTCGGAGTGAGTTTGTGTTTCTACTCACAAAATGTAAGGGTTGAAATGACAGCAATTGAAGAAAGGAGGTGAGAAGGCCTAATTCATGACTATTTATTTGGTCCTTGCCAAACCAAGTCTTGAATGGAACAAAATCATTCCATATTAAGTCTACCCAAGGATATGACTACTGATAGACAGTAAGGTCTAGCATGCAAGGCCCTTTCAGAGCCTCTATGCCAAGCGTGCGACAGCTAAAGCCATGCTGAGCGTTCAGGCACGTCAAGTGTGATATTAAGGAGAAAAAAACCACCACAGAGCCTCAATGAATTCCAGGTTCCTGAGGGAATTTCCAGTTACAAAGAAAACAGAACACATCACGGGGAGGTAGACAAGACCTTTTAGGTATCTTTCCCTTAAAAAACTCAACTATCAGCTACTCTCATCACCCGAATCTATATTTACAGAAGCTGTGCTCTAGGCGAGGCACTACTAGACACACCCTCTACCTCCCGGGCAAAAGGCCTAAGTGTACCCCAAGCCATCGTTCACCACCAGTACTCACGTTTCTCCTGAACGTACAGGTACCCTTCCATGGTGTAGGGACTGATGGTCTTGTGCTCAAGGGGATTCTCCTTCATCTTTTTCATCAGCGATTCCACTTCTGACCTGGTGCCTTCAAAGCGATTTCTTGTCTAGGATGAAAGGCATTTAAATCAAAGAAATGAAACCTTGTTCTCATCTCTAACAATTCACAACATCAACCTATGGAATCCTTAGATCTAAAACCAGGTAAGGAACATTGAGCCACCTAGGAATTAGGCAAATACTCACTTTTAAGAAGTACCTTTTGACCATAAAATCCTATACCAGAATGACTCTCAAAACTCTCAAGACCATCAAAATCACCTAGACAATGTGGAGAAAATACAAATGTCCAGGCATCACCCCTAAAGATTAATTTAGTACCTCTGGACCCAGAAATGCGCATTTTAAACAAGCATCCCAAGGGACCCTGATTCAGATAGTTCACAGAATGGTCCCCCAAGCTCCCTTCAAGACAGAGGGACTTAGGGGCGCATGGGTGGCTCAGTTGGTTAAGCGACTGCCTTCGGCTCAGGTCATGATCCTGGAGTCCCGGGATCGGGTCCCACATCAGGCTCCCTGCTCAGCAGGGAGTCTGCTTCTCCCTCTGACCCTCCTCCCTCTCATGCTCTCTGTCTCTCATTCTCTCTCTCGCAAATAAATAAAATCTTAAAAAAAAAAAAAAAGACAGAGGGACTTATTTCTCCAACTGCAGGAATACCACTTGCTGATGGTTCATAGATGGTTCCTTCCTCAAAAGGGAGCTGGTTCACTCAAGGTAACTCCTTTCCCCAGCGCAACCTGCACCCCATGACTAGTCAAGGCTAGGGGCAAAAGGGGAAGGGGTCCAAAGCCTGGCACCCTTGCTTCTATTGAAGCCACTGTGAAGGTCGATATCAGCTCTAGGACACCCCAGGGCATTGACTGAGGCCTCACAGCTCAACTTCTCCGGCAGGGGTCTGCTGCCCTCTCTCTCACGGGTGATTTTGCTGCCCCTACTCCCCTGTAAACCTGCTACACGTAAACCTCCACTTCCGAGTCTACCTTCTGAGGAAGCTGGTCTAAGGGGAAGCCATGCTTTGGGAAACCTTGTCTGTTTTCCAAAACAACACAGAGAACCATGGCAGGGCAAGCTCCAGGCTTCTAAACCCATGCAATAAAACTCACAAGGACACACCTGGGTTTCTTTTCTACACAGCATCATCTAGAGACAAAGACAACATGCAGACTAATATAGCCAGCCACATAGTGACACAGGGGTTTGAGACCAGTAACTGCTAACCAAACGGCCCTTAGCACAATTCTGAGCACCAAAAGGTCCTGCTGGTTAAAATGTGGGGAAGGAGACTGGGAGTAAATGGCTCTGACTTGGATTTCCTGTGAGCCTTACTAAAAGTTAAACAAGATCATATCCTTTGAGCTGGAGGCCAGCATGTATGCCCCACCCCCAACCCCTGAACACCCTCCAAGGTCTCTTGTGGCCAGGCAGCTAGATGCACAGAGGGAGGCTGGGCCTTCCACTGCCAAAGGAAATCCTGACTCTGGTGCTACAGATTTAAAACAAAAATATCAGCAGGACTTCCGAAAACATAAATAGTGCTTAGAAATAATGGAAAAGAGGTTGATGCTCTAACCTGGGGCCACCAAGCACCCTACAAATGTCTGCCCCCAGCTGCCCTTTGAACCCAAGCAAGACCCATCTTCCTCATCTGCATTCCAATCCAAATAAGTGATCTCTATGCAATCAGACCCATACTTTGTGTTCTTTCCTTTTCTCAACCAGGAAAAGGAAGCCCATCTCTTTGCCCACTCACATTCTGTATGCTAATGGTCAACTCAGTCTTGAAGTCGCTGAAATCCTTGGCCAGTTCATAACCATGGTGATAGAAAGTGAAGAGTCCTTGCAAGAATGCCAGTAGCTGTAATGAAAGAAGAAGGGCAGAGTTCACATAAGCATGTTAAATAGGTATTATGCAGCTTTACCTGAGTTCCCAACCTTGATTTGAAAGGCTAGAAACAGTAATAAAAATGCCTATCATCTACTGAGCTTACTCGTATGCCGGGCACTGTAACATCGTATGTCTGCTCTCACTAAATGCTCTTAACAGCCTAGCAGGTAAGTACTACTGTTGTCTCCATTTCAATATTGAGAAAGCAAGTTCAGAAAGGTTAAGTAACTTGCTCCAAAAGACAAAGTAAGCAGCAACCAGGATTTGAAACCAGGTCTCCTCGGCATCAACATCTAAGCTCTTACTCTGAGCCTCAGTACCTTCAAAGAAAATCATTTCTTCAGAAATTGAAGACCAGTCTCCTTCAAGTCCAACTCAGTCTCCATCAAATACATCTGCAGTATCAGGTTACCATGCGGAAAAGTGTAGTTATATTGACGGCCAACAGAGAGGGGAGAAGAGGAAGATGGTATGTCCTGAGTCCACAGTGTCACAGGCAAAGTCAAATCAAAGAAAATCACCCAGATCAGACTTCGGCTCAAATGTGCTTCTGTGCTCTCCCTAAACTACCCACAGGTAAACACCAGGGATGCCGTTATTAAAATATTCCCATGTTCCCACATCTTCAGTTATGATGGTTCCCCTAAATTCTCACTTAAATCCCCTCGAGCTAAAAGGTATTAAGTCCATTCACTTTGTAGTCTTGTATTTAGTGAAGAGTGAAAACATCTGTTCAGCCTGATTCTCACAACACACCTTCATACAGTGAAAACTATGAATGTTCCCACCCTGAGTCCTGCCAATCTTCACTTCTCCAGGCTCAACCAATGTTCCTACCTTACTTCCTCCCAGAACCTACACACAAAGCTACTGTTGTTAGGTCTCCCTGGCCCCTTCCCAAGTTCTATGCATCTTGCCTCAGTTCCAAATCTCAACCTGGAGAAAGGATTGCAATACAAGCCTTAACAAGGTTTTAGAAGAACCAGAACTTTACACCTTGTCACAATCTCTGTCATACTGCATTTGGGGACTCCATCCCTGTTCTAACTCAAACTTTTCAATGCCAACTCACATTTTCTGAGTGGTCCACTCTGACCTCCCTGACCTGCCTCTAACACATGTTACATCAAGATACAGTTGCTTTGTTTTATATTGTTATTTAATTTTCCAGTCCCTCAAACGAACATACCTCTAGTAATTAAACATATTCTCACTTTGTTTTTTCACCTAACTCTCCTCTTCTGAGAGAACCCTCTTCTGAGAGGCAGCCCTAACAATGATGGCAAAGGAAACAGCCCACCCCTATTCATCTCCCACCTGGCTTGTGGCAGGAATGGTAAGCATTGTATGGTATGTGCTACATGGTAAGGTATGTGCTACTCTACCTGAGCTCAGAGCAAAGAATGGTCTTTGGACTGAGCCACTGCCCAGCCCAGTTGATCAAAGAGCTCTGTATTGTGAAGTCAGGCAAAACCCAGCTTTTAATAATATGATATCCCAACTTCCCACCGCTATTGTCCCCAGAGCAACTATTCCCTTAGATTCTCATGGGAGGTCAGAAAGCAGGCCTTGCTGGGTCCTCTGGCTCAAAAAATATCTTGTGACGCCATATACAGATCACTAATATAAATCAACAAACGAGTGGTAAACCACATAGAGTCACCAAGGACTAATAATGAATTATTTTCTTGAAAGATGATGGAAGCTTTTGAACTTCCACCATATAAAATACTTTTTTGAAAGGAACGCTCAGGCTTTTCCAGCTAGATGGCTCCAGGAAGAGAGAAGAAGAGGCCCTTATGCCAAACCTAGTGTCAGTGTTCACAATGAAAACTGTTGTTTCTTATCTTTTCCTTCCCCCCATTCTCGAATGCTGTGCCCATCACTTTTCGAAGGCACTGAATCATCCTCTCCTGGAGAATAATGCAGAAGATAAGCAGCTAATTCCAAAGCCATTTCTCCTGTTAACTCTGATTTATTTTCCACTTAAAGTCAACAGGGCCTCTCTTGCCCAAGGTAATTAAATATATCCTCCAACAGCTCACTAACACACCACCTGGGCATGCACACAAGTGTTCAAGGCAGAGAGTGACTAGTATTTATTTTGGTTTTCACTTCCTTTGATATCATGCTTGATTGTCCACTTCCCTATGGGAAATGATTCCATAGATATTGTTATCCTTGGCCCCCTTCCCTTCTCCCCTGCCCGCATCTCTCTTCCCCTGGCACACCTCCTGACATCCCCTTCCCACACACTGCATGAACCTTTGAATCCATTACCCAGTGGGAAATGAAAGTTCACTCCCCAGAGGGCTGGGCGAGGTCCTCGAAAGACCCCAGAGATGGATCATCTGTCTGCCTCAAAGAAATGCTTGTACTCAAGCACAAAGAGGAAAAGCTTATTGTAGCCTCACCTTGGTTGGCAGATAAGTCAGCACATCCATAGAGGCTCCTCCCTGAACAGCCAGGGACACACAATCATAGCGCAACAAAGGCAATACCAAAGAAAGACCTTCCCCAACTCCTTTTGCCTTCAAGGACCCCCATCCTTATTTTCTTCAGAAAATAACTTAAAAAAAAAAATCTATTCCTATTTCCTACAAGACAATATAGCACATATATTTTTTAAGTAAGCAAAAATGTAAGTGCTTCATTCAGTGACAATTGTACCATTCTGGACTATCTGATAAATTCAGGTTGTTTCCATTCATAGAACAAAGCTACTGTTACAGGCTGAATAGTGTTCCCCCAACCCTGACAAAAAAATTATGTTGAAGTCCTAACCCCAGTAACTCAGAATGTGACTTTATTTGGAAATAGAGTCTTTACGGAGGTACTCAAGTTAAAATCAGGCCAGCAGGTCCTGATCTAAAATGACCAGTGTCCCCATAAAAAGGGGCTATTTGGACAGAGAAGCAGAGGCATGATAACCACATGAGGACAAGGGATAGCAGTGATGCACCTATAAAGCAAGGAATGCCAAATACTGCCAGCCAGCCACCAGAAGCTACAAGGAAGAAAAGACATCTTCCCTACAGGTTTTAGAGGGAGCATGGCCCTGCTGACACCTTGCTCTTGGACTTCTAGCCTCTAGAACTATGAGAGGCAGGAAGTTTTTATTCTGAGAACCCAGTTGGTGGTACTTGGTTATGGCAGCCTTCACAAACAAATATAACCACCAAGAATCACTCATTCGCATGACAAAGAGAAGGGCAGACAGTAGAGTGATGATAAGCTGTGCTGGGCAAGCCATGTAATCCCCTGTAACTCTTCTTTTCCAGGAGGACACTAATGCTACATACTACTGCACTGGGTGGTGGTGAAGACAGAGATCACCTACGTAACAGCCTTAGCACAGGAGTGCCGACAGGAGCTGTTCAGCAAGACGGATATACTTAGACGGATGTGTTAGAAGATGCACTGTGGTGGCAGTGTCCAGCCCAGCCTGAGGAAGGGGGGAGCCCAAGATAGGATGCAACAAATCAAAGGAGAAAATGAAGACCTACGGTGGGGCAGAAGTAGTGAGAAAGGACAGGAAGGCACAGCACCAAAAAATATTCTCAAGGTACAACTCAGAGAATGCAGTGTCTGATGAATGTGGGGAATGAGTTCTCCTTAGCACTCCGTAACCTCCAATTATGAAAACTCAGGGAACAGATGGAACGTGGCTTCACCTTCAAGAAATCAGGATGTCATTATCTGCAATCCAAAATCTCCAGAACATTTAGTACCTCAACAAGAAAATAAAGGCCAGAAGTCTGAATTTTTTTGCTTG
Source organism: Halichoerus grypus (assembly GCF_964656455.1). NCBI lineage: Eukaryota > Metazoa > Chordata > Mammalia > Carnivora > Phocidae > Halichoerus > Halichoerus grypus. Next base: position 117,040,043 of record NC_135713.1, read on the forward strand.
GAACACTAAAATTTTGTTTCTTTTTTTCTGAAGGTCAGTAACATCCTGGTACTTGAAGTTACTTTCTAGGAAACAAATGAACACGGTCAACATCCATGGAGGTTCCTTGAATGGCTGGAAGATTCCCTTGACTGCAACCACCTCAAAATATGAATACCCACACCAGGTGCCCCAGCAACTTAGTTCAATAAATTTCTTCTGGTTTCCTTTCCACCTGTAAGCAATCAAATACTGTTTCAGAGAGACTAAGAGCCATTCCACTTCTGCTAGGTACCAGATGTCACCTTAGAGAATAAATGTGCTTCCATTTCCTCATCTGAAAACAGACATAAAACAGCAATTACCTACCCTCAGAGACAGTGTAAGGATTGGATGACATTATGGAGGTGAAGGGACCATTAGCATATGACACAGTTACTCCTAATCAACTGTTATTTCAGGGTCTTCTGCACAATCTCAGCCAGGGGCTCAAACTTAAAAGTGCCACAGAATCACCTTAGAGGGCTTACTAAAAGACTGATGACTGGGCCCCAATCCGCAATTTTTCTAGGGTAGAGCCAAGAGTCTGCATTTCTCGACTTTGACAACCATGGGTCTGATCAGCAGTGTTCTGGATCAATCTCTCCTGCTAGCCACAGCTCCCGAAGCCCTGACCCGCCCATGAGGTGGTGGGTTGAGCAACATTAACTTCTATAAAAAAGTGAAGGTTGAACATGTGAATTCTACATGCAGCCTCTCAACCAACTCATTTAATTTAACTGTGGGCAAGATCCTATCACTTTCTTTTCATTCTAACAGGGGACCAGAAATTTTTATCATTAGCTTTCCAGGTGCCTCACTGCATGGCCTGGGACACATCCACAAATCACAATAGTTTTCCACTCTTGATACCCCTCTGGCACTTCCCCACATGATCCCTCCTGACTCAAATGGCACTGAGCTGCTTGCTCCCTTGGATACCTCTCTACTATATACATCATGCTTCCCTAATGAGGCTTTGAACTCCTCAGAAACAGCAGCGGGATCTTCAGCAATTTTTCTGGTAGTAAGTAAATGCTTTCAGATTTACCAAGACTTTTTATATTAAAACAGGCAGACCCTGTTAATATTGCCACTTGACTCATTTGCTCATCTAAGTAGACCCTGGCTGACTGAAGCTTACATATTCCTCTATCTTCTAATAAAAAGTAATCATTGCCTGGGTGCTAATTAGCAATTATATACTAACTGGGTGTTAATTAGGTTCACTCTATTCTAAGCATCATACATGGATAAACTAAATTATTCCTCCTAACATCTTTATATGGTAGGTGGTATTATTATACTCATGTTGTAGATAAGGAAACTAAGGCTCAGAGAAATAGGTAACTTCCCCAAGAACACACAGCTAGGAAATGGCTGAGCTGAGATTTAAATCTAGGCCATCTGGCTCTGGAGCCCTTACCAATGATTATACTGCCTCTCAAAAACTCAAGACACTGATATACTAAAAGTGAGTGCCAGGAAATAGAAGGATTATTCTTTGGAGGTTTCTTAAAAAGAAGAAGAAGAAGAAAGAAGAAGAAAGAAGGAAGAAGAAGAAGAAGAAGAAGAAGAAGAAGAAGAGGGGAGGGGGAGGGGGAGGAGGAGGAGGAGAAGAAGGAGAAGAAGAAGAAGAAGAGGAGGAAGAAGAAGAAGAAGAGGAAGAAGAAGAAAGAGAAAGAGAGAAAAAGAAGGAGAAGAAACGCCCAGATTTAGGAGAAATAAATGTCTACTGCTGTATGAGTTTTGTGGTTGTTACCCAGCAAAAGCACACAGATACAGTACCTGACTCACTAGGAACACCTACTGGGAGGTCAAAGTAGACAGCAACAAAAAAATCACCTCAAAGAATTAAGATGGGCCAATTAAAATCCAAGTCCTGAAAAGCAGGCAATTGTAGAATAATATCAATTTGCACATAAAGATTATTACAATCACACTGTTGTTTTCCTCTACAAATTCTGGTAAAATCAATGAAACATGCCCAAGGCTCAATCTGTGACAGCTTTTGAATGCCTGCCCACACCAGAGGAAACAGTCTTCAATACACCGTTCATTGAATGTCTGGCTTTACCAACTCTGTGCCCTAAGCAGGGAAGTCAATAAGCTCACTTTCTCTGACAGATGGCTTTTCCCACCAGACAGACTCTGTCTGTAAAAACATGGGGATTTGACCTGAGACTGTGACAGAGACCACTGCTAGACAGGAAGTTGGCTCTAAAGCTTCCAATTTTCAGATAAGAAGAATGAGGTAATTAAAGATCTTAAGGAATTTTCCAGATGGGGTGGCACAGAGTGGAATCCCAAGATCACAGTTACGGTATAGTAAAAAATCTAAGCATCAGATTCCAAAGCCCAGTGGATTCTGTTAAAACTATTAGCAAGTCTACATGCCTAAAAAGCACCCCAGAAGTTTATAAATTAGAAATGGAGCACAGAACACTCTTTACTGAAAAGAGTGGTTATTTTCTTTCAGTTTCTTACAGTTTTATTCTCGTTTGCTTAAAAAAATCACTTTCTTAAATCTAGGTAGGTAAGAATCTTGTTTCTATAGAGACCCCAGGCGGGGGTCACAATCACAGCCAGCATTTTTAACAAAGAATCCAAGGTCAGCAAGAGTTTTAAATCGAGGCCCACACGCTCCTTTGGGGTTTCCTGGACATCCTGGTCATGTGCATTCGGAGTGCCACAGCGGGGTAGGGCAGCGCCACCACTGCACGGAGCCACCAACAGGCTAAGGTGGCCTCAACTAAAGCCAGATTTGTTTCTACACAACAACCTTTTGTACCCACTGGACACAGTGACCAAGTCCAAATCCCATTATGGTTCACTAAGCACAATCTCCTGGCTGCCCAGTTATAACAAACTACAGTGAGAAATCGCTTTATATAGCACCTTTTAAGGCATGGAAGGAGTGCAGAGGGGTTCTGAATTGAGCAGACAAAAAGACAAAGGTAGTATGTACATTCCCCTTGGGCAACTACTACGTTTGGATTATTTGAGGGAGAAAGGAAGGGGGTGGGAGGGTGAAAAGTTAAGGTGTAATCACTACTACTGGGCAAGATGAAAACTCCTGCCCCGGCAGAACAGAGGGTGGCCTGAGGAAGCAACTCCCCCTGAATGCGCCACCAGTACTGCTCAGGTTGCACAGGAATGGCCACTGGGGACAATCCAGGGTCAGCCAGACTGACAGAGCACCGCACCACGGCCGGTCAACCTCTTCATCAGCGACCTAGAGCATTTTGTAATCTAGGCAGTGCACTGAGAGCTGGGGATCCAAGTGTGGGTACAGCAGGAAACCCTGAGCATCTACTTACAGGCTCCACGAACTCAAACATCTTTCTCTCTTGGACTTCCTGCACCTTGAAGACATACTCCAGCGATACTTCATAGAAATGCTGCCGGACCAAGTCTACTTGGATGTCTGCCTACAAACAAGACAGAATTTAAGAGAAAAATCAGTCACTACCCAAGGAGAGCATTCAGCAAGCAGGCCAGAAAAATCTCCAGAGATGGTTTTTAAAAACCATGCAAACAGCATGAAATAGACATAAGAATAATGACAGTGGTCAGCCGGGCATTTAACTTTGTGTCAGGCACCATCCCCTCAGGTATACATACATTACGTTACTGGCTCCTCATTAACTATAGTTCTTTAATCCTCATTCCATTCCTAAAAAGAAAATATTCTCATTATCTCTAATTTACAGGAGGAAAATGAAACCTGCTAATGTTAGGGAACCGGAAGCAGCTGGTACACGGCAGAGTTAGGATTTCTGTACTTGTGGATCTGCCTCAAGACACTTGATCGCCTTTTTTTTTAAAGAAGTACTTATGTATTTTAGAAAGAGAAAGAGAGGGAGCACGTGGTGGGGGGAGAGTGAGAGAGAAACTGTAAGCAGACTCCATGCAGGGCCTGACTGGGGACTCATTCGCACAACCCTGAGATCGGGACATGGGCAAAAACCAAGAGTAGGATTCTTATCTGCCACCCAGATGCCCTGAACCTCAATCATCTTTAAACTAGTAGTCTGTACTGCCTTCCCACCCCCTGGGGCAGACTTGGGTTCCATGGAAGACAAATCTTGAAGGAGAAAAAAAAAAAACACCTGCAAGGCTATCATCAGGAATGAACCAAACAAGCTGTTAGAAGGCAGGGAACCTCAGAAAAGGCCATTTCCACATGAGTTTCCCATACCTTCTTTGTTGTCAAAGAACAAACTATCAGTTTACCCCAGCAGAGTAATTACATTATTCCATCCTAGCCTCAGTCCTCCCTCTTTGCAGATGTGGGGGAGGGGATGCCTGAAAAGGCCCATACATGAGTACAATTAAACCAGTGATGTAGGACGTAGCTGTCAGAGGAGAAAATGAGTGTGTGTGAGCGAGAGTGTCTGTGTGTAATAGCAAGATGCTATGCTGCGGAGTACCTCAACTATCACGATAAAGCTCGTAGCCTTTCTACAGCGTCACTGTGTCACCTCAATCTTTCAAAACAGATAATTACACTGAATGCACATTTCAATGACAAAAAAATATTAGTATTTCTTTTAACAATTTTATTTATTTGAGAGAGAGAGAGCACAAGAGGGGGTGGGGGAGGTGAGAGGGAGAAGCAGGTTCCCTGCTCAGCAGGGCTCCAACGAGGGGCGCTCCATCCCAGGACCCCAGGATCATGACCTGTGTCAAAGCCAACTGAGCCACCCTAGTATTTTTTAACAGAAATGAATATCCTCCTAGTAGGAAACACAACTCTGCTTTCTTTAGAAATGAAAGGATCAGAAACCATTCTACAACATACTTCACAAAGACAAGCAAAGCCCCCAAAGAAACATGTCTTCCGGTATTCCCTTGTCAAGATCCCTGCAGAAGAAACTCGGGACAGACCTTACCTGCCATTACACCAAATATGGCACTACTGTCTTTCTATCTAAAGGACTTGGCAAATCATTCATTTATTCAACCATCATGAACAAAAAGAAACTTCCTTCATGGAGCTCACAGCATAGTGAAGAAAAGAGATATTAAATAATCATGTAAATAAACAGAAAATTGCAAACTCTGGGAGAGCACAAATAGCCCATTCAACTCTCCTGTGAGCAACTTCCTCCCAGGTCAACATATTAATACATAGAAGTTAGTCTGCTGAGTAAGTGCTGAACAAAAGCAAAACGAAGGGCCTGAGGACATCTTCTAAGCCTCCAAGCAGAACAAGTTGGCATCTGAGGACTGAGAGATCTTTATTTGGAGACACAGTTTCGGAAAGTGCTGCACCCCCTCCCCAGGTGTGGCTATTCAGACCACTGGGCTTCCACCTGGGCTCCTGCCAGCTAAGCCCCATATGTTCCTGCAGCCTTTAATTTCCTCGTAGTGCAAATCCAACACACTTACGCCAGGGATGCATCTACTTCCCCTGACCACCCACACACCTCAAACATCCTCCCTGCTCGGGCTTGCCAACTGACACTGCAACTGAAGAAAGGGTCATTCTGAAAATTTGCGAAGTGGCTCCTGCAGTTAGGCAGCAATGGAGGAAACTCCTCTGAGACAAAGAGCAGAGCCCAGCATCAGTCAGAGAGCTAAGAGCAAACACCAGGCGTGGACTTGCAGTTCTAGTATTCTCTAGCTGGAGAGACCTGCTCAAGTCACTTATCATCTCTGGGTCTCTTTCCCACACCTGGAGGTTGGAGATGGTATCGGCCCTTGCTCGGCCTCGAGCTATTTTCAACAGAAAATGAGCTAAAGGATATGAGCAATTTGAATACCAAAAAGTGCTGTGTGCCCATTTGTTGTCACCATCACCAGGCACTTCAGAGCAGATGGGCTTCAATCCCAGCTCCTCCCCTAAATCAGCCATGCGTCTCTGGGTGATTACACTCCTCTCCTAACTGGTCTCCCTGCTTGCTTTCTCTCCCCCGCCCCAATCCAGTCTACACCCAGCAACCAGAAGAGCTTTCTTAAAATTTGAACCAGAGCTTCTCACAACCCCCTCAACGCCTTTCTCTGGCTTCCACCATGGTCTACAAGACCCCGTGTGACCTGCCCACCTGTCCCTCCTCCCAACCTCCCCCCAAAGAATTCTCACTGTGCTCCAGCCTCCCAGATGGATTCCCTGTCCTGTAACACTCCAAATGCTTTCCTGCCAAGCAATCTTTGCACTTGGATGTTCCTTCTGCTGATAAACCTCTTCTCCTTGATAAATATTTTTTTTTAAACTTTAAGACACAGTAAGAAATGTCTTTTACATTATGACCCAAAAAAAAACATGCCTTTATAGGCTTCTTCTGTTCTAGCCTCCTCTACTGTATTTCCTGACCCAGTAATTCAGATTTTTATGACACACTCACAATTTTTAAAAACACTTCAAGTAATCTCTATACCCAGTGTGGGCCTCGACCTCACAACCTTGAGATCAAGAGTCACACGCTCTACCAACTGAGCTAGCCAGGCAACCCAACATACCCACAATTTCAAGAACACTGTCCTAGCTTATCTCTTGGTGGTCCTTCTCATCCTTCCGATGTCCATTCAAATGTTAGCCTCTTTAGAGAAGACTTCAGTGACCACGTTATGGGTACATAAGATAAAGACTCCCCGGAGTAACCTACCTTCCAATTTATTTCCTTAGCACTATGTAAAATTCTTTTCTACACTTTTCTCTTCTTGTGTTTTGCCTATGGCAATATAATGTCAATGAGAGCAAAGACTTTGTGTCCTTTTTCCACTTTACTATCTCAGCTTCCAGAACAGTGCCTGGCCCATAGTAAGTATTCAAGAGAAGCTTAAGGAATGAATGAATTGATCTCTATGTGGCCGATAGTGATCCAGTTCTCAGAAGAAATGCCTAACTCAATGCATTTCCAAAGGAAAGGGAAGAAGAAATCCAAGTGGAATAGTATGTTTCTCCTGCTAATGCCCCTGCTCATCTGGGCCACAGAATTCATCACATCCTTAGACCCCCATCCTGCAATGGACTCATAGGCCAAGAGTCTAGCCCACCTGGCAGGCCACTCAAAATCGTTTCTCTGCTTGTTACCGGAAAAGCAGTGAACCTACCAGCTTGTCTGAGATGGATCAACCATTCTATGCTTCTTGGAAAAGAGACATTGTTCCTAGACTGTAAGTTCCAGGAAAGCCAATCATTCATTTTGCTCTCCACAATTCACTCAACACCTGAATAGACTCACAGAAGCATGCAGTGAATATTTGTTAAGTGAATATTGTCGTTGAAGCTTCTTAGCCCTTGAAAAATAGTGATTTAAAAAAGAATCATCCACTAGATGGCAGTGTCATTCCACAGGACTGCACTATGATTTTACCCACTAGGATGTGGGGATGGGCTAGATGTCAAAAGTATTCAGTTTCAAGCCCGGCAATCAGGGAAGAATTCTGGATGATCAAAGAAGGCAGATTTCATTAAAAGTGCACTAGGTGTTTATTCATGTTCCTAAGTTGACTTTTTAATAAATGTGAAGAAAATCATCACTAAATAGCTAGAAGACCTTGAACAAATCGACCTCTGCAAGGAACCCTGTTCCTTCAAATATATTTCCAGTAGGTTCAATCAGAAGATTATCAAGGTCCCTCCTTCCAGCCAATTCTATTTTCATGATACGTGCATTGAATAACAACGACTTACAGGCAGCCCAGCAACATCCCACCCTCCCAAGAGAGAGAGACAAGGAGAAGAGCACAGTGAGGTAAGAGAAAAGAGCTCCAGAGTCCAGAGCCAGTGAGCAAACCTCACTGACGAGCTATGGGTAGGCTATTTAACATCTTCGAGCCTTAGTCTCCTCATATGTAAAACAGAGGGAATACATCCATACCTCACAAGGAGGTGGTAAGGATTTGAGAAGATTCCAAGTAAAGTGCCTAACAGAGTACCCAGTACAAAAATAAGCATTCCGTAAATATTTGCTGCTATTATTGTTTTGTTAGTAAAAGTATTATATCATTTTCGTTTATAGATTTTTATCAATTTAATTCAGCTCAGATACAACTAAAAAGCAATGCTTGAGAACAGACCCAGACCTTTCTGAAAGACCTGCAGCCCGCTCCTTGCCCTACAAAGTACTTAGAAAGTATGACTGGGTCCAAGACAAGCACACAACGAACTATAACAAAAGAACGTAATGAAGAAATGTCCACTAATACATATAACTGGCCAAGTCAGTGCTGTGGACTGAATGTTTGTGTCCCTGACAACATTCATATGCTGAAACCTAACCCCCAGTGTGACAGCACTTGGAGGTGGGGCCTTCGGGAGGTGATCAAGTCATGAGGGTGGAGTCCTCATGAATGGGATGAGTGGCCTTATAGAAGAGACCCCAGAGAGCTCCCTTAGCCCTTCTACCACGTGAGGCCACAGCAAGAAAACAGCCATCTATGAACCAGGAGGCAAGCTCTCACCAGACACTAAATCTGCCAGAGCCTTAATATTGGCCTTCCTAACCTCCAGAACTGTGAGAGTTAAATTTCTGTCTCTATAAGCTACCTAGTCTATGGTATTCTATTGTAGTAACCTGAACATACTAAATCAGTGAGGAAGAGAATACCATCCACTTTGGGAACAGGGAATGGGGAAAAACAAGCCAGTCTTGGGGTTAATACTTTTTATTTGTTTAGCAGCTATAATTTGCCTTCTCATACATGAAGTAGACAGAATAGGTACTTTGTATTTTACAAAAAGTGGGACTAAAAGCTCGGAGAGATGGGTACTTGCCCCAGGTCACACAGTGAAAATATGGCACAGCAGGCCCTGAAGTTAAGATATCTCTTTGCCACCCAGTGCTCTGGTCCTGACACTGGGCTATCTCAGGAGGAGAGGATATTGGCGTGGCCTTAAAAGAGTACGTTAGACTCATCCCAGACCATGTCAGCAGTATCCAGGAACAGAGGGAACAGATCAGAGAAGCATCCTCACTCTGGGGAATGCCATGCCTACAGACTAACTGTACTATGGGCCTCTCAACACCAGTAGGTGCTAAAACAATCACACAGTCGCTCAACTCTTAAAGACCCTGACTCCTGTTAACTGCTTAGAAACTATAGAGCTGGCCAGCTCTGGTCATTTTGAGTTGCAGTCAAAAAGACTTTCCTTAAATGTAGTTTCCAAACCCTAAATGCCAAATGACCCTCAAAGAAGGGTAACTAAAAAGTGAGGGCATCAGCACAGATCCTGAATGAATTTATGCACTTTGCATGGATGATCACATATTCTTGGGCATCTTCCACTGCTCATACCCCATGCACAGCTGGGATACCATTCAGTGAATTTATTACTTTGTACACAATCCACTGAAATAGGTTTTCTTTAGCCTTCTCAAGCATATTTGACAAGATTTACCTGAGTAGCTATGCTATCTTCAAGAGTCACCTTGCCATGTGTTTGCTGCTTTTTCCCCAGTCAGGCTCAAGATCTTCAGAGATAGGTTAGTGTTTTCTACCCTCCACAGTTCACACCAAGTGCTCATTTGCTGTTGGTTGGCCAAGAACTGGCCTGCAAAGCCCAACACAAACACCTGTTGCTGGAGTTGATATTGGGTCCTCTTCATCACTTACACAACTGCTTTAAATGCCCATATCAAAGCAGAGAGTTCCTGAGTGAGGATGGGTAACAAATCCTGGTTGTTAAGGGACTCAACTCCACCATCTCCTGAGGTATCTTCATTGTTAACCTTCAACCATAAGATCTTCAGAGTAACTTTCACCTGATATAAGTACTAAATGGTATTTTCTCAAAAACAAAGTAAATTCAAGAATGAGGGCTACCTTGACGACTGTCCGTTGACTAATGAAGGGATAAAGAAGATGCGGTATATAAGACAATGGAGTATTACTCAGACAGTAAAAAAAAAAAAAGAAAAAAATCTTGCCATTTGCTGCAACATGGATGGAGGTAGAGAATATAATGCTAAGTGAAATAAGTTAGCCGGAAAAAAACAAATATATGATTCCATTCATGTGGTATTTAAGAAACAGAACAAGGAGAAAAGAGAGAGAGAGAGAGAAACCAAGAAACAGACTCTTTATTAAAGAGAACACACTGTTACCAGAGGGGATGTGGGGGGGAGGGGATGGGTGAAACAGGTGATGGGGATTAAGGAGTGCAACTTGTCCTGATGAGCACCAGGTGATGTATGGAACTGCTGAATCACTAGATTGTATACCTGAAACCAATATTACACTGTATATTAACTATACTGGAATTAAAATAAAAACTTAAAAAAAAAAAAAGAATGCGGGCTAGCTTGGAAATCACAGCCTCTCTTTAGCACATACCTGAGAAATGTCAAGCAAACTGTTAAGAGTAAAATAACATTCATGTAGTCAACTTTGGAGTTCCACTAGGAAACAGCTCTGTCTCCCAGAAACAAGACCCTCACCATGCAAATCTCCATGAACTAAATGAAAATGATCAGAGATCCATGGCTGCAAAGCTATATTTTTCCAGGTGAACTACTCTTCATGTCAATCCAGAAAAAATCAGAGTAGGTCAGATAATTTATGTTTTTTGAAACAAGGTTACCAAAGCATAAAACATATGAATGACAAATCCTCCTTAAAAAAGAAAAAAAAGCAAGACAGACAGACTAACATCAAGTACTGGTTGAAATAATTTTGGGGGGGGTGAAATAATTTTTTAAAAAATAACAGCAGGGGCGCCTGGGTGGCTCAGTCAGTTAAGTGTCTGCCTTAGGCTCAGGTCATGATCCCAGGGTCCTGGGATCTAGTCCCAGGTCAGGATCCTGCTGGGGGTAGGGGAGGGAGAGGAGCCTGCTTCTCCCTCTCCCTCGGCCCCTTCCCCCCACTCCTGCTCGCTCTTTCTCTCTCTCTCAAATAAATAAATAAATAAAATCTTTAAATAATAATAACAACAACAACAATAAAGAAGGATGATCAAAGTGTTTCAGATGCTAACATTTCAAATCACGGATATAAGGCAGGAAGTTAAGAAGTAAGGCAATAAGTGCAGAATCAAAGTAAAGGGTTACAGAAACAAGAAACCAGACTTCAGTTTGAAAGGAAGAAGCACATTTTAGTAACTAGGGCTGCCCAGCAACGAGGAGCATGGTCTTGATCAGCACCCACCTCTTGGTAGGTTGGACAGCCAGAAAACGGGTACTGTGAGCAGGAAGATACAAAGGGTAATACAGGCATCAGGGATCTGATGAGGGACGAGGGGCAAGCTCCTGGTCTGTGAGGGCTCTTCAAACCTTAGAATTTTCTAGCAAAGAGGAACAAGCATGCATCCCCAGCACCACATAGAACTTAAACACCTTATTCGGGATACTAGTGAAATAATCTTACCTCCTGAAGCTGAGATTCTTTCTTCTTGGAAGACAAATTTAGGTGTTTTTCTAAGATGCCACAATACTTTTCTGTCTCCTTGTCATACTTCTTCTTGGCTTCCTGGCAAAAAGAGGAGAGGAGAAAAAGAGTAAAATGTTACAGGAATAAAAGCAATCTTGTCAAGACCTCTGCCTGCTCAATTTCATAGCTTCACCATTCCCTCAGACCCAGAACAGCGGACAACCCAGCTCTTCCTACTCTTCAAATAATGTGCGTTAAATCAAGCCACCCCTGTCCCCAACAACAGGCCATTGGTTTTGAGTGTCTATCATAAAGGAACCAGTACAATGACAGAAACAAGGTAAATATCAGTATTTACTAGTGGCAAAGCCCGGACTCCACGTGCTGAGAACCTCAGTTGTGAAACAGAAATTTCTAGTTTCTAACTCCAAGGATGTTCAAGGGCAAAGAATGGAGCGAAGTTACCTATGAAGCTAATCCCAAAGCACTAAGATCTACTTAAAGCTTAAGTGGGACAAGTCTAGAATAAGGGCAGATCCAACTTAAACAGTGGTCAAAAAGTACTTAATATACAGACCTAATATTCCTGGGCACAACAGTAATACATGTGGGTCTTTAAAATGAATAAAGAGGGCGCCTGGGTGGCTCAGTCGTTAAGCGTCTGCCTTCGGCTCAGGTCATGATCCCAGAGTCCTGGGATCGAGTCCCACATCGGGCTCCCTGCTCGGCGGGAAGCCTGCTACTCCCTCTCCCACTCCCCCTGCTTGTGTTCCTGCTCTTGCTATCTCTCTCTCTGTCAAATAAATAAATAAAATCTTTAAAAAAAAAATAAAATAAAAAATAAAATGAATAAAGAGTCAGGCGCATGGGTGGCTCAGTCGTTAAGTGTCTGCCTTCGGCTCAGGCCATGATCCCAGGGTCCTGGGATCGAGCCCCGCATTGGGCTCCCTGCTCCGCGGGAAGCCTGCTTCTCCCTCTCCCACCCCCCCTGCTTGTGTTCCCTCTCTCGCTGTGTCTCTCTCTGTCAAATAAATAAATAAAATCTTTAAAAATAATAATAAAAATTAAAAAATTTTAAAAATGAATAAAGATTCAAAAGAAAACAAAGAAGACAAATGTATTCACAGAAGCATCATTTTTACTAACAAACAAACAAACAAAAAAGCCAAAGCAACATCAGTGCCAAAGATAGGGTTTGAGATAATTAAAGGGTGGGACATCTAATTTAACTAGGAAGGCTAGGTAGTCATATGGCAAGTTGCTCATAATGTAATGTGAAGTTTTAATATGATACAAACTTGGTGCATCCTACATAGAGTGTAGCTACCTATAGACAAAGATTAAATGGAAAAATAAATGAGAATAATCAAGTTAAGGAAATGGGATAAGGGGTGATTTTCTTCCCATGTTTGGGAAATTTTTATTATCCCACATTAATAGCTTTTTTCAAAATGAAAAATAACATAAATATTATAATACACTTAATAATCCCTGCTTTCCCACCAAGTCACTGAGTCATTGAGATTCCACTTTTATCTCCCATTTTACAGATAAGAAAACTTGGATCTAGGGAGGTTAACTTGTAAAAAGTCACAGAGAGTGACAGAGCTGGAATTTGAGGCTAGGGAGGCTGCCTCCAAAGCCCAACTCTCAATCGCACCTGAGACATATGTTCACGGGCGGTCTCTCTTTTCCATCCACTTTCTAGTGGGGATGGCAAGCAAGGGGGCTGGAAGACAGTGGACAGTGGCCTAATGAACACGATCAATTTCACTAAGTGAGCCCATCAGTCTTACTCCTGACTCAGGTGGAACCCACAGGAACTATTTTTCTGCACTTCCAAGGCCTCCAAGAGGAGAAAAAATTTTTGCAGCCAGATAAGGAAGCTCAGAGACATCTCCATTCGTTTCACACAGATGTAACAAGTAACCACTCTATATCAGGCTCCTTTGGCCACTGGACAAGGCAGAAGTGGTGCCGAGCCTCATGGTGGTGATGTTCTAGTAGGACAAACACAAGTAACCAGGAAACAAATAATTATAGACAGCCACAAGTGCTAGGAAGGAAATAAGGTGCAGTCAGAGATTCCACAGAGAGGGTACTCAAGAGAGGCCTCACTGGGGAGGGAGTGTGAGCTAAGTAAGACCTGCTAATCATGTGAGGGATAGGGTGGACCCTTCTAGAGCACAAGAGCAGTAAGTACAAATGCTCTGGGCTTAACACTGGGAAGCAAAGTGGCGCAGGGGACAGGAATTACCAAGAAGCTCTCACCTGAAGCTCTGACAATCTCCAGCCACATCAGAACTCCATTTATCTGGTCAACAGCAAAATTCTAAGCCTCTCAAAGTGGATAGAATCATCACATACCCTTTTTAGCTGACATGTATCCATTTCTACGAACCTGAATTTTGCTTGAAAGACTACTTATATACAAGGACAGCTCAACATACAGAAGCAAGTGAGGAAAAAGCCTGAGGAGACATTACTCCTTCAAATTTGAGGAAGGGTACAGGCTAGACACTTGACTCAAGCAACTCTTTCCTTTATAGAAACAGCAACTTTGAGCTAGGGCCCCAACTCCGCTTCATGCTCACAGATCCACTCCAGCAGCCTGTCAGCAAGCCCCAAGGAGAACCCTGTGCTGGAATAGCCCAGCTGGCCAGAGGTGAGAAAAGGCCAGCAAACATGAGTCAAAGGCATTCTGTGACTTTCTGGCAACTCGAGCTGCCACATTCCATGTTCAAGAGGATAGCCAGAGCTAAAGAGAAAGGGAAGCAGTTTCTGTCCTGAGAAACAAGACCTCAGGTGATAACTCTACTAAGATTTAGATAATGTTCTTAAGTCGGAGGGTGGTGTTAATGGTTTAAATTCTCTACTCAGGTATGACATGGTCCTCGCCTTCCAGGGAATCCACTGTGGGCGCCTAAACGGACAAAGGACAGAATTAGGATTCTGGAAATGATTCCCAATTCTCCATGGACTGATTCTAAACAAATCACTGCCCCACTCCAGAACTGGGTTCCCTCATCTATTAAACTGAGGAGCACTCCATGAGGTGACTGCTTAGGTTCCTTCCTCTTTCAGCTCAGAGAGTGTCTAACAAAGAATAAAAACAACCACCTCCTCATAGGCCTATTAGGATAAAATGAGCTAAACCATAGACCGTGCTTAGCAGAGGGCCCAGCACACAGAAAATGCACAATAAAATTCAGTAATGATGGTGAGATGGCAGTAGTGATGACGGCAGCCATTGCAGTGATAGTGGTCAAGAGGCCCATCATCTGAACACACCTCCTCCTTACTGAGAACACCACTTCCTTCCCATGCCCAGTGTCCCATGAAGGGAAGCCTTCAGAACACTCACCACAATTTGAAATGATGTCTATTTACATCTTTTTGTTTCACGTCGTTCTCCCTAGCCACACCACGAGCACAGTACATCTTCACTTGCTCTCCACCATAAACCAGTGTGTAGCATGGTGCCAGACGCAGAGCAGGCACTCACAGATTTTTTTAAAATGAATGAACTGTATGTATTGAATCTAACAGCTAACATAAAAAGACTATATGACAAATACTGCTCTAAGCACTTTATATGCATTTACTCATGTCTTTCTCATAAGAACTCTACGAGATCAATATTATTGCTGGCCCCAGCCTACAGATCGGGAAACAGGTACGGAGAGGTTTGGCTACTCCCCAACTTGGCATGCCAATGGCACAAGTGAGGTTGGGGCCCCGTCTTGACCACTAACTTCTCCTTTACTTTCACTGTAGAGCCCGGCTCTCCAAATGCACCTCGGCTGGAGGAAAAACGAGTTCCCCTAAACTCAGAATTCTGAACCTAGGGCCACAGTTACGCCAAGCTCCAGGGTCGCGCCCTACCACAGGGCAGGTACACTAGCATCAGAATGCCCAGGAGTCCTCCTCCCTGGCAGCCTCCACCCCCAACACTAACTTCTGCTTCTTGCAAGTAGCAACAGGTTGTTAGAGCAACCGAAGCCACACCACAGGGGGAGGAAGGGTAATTTTAGCACCACACAGGCCAAGTTCAGAAACTTCCACTTGGCCGCTCAAGAGCCCTGGCTGGCTCTTAGGTATTCTTTAGTCTGCTGCCTAGACTGCCTGGTGAAGAGTTTGTTTCTTTGCTTTCTCTTAAATGTAGACAATACTAGGATATAAATGTGTGCGTGTAGGGGGAGGGGGGGGGAACAAGTACAGTGAAAAAAGGAAATGACACAGGAAGAACAAGGAAAAATCATCCCGAACATCATCACACTGTTCAAGAGGAATGAGAGATCAGAGTATGTATGAGAGGCAACATGTTTTGATGAGTGATGATTTTAATCAAATTCCTTCATACTCCTACTTCTCGCCTTCTACAGCCCCACCCCCACCCCACCCCCAGAAGAGTACCTGCTCCTGTCATTATGATCACTGGTATTACCCCAAACGAGCCCACTCAGACTTCTGTTCTTCCCCCGTGGCAACTCTGAGAATGCCCAAAACCAGGGCTGAGGGAAGAGGCCAGAGTGTGAAGCAGCCGAGGCCAGAAGCAGAAAAGACTCTCAGAAAGAGGACTCGATAAGGAGGTCTGTCTGCTCTGCTGCTGCCTCTAAGCTCCTCAGAATGTCCAGAGCCACTGCCGTATGTTACCACGGGGAGGAAGCACAGGTCCCGAGGCCACTAAAGTGAAGGTCTGCTCCCTGGGCCTACAAATAGGGAGAACTTGAGGAGGGACACTCATGGCAAATTCAAAGTCTTGGACAAACTCTTAGTGGAACAAGACTCCCTTTTAATTTTACATTCCTTAATCTCTGATACAAAACCCATGAGGTCTAATTTCTTCATAAATATAAAGTGTAAAATTGGCAGAAAGTGCTTTAGAACTGGAAGAAAAATCTTTGCTATGGTCCGTCCTTCAAACTACAGTCAACCATCCCTCTGAAGAACCCTCACTGAACAGCACATCATCTTTTTCAGACCCTAACCATATTCATTTTCAGAAGCCCATGTGCTTAGGTGGGGACATAGGGTTGGGAGACAGATCCCACTGCATTACATTGCAGTTACCTTTTTCCCACCTACAGGCACCTACCTCTCAAGACCATTTCATAGCTGAGTAAAATCTAAACATGTCAGAGCGATGCTGCCCAAAGCTCCCTGCAGGTGGCACAAAGGACTGCAGCTGAAGGACTCACAGTTCCAGGAAAATAGGAAGAAAAATCTGAAAAATCCCTCTGCTTTCACTGATCCCAGTGCAAACACCTTCTCTGCAGGTGGCCTCTAACAGCCTACTAACAGCCAACCAGGGAGGGTTTCCTAGTGACTTCTCACAAGGCAGGGGAACCCTGGAGAGTCAGTCTTTCAAAAATGAATTAAGATCCCCTTTGCACCCTTTTCAGGGAAATTTCAGCAGCGAGTCAGCCACATTGCAGCTGCAGTCCCTCCCGGTCAGTGGTAACAAACCGGGACCTAGAAGTTGAAGCAGTCCTGCTTTTTGACCTGCACCATGTAGAATGTGTATTTTTAAATTATTTGCTAACATCTTTTTAAACCAGGAAATTTCAAAGAAAACTCTGACTTCTCAGTTTCTCTTGAAAAATTTCAAAATCTGGCAACAAAGGGTGCATTTTCACTCAGCAAAAATGAGCTCAGAACAGGGTTGCCAGGCCCTCAGGGCCCAGTTTGCAACCTCCTGGTCTATGCTCTGAGCCCTGGACCTCTGCAGTAAGTACAATTCTACCTTGTCCAAGCACAGATGTATCTACTAACACAAGGAGGCATGGTTTCTACCTTTGCATGATTTCTGAACTAGCACAAAACGATTAGGTAACAAAATACTAGAATGACTGCTCTGGGGTTGACCACTCAATCTTACTTCAGACACCTGTGAGTAACAGATGAGCCACTACATGAAATCCAAACACAAGGATGCCCTAGAATCCAAGAACAAGGTTTGAGTAATTCTCACCTTGGCAGCCCCAATCTGCTCCTTTCGAAACTTCTCCAAGGGAGTGATGAGCACCTCGCTGGCATTCTCAATCTGGTGAGGAAAACCAAGGCAGGGGAGTGGGCTAGACTCATACACATAAAAGCAAGTATCAGTTAAGAATTCTAGCAGTTCTGGCACAAAATGCCTCCCTGTGTCTCACTTTAAAATTTGAGTAAGCAGGGCCCTGGTGGCTCGGTCAGTTAAGCGTCTGACTCTTGATTTAAGCTCAGGGTGTGATCCCCGGGACCTGGGATCGAGCCCTGCACCAGGCTCCCTGCTCAGCAGGAAATTTGCTTCTCCCTCTCCCTCTGACCCTCCCCCCTGCTTTGCTCTTGCTAGCTTGCTCTAATGAATAAATTAAAATCTTAAAAATAATAAAAATAATAAAAACGAGTACTTCTAAAAACGTAAGCGACCATGTAAAGGCAGAGGGGGAACTGGTGACAGGATAGCATCTAAATTTCAGCTTCAGGTACATCTTGTGAATGCCCATTCACCCAAACTATATTTAAGTAGAAATATTTTAGGTAGATCAACACTGAGTCTAGGTTAAGAACAAGAAACACCTTTGGACATGAGGTAGCATGAAAACCTGCCAAGCCTGACTTCATGTATTCCTACCAGAACTGGACTAGAATCAGGACATCTGTGCCTCCAGACCACTGGCTGCCTCTCAACTTCATCCCCACCACTCACTCCATCAGGTCCTATATGCCAACCATATCATCACCCCCATGCACCTCAAATGCACAAAACTTGTCCCATTTCCAGGCTTTTGCATCTAGACATTCCATCCCCAAATGTTCTCATGGATGACTCATTTCTTATTCTAATTGAGGTCTTGGCTTAAAGGTCACCTCTTTAAGAAAGCCTTCCATGATGACCAGCATACTCCAAAGAAACTTCTCGCTACCCCACCAAAGTGTTTTCTTCAGAAGATGTAAGCCAGCTAAAGTTTTCTAATTCACCACTATACACACACACACATAGCACTCTTATAAATGTTCACTTGCCTAACCATTTTCCCCCAAACACAGAGGAGTGCTGAAACAAAGAAGCACTCGAATATTTTTCAATGACTAAATGAATGAATGAATTATTTCTTGACTAGCTGCCAACTGTGTGACCATAGGCAAAGTATTTAACCTCTCTGGGCTCTAATTTCCTCATCTGCCAAATGAGTAGGCTGGATTGTTCCAGCTCTAAGATTCTATGGTCTATTCTAAGGGAGTAAAATATTTTACAATCTTTCCTTTTAAGTCATTCACTGCTCACTTGTCGCTCAACTAATTATTTCAGAAATCTTGATACAACAAAGCATTATTTTTCTAAATCACATGCATATACATCACAATGAAACCAACAGAGTAAATGCCAGAAGCCAAAGATGGACACAGCCAAGAACTAACTGAGCAATGGGAGGAATAAAAGGTGGCACGTCTCCAAATTCATTGCCATTTGCTTTTTTCTTAATTTTGAGAGCACTTATCTAGGAAGAGAGCATTTTAACATGAGGGTTGCAATGTTTAACTTGTTTGATTTTTATTATTATTTGATGTTGCTTAATGGGCTCACTTGTTTAAGTCTTCCACAAACCAAGGATAAGTCTCCGAAGCTCACAGTGGTGTGCTGAGCCCCTAAGCCACTGATTCTCAGCCTAAGCTGCATGTCAAGCTCACCTGGGAAGCTTCTCAAAATTCCAATGTCCAGGCTACACTTCAAACCAATAAAATCAGAATCTCTGTACTTCATCCCAGGCATCAGTATATTTTAAACTTCCCAAGTTGTTCCAATGGGCATCCATGATTGAGAATCTAGCCTTAAGGAGATGCTAAATACACAAAAGCAGTAACTACTCACCTGGGAACGAGGATGCCCAAGACCCTGTCCCAGTCCTTCTACTGCTTGCTATTTGCCTTCACAAGACCTCAGTTTTCCCATGTGGCCAATGAAAGACTACAGTGAGAAATAAGGTTGTTCTGGGTCTAAGATTCTAGGACTGTGTAATTTCCACTCAATTCCAAGCACTATACTGATGGGTCAGACACATGAAATGATTATCAGACACAATGTGGTAAATGGAGAATCAGAGACATGAACGGGATACTAAGAAATACAAAGCATGGCCAAATATCCCAGGGAGTCAGAGAAGGCTTCCCAAAAAGGTGTGGTTTTGCAAAGCTGAGCTGAATTGATGAGGATGAGGAGGCAGGGAAGAGGCTTGCAATGGCTAGATACTCGGACGCACACAGCAGAAACTCAGTTCACTGACATTAATAATAAAATTGCAGAGGCAAGCTGAAGAGTATAATCCAGTCATTGTTCTCTTACCACGGGCCATAGCAATCTGCAGGGTATTCAGCATGATTTGCTTACCACACCCCCCACCCACAAATACTGACTCGGCCAAGAATCAGACTCAAAAAAATCACTTCCCTTTCTTGGGCAGTAGCACGTGCACAAACACACAAGCTTCCCCCTGCTTCCACCCACCACCAACCCTGCTGCAGCCACCAGCGTCCTGATTCTGCTTCAAGCACCCAAAAATGAGCAATCAAGGAAAATAGACACTATTTCTGTCTCTCTGTGCAGGGCAGGTGAGAGCTTCTGCTCTGTTGAGAATTTCAAAGAAATTCCCCCATTCTTTGGTTTAATACAAATTTGGGTTTGAATCCAGACTGTGATACTTTTTAACTATGTGATCTTGGGCATGTTAATTAACCATTCTAAACCTCAATATCTTTATCTAGACACTGGGATGATATAGGTACCACCTCGCCGAGTCACCATATGGGTTAAAATTTAAAATGTGTGCATACGTAATATCTTGGTCGAGGCTATGGACTAAGCAGCATCTCCTCAAAACTTATATGGGGAAGCCCTAACCTCTATTAATTAAACGAAGAGGCTATTAGACGTAGGTGGCTCTAATGCTCTAGCAGCCTACATAAGCCGACCAAAACCCAAGGCTGTAAATCCCTCAAGGTTAAGAAATGGAAACAACTAGGCTTTCCCAAATAAGGCAACAGCCTGAGATACAGCCAATCAAGTAATTTCCTTGCTACTTCCATATGTTCTCTATAAAAGTCTTTGCCCTATAGTTCTGTTAGTAGAGCTTTCCTAAAGATTTCCAGTTTGCTACTGTCCAATCTGAACCAATTTTTGTTCAAATAAAGTTTTAAAGATATGTCTCATTTTATCATTTAATACCCCCAGCGTGACACTATCTGGAGATGAAGTCTTGGGAAGATAATTAGGTCATCAGGGTAGAATCCTCACAATGGGATTAATGCCCTTCTAAGCCAAGACTGAAGAGCCATTCTGCCCCCTTTCTCTCCCATTTAAGGACACAGCAAGAAGGTGGCCATGTGCAAGCCAAGAAAAGGGTCCTCACCAGGAACCAAATCAGTTGGTTCCTTGATCTTGGACTACCCAGTCTCCACAACTGTGAGAAATCAATATTTGTTGTGTAAGCCATCCAGCCCACGGTATTTTGGTATGGCAGTCTAAGCAGATTAAGACAGTAGACTTAGTCTCAAATGATCAGTTTTAGCATGGGAAGAGACGAAAAATCATTGATAGACTCTTCCTAGGCCCCTGTAGCACCATTAGCTTAGGGACAAGCCTTCCTGGGGACAAATCAGCATGCAGCCAGCAGGGGGATTTCAAATCAGGCTTCATTCTTGGTATCTCAGGGATAAGGAGAGGATGCAAAAGAACTTGTGAATGCGGAATCCCTCATCTGTTGATGTTCTGCCACGTCAGCATTAGAATACAGAAGGTATTTTTTAAGAACCTGAGGATCAGCATTTGATTCTTGGTTTTGCACAGTGCCTCCCTTTGAAGAACCTCTTATAATTATCATCATTTACTACATGCCCACTTCCTGGGTGCATACTAGAGGGCAGGCACTGGGTTAGGCGTTTCCGAATAAAGAGTGAAGGAGTGCCCTTCAAAAGCTCTTGGGTAAGTTTACTAAAATGAGGAAAGCAGGGAGCAGAGTATGACACCTTCATTCCCACTCTGCCTGTAGGGAATCGGAGGCCCCCAAAGTTAACTAATTCAAAAGATCCACCCATAAGTCATACCTTACGGGTGCACCTTACAGTGAATCTTTGGGAGGCAAACAACGTGGCTCTAACGTTATCAACAGTTTGCAATGTTTCCAACCTTGCAAAGATGAGAAGATGAGGCTTGCTCAAGAGTTCAAAACACTCAAGTGGTAGAGGCTGGACTCGAACCCAGTTCTTCTGACAACAAATCTCTTGACATGACCACACTGTATGGGAGCAAGAGCAGCCCAGCCATACTCACCATCCGTATCCGCTCATCTTCAAGATTCCTGAGGACAGTGGCAAACTCCTGCAAAGACCTTGCTGGAAAAGAGAAAGTACCATGAAAGGGACAGAGAAATGGGCCTTTGGGAGCCTTTCCAGGTACAGCTATTATGTTATGGACTGAAATCCCTTGACACATGCAGAATCCTAAAGTCAATTGCTTCCCAAGGCTCCCCTTATCTTTTAATCATTAACCATCCAGGATGACCCCCGAATGCAGGTTAATTTCACCTGGCACTCTAGCTGGGAAAGGATTTCCTTCAAGGACCTGCCTGTTCCTGAGACTACCCAGGACTGATGAGGTGCTGGCCAGCTTCCAGACCATAGGCTGAAAAGGGCAGAGTTCTGCTTGGGAGTTGAAGGATTTCCTGCCCAGGATTTGACCTCTTCAACCGTAGCTGTGGGACTGCGTCAGAAATCAACCTTTCCTCTGGTATCACAACTACACCAATATAGCTCGCAACAGAAGCCACATCAAGCCACTTATTAATATAATGCAGCCTGCAGCATGGTGGTCAGACACGGAGAGTCCCCACTAGAATTATTCCCAAAGGCAAAAGGCAGTAAGTCCAGTAGCCCTGAGGATATTCAGGACATACACGTAATGTTGGGGAGCTCCAGGAGTTAACTACAGTGATGCATTTTCATTGCTCTCAGCTATCTCCCAGCTGCCTTCCCTCACCCCCAGATCCTGGCACTCTGTGTAACAACAGGGATTCAATAAGCATTTGACAACTTTTTCAATCCTTGCTCACCCCTGGAGCTAACCAAGATGCCCAATGTATGAAGAGTCAAGGGCAATGACTAGACCCTGCCAGACACAGGTGTCTTGACACTGCAAATCCTCTGTGCTCAGCATTGCCTACAAGAGACAGAAGGTAACAGTGAAAAGAAAAGCAGCACAGCAATCAACAGTAACCCCACCCTCAGCCTCTGGTTAAGGAAAGGCAGAGGGGAGCTGGACACCAAGCTCTTCTGTCCATCTGAAGGCAGCCGCAGCAACGTAGCTCCAGCTGACAACTGCCAGGCCTGAATGTGGGGCCAGCTGATCAGATCCTCCAGTTTTCAAAGAGGTGGAAAACCAGAACTTTACACAAATTCAATTTATATGTTAATTCGATTTTAAAAAATGAGTGCCAAAGAAAACATGGTTGTTGTACTCTGATTTCAGCCCACAAACTATCATTTGCAACCTGTAATTCTTCCCTCATCAACCTGTAATTCTTCCCTCATCTACCTCTCTTCTGTTCTTGCTCTCAGTTCTGTAGTAC
Organism: Halichoerus grypus; assembly: GCF_964656455.1. Lineage (NCBI taxonomy): Eukaryota > Metazoa > Chordata > Mammalia > Carnivora > Phocidae > Halichoerus > Halichoerus grypus. The sequence continues at coordinate 117,062,980 of NC_135713.1, forward strand.
TTGGGCAAAGAAAAGTCACAAAAACAGCCAGAAGCAAAACATTACAGGAGGCTGGAGAGAAGAACCCCACTGCAAACCTTCAAGCTGCCTCCTACAGGCCCAAGGGTGAGAGAGGCAGTCTCAGAACTCTGAGGAAAAGCCCAGAGTAGCCCCTCACTTCACTCTGCCCCCTCCACTGTTGGTGTGGACTTAATTTATGACACTTAGATACTTCCTATCACAGGAAAAAGGCTCAGCAAGGACGCTGACAGTTATGATAAACAGTGACTCATCAGACACACGGTTAAGACTTACCTATACACATTTCATCATCTGTTTCTGCATCTCCTATGCACTGAAATTTAAATTCATTTAAGGAATCGGCAAATTTCCTCTTCGCCAAAGACAAATCTAGCAAGAAAAAGAGTAAAAAATATGAATTACTGACGTAAATTGATTTTCATATTTGCTGAACGTTTTAGTCCTACTAATGTAGCAGCTAGATTTGTTCCTGAGGCTATTTCAAACACAACATAAATTCAAAATACTGAACAGCTGTTTCTAACCTGAAATTCTGACTCACTTGAAAAATTACTATTTCTGTTACTTTGCTTTAACCATTCCGGTCCCAGTTCTAATTCCTTAAGCCACACAGTGAGTCCTGTCATGTACGTTTGTCACAGGTGGGAATCCAGGAGGAAGCGTGGGTCAGAGCAGATCTCAGTATCCACAACCCTGTGGGTCAGCCCTGCCACGAACCTCCCACGTAATCAGCCCTGCCGGGTACCTCCCATGTGGTCCGGCATTAGGTAGGGAGCGGGAAGAAAAGGCATGGAAGTGCCCCATTCCCACGACACAGGAGCTCCCGGACTCTTTATTCTGACTCAAGCACACGTGAGGCCGAGTTCTCACAACCCTCTCAGTTTCCCTCATGAGGAGAGTGACCAGCCAGCCTGACAAATTTCCGTGTGAACCATTTCCCTGGGTCATCGCGTTCCCGCTGCCACAAGAACAAAGCCCTGGCAATGTTCTGAGTTGGGGTAAAAACACACCCCACATATGTTATCTATAAAGAAAGCTTTTGGAAACCCTTGTCAAATTTAAAAAATAAAATAAGCTTTCATCTAAGGCAGTATTAAAAGCAAATGATCCCTCCTGAACCCTCAGCTTCTGTTAAGGGTATAAAACCACCCAGGTACCTTTAAGTGGCCTGACAGACACAGCTGCTCAGTACAAATGTGCTTAACTTAATTCCATGTGCAGCCTTCCTGCAGATTAGGCTAATCATTCAAATTACCCTCATAGATGTTTCCCTTATTGAAGGGGAAATGGTATTATGTCCAAATTCTCAGAGGAGGGAAATAGGAGGCATAACTGGCAACCTGCACTGGCTTTAATGAGATAGGGGGAGGAGGTTGGGAGGATTCTGGCTTCACAGATCAACATAATCTAATGGAACAAAAGCATCCATGGTCTTCCGCTCTTCTCTTTTTTAGTTCCCAGATCTGTTCCTTAAAGTGAGGGGTCATGTTTTTTTTCCACCTTTTGGTTTTATTTGTTTCCTCTCTGTGTACCTGGCAGTGCATCCTGCTCAGTGCATGCTGAATAATGTATGTGTGGAGGGGGGTGTACAAGTTCAACTGCTGGCGTGCAGCTCGCCGATCCCAGAGCTTATTCCAAGCAGCAGCTGCCGTGGAAGAGCCCGGCTAAGCAGTCCTTCTGCTCTCAGGTCTGGGGCTCAGGGTTACCACACAGACAGCAGGGGCTCCTGCTCGGAGACCACCCTCCTACAGGCTCGGATGACATGAATCCCAAGATAGCATGGCTTATGCAAGGCCCTCTGCTCTACACCAAAAGATGAAGACACTTGAAGTGGAGAAGCAGAACCCAGGAGCCACCAGCCAATAGTCTCTGGTCTCTCCCTGGTTCAGTCACTTTAATGCAATGGTCCTTGGCAAAAAGTCCAAAGATGCTGGCAGAGGAATCAGCCGTCTCCTAAAACTGGCCGACCCACGCTGAGGATCTCCCTAAGAATACAAATCACTCCCTGGCAAGTCAAGAAAGAAACTGATTCATCTCAAAGTCAGAACACTGTGGGGAGGAAAGACAGCAGGCCACAGGCAGGATAAGATAAAGGAAGAATCACCTTTCAGAGTGGAAGACAAAGCCCCCAAGAAGGCCAAAGAGTATCAGGTATAGAATGAGGGCATGGCTGTGCTCAGTCTCATTGTAGTCAGAATGTCTTCTGATCAGAACTCACAAAGAAAGGCTTGAGCCAAGAGTAAGACTAGAGTTGCTTCTCTATCCACCTAACAATCCTCTATGCCTCCCCCCTTGGCAAGAAAGACTCAAGCTGGACAAGCATCTCCACACAGTGGAAGAAAGGTGAAACATAAGGCAGGCTTGGGAAACCTTCCAACACGTACCCGAGAAGCTGTGCTGCCAGGAGCAGCTCTCAGTGAGGATCCAGGAGTGGCTAATAATGCACAACGGGGCCTTTGTGGGGCCTTTTCATAGGAGGACCCATTTAACCTGGAGCAGGGCCTATTAGCTTATGACCAGAAAGTAACCTTATTTCGTTGTCGAAAGGGACACCCCACCACAACACAAACCTGAGAAGCCATTGGGCCCCACAAAGCTGATAAGGAGGCCTCTCCCCTTGACAAAAGAATTAGGTAGTGAGTACTGGAGTCCATGCTGGGTTGTAGGCCAGTGAGCATAGCTAGACAGACTAAAATTCCCAATTATTGGAATCTGAAAAGAAATTCACCATGGGCTTGAATGGCTCATGCCTGAGAGAGAAATCTTGGTAAAGGTGTAGGGGGACACTGGGTATTTTGCTTGTTCAGCATCCACTCCCCAGTCTTTGGATCAGCAGCTCAAGCTTGCTTTGTTTTATTTTTTTTTTAAAGATTTTATTTATTTATTTATCAGAGAGACAGCACAAGCAGGGGGAGAGGCAGGCAGAGGGAGAAGCAGGCTCCCCGCTGAGCAAGAAGCCCAATGTGGGACTCAATCCCAGGACCCCGGGATCACGACCTGAGCCAAAGGCAGACGCTTAACTGACTGAGCCACCCAGGTGTCCCTCAAGCTTGCTCTGAAGAACCTCCCCCTTTATACTTGCCTTGCATGGGGTCCTGGTTGTAGGCTGATCAGCCCCTTCCCCAGCCCCTTGCCCTCACCCCAACCTCACCTGGCTCCTGTGTTCAAATTTCAGCTCCACCATTTCCTAGAAGTGTAAGTAACCTAGGTTAGGCCTAACTTCTTGGTCGCCTCGCCTGACATAAGTTGTCAGCCCCACCTAACCCATTAGATTGTCAGGAGACCCAGGGAGATACACTACACAAGCACTCTGTACACTGTAAGCTTCAGTTCTAGGCAAGGCTGGGCTATTCTTCCCTAAATGTGAATCCTGCAATGATGGTAAGCAGGACTACCTGTGTTGAGAACTCAGCTGAGTTAGAGGAGTGACATAAGAGCACACAGCTCAAACGTGGGGATCTAGGACGTTATCAGCTCTTGGGACCCAAGATCCTTGTAGCATGTGGATACACCATGATGCCTCACCCTGTTAAGATAAAACCCTCTCTGTTACTTGGGACAATGGAGAAGACACCCTTTAAAAAGATCACCTAAAACACAGATTCTTGTCTACTTCAACCCAAAACGACTGGTAGAATCTTATGTAGACGATCAACTCTGCCATGCAGCTACAGGGGGATCTCTTTCTGCAGCTTTCTCTGTGATGCAACAGGAATCTAACATGCACACACCAGTAGGAGGAGTGGAGAAAGCAGAGAGGCTGGTACCAGCACTGAGTGCATGCCAAGCTTCATGACACCCTGCTCATATAACCCCACTGTTTCATGTTCAGTGCAAGATACACCAAGGCACCAAAGGTCAATGATATTTACTGTGCAGAAACATCTGTTGCTAGAAAGGCAGAATGCCGGCCAGGACAGACAGGAGTCGTAACTGGCAGCTTCTGGGGAGGACAAGTATTTGCCTTACAGAATTAAGTCTCTTCTGGGGGAGGAGACCAGGCAGCTAAGGGACACAGAAGCAGCTAGAAGTCTGGGTCTTGAGGGACCGCTCTCAAAGGTGTCTGCAACTAGAGGAACAAAGGGAAGTGCCCTTCTCTTCCTGCGGATGCCATGCTCTTGCCTCCCCGGATACTCATCTGCACAGAGTGTTAAGAGAATTTAACCTAAGTACCAATTCTTTTTTCAGTAAAAGAAGGTTGATACTTTTTTTTTTTTTTTAAGTTAGGATCTACCTTCAGTTACACAAGCTTTACCTCGGTACCACAAGTCAAACCATTCCCATTTTCTCCTTGGGGAAAATTTAACATCCATGTGCACACACAAATACACCATGATGAAGGACTTGAGGTAACCTTACCATTACATTTATTTCAGTGCATCTTTTACCTTTCTTTGACCTCTAAAGTTACCAGAACTGTATATAACTATCCATAAAATTTTCTACTCCTTGGTCACATCTCCCTGGATTTAGAAACTGATTACAGTTATTGAAGTCCAACTGCTAAGGTAAGTATTTTCGACAAGAATGGCCTGTTGGCTGCTTAAAGCACAAACACTGAAGTCCTCAGGCCTAGCTAATCTCTCCCTTCTCTGAAAGCCAATTACACTTACTCTCTGTGCCTGATCACCTTGTATTTGGAATGATTCCAGAACCATGCATGAGTGGTTCCCTGGCATAATGCACAGTAATACCTGAGATGGGCCCGGACAAGGCGGCCCTCAAGACATGTTGTACTGATCTGACTGGGCAGAGCAACAGATGTTGGCTTATAGGTGGGATATCTGAGATGGCCCAATAAGAGGACCCACAGTGAGGGCTGAGAGGTGGACATGAGTCCCCAAGACTGCAGCTTTGCCACAACTCCCATTCTCAGGTAAACTTACCACTCTCTAAACCAAACTCTCTCTCCTCTCCTACCCTCTCAAAAAAGGGCCAACCAAGGACCTCTTCCTGCATCCCCAGTTTGGCAAAGAGCACCACCATCTGTCTTGCCACATAAGTCAAAGTCACACACCAAAGTGTTGCCCCTGGTAGCACAGTGTCCTTCCCAAGTGTGTCTGTTTTGCCTCCTAAGCATCTCAGTTCTATTCACTCTTCCCCATCACCATCAGCAACCCCTAAATCAAATGCCCCCATTTGCCTGGGTAACTGCACAAATGCCTCTGCTCTGGTCCCCCATACCCATTTTTGTTCTTCCAATCAGTTCTCCCCCCAGTCACGTCAGCTCCAATAGTGAATCCTGCGATGGGTTCCCAGAGTTCTAAAAACCAAGACCAAAGTCCCTCCCAAAATCTGAGAAGCCTTGCAGGACCTGGGCCCCCAATTCCCTTTCTGGGTTCTGCCAGCTCCTTGAACGTCCTGCTCATACCTGCAGCCCTTAGCTCAGAAGTTCGGTCCTCCAAAAAGCCTGCCCTGACTTCTGTAACCAGGCCAACCCCTACCCTACCTTCACTCTAAGTCCTATGCCCCTCCTTTTTTTTTTTTTTTCTTTTTTTTTTGTGCCTCCTTCTTCATAGCAATTTTATATTGTTCAGGTGGTAATTCTATTAGTACCTCCCCAACTAGTAAATTCCTTAAGGGTAGGGATTGTGTCTCTTCATGCTCACCACTATGTCCTCACAAGCTAGCACATCACCTGGCTGAGAGCAGGAGTAACAGAAAGAACAAAGGCGGAGGGGAAGTTGGGCACTCTGCTGGTTCACTGCACTCATCAAAGGTGAAATTCCTGATTATATAATTCACAGATGAAAAAAAGCTGATTAGATATATATTAGGAGAAACTTCAAACTTAGATAAGTCTGGCTGAAGCTTGTATATATAGGAATATGCTTTCTGTTAACATAAAACCACCTCCCCTAATGTTGTCTGTTGAGGAAGATTCCCACAGACCTGCAGAGAGCCACCAGCAGACACAGGAAGTAAAACCTTCTCTATAACCAAGAAACCAGGAGAAATGGGCTATAAATATGTCTGCTGTTGGCCACAACCATGTGTGCCCTTTCAGCCCAGCCTGTCCTGTCCCCAAGCCAGGAGCTAAAACAGATGAAGGCAGAGTTCCAGAGACACTTCTCTTTTTCCGCATACCTGGAAAAGCTGAAAACATATCCTATCAGAAACCGTGCTTGGGGACAGGCATTTCCCAATCTGCGTGTGGCATTTTAAACTTAGTGCCACTGCTTAACCGTAAGAAAAGCAAGTGATGTTCCTTTGTTTGTTCTACAGCCTGAAACCCTGCACTTCAGGAGCAGAAAGACACAGTGTTCAGATCCTACACAAAATACCCCTATAGCATTCATCTAGTTTCTGTGATGCAGTCTTACCTGTGGCCACTAGGTGGCGATGGACTGTACCAGAGAAAGGGTGCTAATAAACCAAGGAGAAATGACAAAGTCAGCCTCAAATGTAGTGCTGGGCACAGATGAAGACACCCAGCCGAGAAGGGAAATGTCCAGTGGGCACTCAATCAGCAATGCAGGGAGAGTCCCTGGCATCCATGGGGGAAGAAATGCCCTAATACATTCAGAGGACCCTTGCTTGTTCATCTTACCGGTTCAAGCCTGAGATGGAGGGGAAGGGCTGGAGGGATGAAGTCACCACCAGCATGTCTCTTACATTCTTTCAAATCTGGCTAGAACAGACTCAGAAAACCGCTCATGTCACCAGAGGATGATATGCCCACCAGTCGTATCAACCACCACATCATGTGCGTTCTGATTATACATCCGTGTGCTTTTCCAGAGGCCATTTCCCTAAAATTCTATTTCCTAAATGAGGCCATAGTCAACACAGACTCTGGAGAATTTGTTTTTCCAACCAGAGCACTAAGGCTAATGAAATTTTCAGAGTTGATTTTTAAAATGAAATTCAATAGAAGAAAGGGGCTTCACCCTTTTCCAGATAAGGTTTCTAATTCTATCTATATGGAAACATCCTTAAGAATAATATGGGAGATCCAAACTCGTCTTTGTCTACATCAAAATAAGTGTAAATATATGATGCATTCGTTTATAGGGTACTTACTATGTAATATGTACCTACTAAGTACTTTAACTCATTTTGTCCTCACAATCATCCTACGAGTAGGAATTATTATTTCCATTTTGCAGATGGGGAAACAGATTCAGAGATTAAATAACATGCCATGGTCACATAGCTAATGAATGGTAGTATAAGAAACCTGGTCCCTCTGACTCCAAAACTCTCAACTACTATACTCTATGGCCTAACCTTCTCAAATATTTGAGACTCTTCTATCAATGTACTCAAAGAAATAAAAGAATGATACAGATACATTTCATATCCTTTAGGAGAATGTAATTCAGAAGGACCTCATCTGTGTACAGTAAGTCCTCCCTTACCTGTGGTTTCAGTTGCCTGCCATCCCCCTCAGTCTATAAGCAGATGACTCGCCTGACTTAATGTCAGAAGGTCAGTAGTAACCTAATGCTATGTCACAATGCCTACGTCATTCACTTCATGTCACCTCGTCACATAGGCATTTTATCATCTCACATCATCACAAGAAGGGTGAGTACAATAAGGTATTTTGAGAGACATTCCACATTCACATAACTTTCATCACAGTCTATTGTTTTAACTGTTCTACTGTATTTGTAATTATTGTTGTTAATATCTCACTGCGCCTAATTTATAAATTAAACTTTATCATTGGTATATATGTGTATATACCTAGTACAGGGCTATAATCTAAGTACAGGGGGACAAAAACATAGTATATACAGGTCTCAGTGCTATCTGTGGTTTCAAGGCATCCACTGGGGGACCTTGGAACATATCCCTTGTGGATAGGGGGAGGAGAAGGACTACTGTATATGAACTTATAAACTAAGGTAAAACAGGCTAGAGCAATCAAAGTAGGAAAAAAAAAATTCAGAAGTGCAAGCAGGATATTACTCCAGTTAGGGCCATTGGCAGAATCATCCCAGAAAAAAAAGAATAGGGAGTAGCATTTGAAAAGAGCCTTAAAAGTTCAGTAGTTCAGGGGCGCCTGGGTGGCTCAGTCGTTAAGCGTCTGCCTTCGGCTCAGGTCATGGTCCCAGGGTCCTGGGATCGAGCCCCGCATCGGGCTCCCTGCTCAGTGGGAAGCCTGCTTCTCCCTCTCCCACTCCCCCTGCTTGTGTTCCCTCTCTCACTGTGTCTCTCCCTGTCAAGTAAATAAATAAAATCTTTAAAAAAAAAAAAAAGTTCAGTAGTTCAGTATAATTTGAATTTGTAGAAATGAGAGGAGGTGCAGGGCAGGGTAAACAGGCATGGGAAGGTATTCTAGAAGTAGCAACAAGAAGCAAAGAGATGCAAAAGCAGAGGACCCAAGGTCAAACAGCAGGCAGTTGCTTGATAGAAAGAAGGTAAGACTAGGAAAAGGGGTTAGAATCATGGGAGGACTGGAATGCCAAGCTAAGGAATTTAGACGTCATCCCTAAAGAAATGGTAACCATATTTTTATAAAGAAGACAGATAAGATCAACTTGAAGATTAATTATGACTTTTACTAAGGAGCTGGCCCAGAACTTCATTTTAGGACTTCTACTCTGACTTCCCATCCTGCTTCACTGCCAAAAACATACAACCACAGTCAAAGGGCTTTCTCCTTGTGGGATGACCAGATGGCAGAGGACACCTCTCAACCTTGACACTGGGTACAAAGACCACAGGTCAGCCAGAGATAATGAGAAAATGAGGGATTCAGAGAATCTCTGCTCCCTACTGAAAACTCCAAGTTCACATCTGGATTATGAGGGCTCAGTAGCACCCCCACTACAGACAGGTAATAATATACAAAGATATATACTAAGACAACTGTATATCCAAAGTGCTACATTAGCTGTTCTTCTTAAGAACACGGGGAGTTTAAGTCCTAGGACGTGATCTTTTATGAAGAAATTCCAGACTAGCTTATTGTCACATAATAGGTACTCAAAAAACATTTGCTCATCAAGGACCGATATGTTAAATGATTTAAGTCAGCATCAGACCTATAATGAAAACTCAAGCCCAAAAGAGCCCAGGCCTAAATGTGCATTGCTCAGTCCTGACACAAAGCAGAGAGCAAGGACACAGAGAACTGAGGGACTGGATTCAGAACAATTACATTTGCATAAAGCTCCAAGACCTTCTAAGACAGTGGGTCAGTACAAGAAAAACTCCCTCGAGGGAAACAATGGTGATTTGCTTGGTTAAAACAAAGAACCCCATTTTAAGAGGGACTGATCAAGTGAAAGAGCAAAAAAGAAAGGGTATTTCCATGCAGTTCAAGTGTAAACGTCACACACACACACACACACACACATTTAGTCTAGGTCAATTCAGAAGAGTATGAAGTGTGTGGACTCGCAAACATGGGTTCAAACCCTGGATCTGCCAATTACCAGCTCTAGGACTGGGCAAATGGCTCAACCTTTCCAAGAGTCTCTGTCACGATGAAGGTAACAAGTACCTCACAGGCTTGTTGTGGGAATTAAAAAGGAAGAAAAAACAATGTGAGCAGAACACAGGGTTGCCTAGATGCTGGTTTTCTTTCCTTCCCACAGGCACAGGCTGAACACAGGTTGGAGACAAGAGAATCAACAAAATGAGAACCATAATTAGCTTTAAGAATTAAGGAATTTCTGTCTCATCAATTCACCTAACTGACCAAATACAGGTATCCCGTTTTTCTGAAGTTCGACCTACACCACTTCACTTTAACAAAGTATGTCCCTTAGTACCTATTTTCACTAACCAAAAGAAATCCAAAAAGGATTTTTCCGTTCACGTGGAAAGGGAAAACAGCATTCAGTGTTTGTGGTGCAGTGAGCTGTGCGTGGAGCACCTAGAGCGGCCATAGTTTTGAACTGCGTCTGTGAGCATCTGTGTTTTATCTCAATTTATTTTGCGCATCCGTTAGCAAGACATGTCCTAAACTACCCGAAAAGCCTGAGAGAAGTTATTTTGGGGCTCCAGGGAAGCTTGAAAATTTTTCCACGTAAATTAATAGTAATTGCTTCTTCACTGTATCCCATTCTAGCTTAGGAAAGGTTTCACTGGAACACTCTACTTGTGGATAGTGCGGTAAACCTGTAGCCTCCTTCTAATGAACTAGCTACTGAAAATACATTTGAGTCCTTAAAGGTTTTCCTCAGATGCTTAGAAAACTCTAACATACCTACAGAATTAAAATTTCTTTTTACCCCTTGCAGATGAAAGGAAAAGCAAAAACCCTGGACGAAATAACAGTATTTTTTATCTGAACAGTAACTCAAAGTAGTGTGCATGTCTTCTTGCAAAGTTTATTGGCCTAAGTGGTGCCTCTTATATGAACTGAGGCTAAGAATGATATCATGAAATCCTTCTCGCCCACTGAGTGGGGAAGGAGCCCAGCCCCAAGTAAAAAAGAATCAGAATGCTAACAAGACATCCAAGATAAAGGGGCTTGATAGGATGCACAGACCTGAAATGCCTAACTTCCTGAGAAGGTGGTATATGTGTTTCACTCCTCAAATAGGCACACTTAAGAAAAGCGGGGAAGGGTTAAGAAGAGATCACAGGAGTCAGAGCAAAGGGTCTGCAGTAAGATCAAGTCACACTAGAACTTAAAGACCAGAGGGTCTAGATGGGGCAGAGCTAGAACTCAGGCAGAGAATGGTGAGCTTCCTCTAGCTCGACACCACTCCACTACTATTATGCTCAACATAGAAGAGGGAACAGTATGAGGGAGGGGCAGTTGATCCTGGCTTGGGCCTCAAGACTTAGCTTCTGCTTCTACAATGTCTGACCACCTTAGAGCAGTGCTTCTCAAACTTTAACATGCACCCCAAACCAGGTCACCTTGTTAAAATGCTGATTCAGTAGGCCTGGGAGTATGCATTTCGAACAAGTTTCCAGGTGATACCAATGTTGCTAGTCCAGGCATCACACTCTCCAAGTCAAGGTATGGGATTCCCAACAGAGACCCTGAGAGTCAAGATCACAGTGTTTTTCTCCTTCCAAGCCCAGCACCTAGAGCACACAGGACCTCAGTATATATTCAAAGAATGGACTCCTTGAAAGGACTTCAACTGTTGCACAAAAAACAGAATGGAAGCTAGAGTAAGAATCAGAAACAGGCTGCATCCTTGCTCACCCAGGAACAACACCTGTGAACCTGGGGAAAGTAAATTAATACCTTAGACTTAGAGAACTCTTTGAAAACCAGAAGGATGGCCAGTGATCTTTAAGGTCCCTTCTGGCTCTAAAATTCCACCCAAAGTATTTTTCCTGTGCATTTTTAAAAATTATATTAATGGTCAGGGTATACACTGGCAATTCCTATAGCAAGGCACACCTCTGTCATTCTCAGATAGCAGTTTCCAAATTTCCAACTGAGAGAACATAGACTCTGTTAGTCTCAGCAAATAACCATAGCAACTAATAGCCCCAAATAAAATGATGTCTTCACAATGATGTGCTGGCTCAATTAGATTAAGAGGGTGACGTGTACCATCTCAAAATTTATGGTTGTAAACTTAGAGCAAAAGCCAGACTTTCTTGGAAGAGATTTTTAAGAAAAAAAAAGGGTGGGGGGGGGGGGTTATGGGTGCCTTGCCAATAAAATGAAGAAGGGACAGGGAGCCAGAAAAACGGAGATGAGAAACTGGAACAGAACTGCCCTGCCTATCCAGGTCCACGCAGACAAGGCCCAGGCACCCACATGGGAATCCCACCACTTCCACCAGGGAGTTATCAAGCAACTGCATTTTGTCCTCCTTCTGTGCCTTTCTTCATGCACATAATAAAAGGAAAATGAATACTGCTACCTCAGAAAAGACCTGAGGGATTTACCAAAGGGACCATGAAGCTCTTAAGTGAAAAAGGGGATAACTGCAAAGGAGTCTATCCAGGTTGATAATGGATTTCCAAGCCAAATTCTCCACAGGTCATCCAGGATGCAGATGTTCATGGTCCAAGGTCTTGAGATTAAAGCTGGAATTGTGAAGCAAAAACCCAACATCTGTAAGATCTAGAACTCCGGCCTTACCGCACCCCCCGGTTTGCCTCTTTCAGCATCTGTGCAATCACAGTCACTCTGAACACATTCAGGCAAGCAAGAATCTCATGTGCAAAGCAGGAAATGGGAAGCCAAGGCCCATCAGCTCCCTATAATCCCTGATCCTTTTCTAACAAAGGACAGGACAGGACAGGAAAGGAAAGGGAAAAAAGCAAACCAAAAACCCAGCCCAAAGAATCCGGGCTTAAATTGCATTCAAATGTAAACAACAATTTCTGTTAACAAGAAAGTCCCAAAGAGAAGAACCTTGAGATAATGCACAAAATCAGATCCACCTCCAGCTGCTCTCCTCAACAGCTAAGATGAATGTGAGCATAGTCAAAGCAAGACAAGGCACTGTGAGTAAAGAGAGGCCTTCCACCAGCCAATCAAGCCTAGAATAATGAGGAAGCACTAGAATAATGAGTAAACTCAAAATCCCCCCTCAGCCATCTATAAGGTCTCTGTACTTATTTCCACCTGTATGAACTCAGGTGGGAGGGGGTGGGAGGGGAGGGTGCCTCCAGGGAGTTCTGTGAGTAAAGAGATGATGCTCAGTAGTGCTTAGCACCCGGCCTGCAGCAAGCACTCAAAAAAACAATAGATATTAATAGTATTCAGTATTACCCAAGGACGTAATAACTAATATGTCAGGGTGATTTATTACTGTATAAAAATCAGAGGACAGCAACTTGGCCTCCTACCACCCACCTTTACACCCCCCTACCTTGCTGACCTCTGACCATTATTATGATATAAATAGAATCTATCTAATGCCCGGGCACAGCTCAAACATCCCCACTAATACCACAGGAAGCAGGGCAGCCGCTCCTCAGCATCAGAATAAGTTCCATTTAAAAAGGAAAAACTGCCTGTCTCCCCGTGGATTAAATTAACATTTCCTGAAGAAAAAAAAAAAAAAGCACATAATGTTTCTGAACAGAGCCACACCTAATAACATCCTCAGAGATTAGTTTCACTTTCTTTTATCCCCTGTTCAATGCGCCACTTCCCTGCTGCACCTAAGGGAGGCTGTACTGCTCCTGGGAGCAGGCAGGGCGGCAAGGTGGGCAACACTGCCCTCCACACACTTCCCAAGGAAAGCCCTGGTTCCCTGCCATGTTGCTTCCTTAGCAGCTCTGCCCCAGTCAGATAAGAAATCGTGCTTCAGCTAGTTCCACACCATCACAGGATTTGACAGGCCAGCTTAATGTTTCTCCAAATACGCTGAACATCAACTGTGAAAGACCTGCCTTGGGAGCATATCCCAGCCACCGCCATTAAAATTCCAGGGCTGGGGCCCAGGAATCTGGGCTCGCAGGTGATTCTTATGCAGGCTGAAGTGAGAGAACCGCCACCATCTAAGCCCTCCGAACATCTAGTACCATGTACCAATATTGGAACTTCTCCTGATTACAAAGGTAGAGCTGCAAGGAACAAGCCAGAACTTCTAGTTCCTGACAATAGGTTTACAAATGTTCCCAAAGCAGGCAATTGATGCTTGTAGAGGAAGAAATCTAAGTGACAGTAGAGGTGGGAGGAGGGAACACTGTAATTCAATTTAAAAGTCACAAATTCTGAATCCTTAGCCTTTTTCCAAAAGTGTTCTTAATCATGTCTCTTATTCCAAAGCCCACACGAGCACCCAGGAAGGCAGCTCTGTTTAGGGCCTGATTTGTACAGACCCTGCTTATGGCACCAGGAGCTGATGAATGGCCCTGGTGCTGCCTGCCTAGAAAGCCATCCGGAAACCATGCTTCCCAAAGAAGTGACAGCCGCCTGCAGCGCCTGAGAAGCCAAGCACTCTTGGACCGCAGGCCTGGGCTAGGGCTGCCAATAAGGATCTGCCCTGTTAATCTCTGGCTGAGCGTGCAAAAAGTAAACCTGACACAGACTCAAGTGAATCCAGGATTCAGGCTGCCAGGCAGCTGAGAGAAAGGACTATAACTTTGTGGACATGCAACCCATGCAGTCCCTCTGGAACCCACACTGAGAAGGGCCACTTGGCTTAATGCTATCCTGCCACCATCCTGACATTTAAAATTGTATCTCTAAACTTGTGTTTTGTAAGTGAAGTCTGATGGGATAAGCAGAGCAGAGATCTCCAACATGGGTGACAGGCGTGTCCACCAGGGCCGCTTGCAGCCCCAGGTACATATGGTGTTTGCAATGCCCAATAGCCCAGAACTCTGGTGGACCTACGATGTATGAAAGTTGAGCTAGACCAAAACCAAGTACAAGGTAAGCGTGTCACGTCTGTAAGTGAGTGAGCAGGAATGCTGACAGCCCTGCGAGGCCACGTTTTCCTTACAAATCAAAACTTAGCAAATGCAAAAAGAAGGCATTCTAAGAAACATGAATGACCAAGGGACCGTGCCATAGCCTTTCTTACTCATGTTATTTCCCTGGTTAAGTCAACCACTCAATGCTGACCATAAAGACACAACATGGGGAAAGATTAAGCAACCCACAGACCCTTGCCCCTTCGGGTCCTTCCTTACTCATCAGTAAGACAAAGGTAAAGAATGTTCGTAAAATGTTTGAATTTGAAGACATGAAACAAAAACAGCTGAACTAGGGTGTCCTAGGGTGTTTTTTCACAGAAATAGAACAAGCTATCTTAAAATCTGTATGGAACTACAAAAGACCCCAAACAGCCAAAGTAATCTTGAGAAAGAAAAAAGCTGATGGCATTCTGCTCCAATCGCAAACTACAATACAAAGCTATAGTAATGAAAACAGTATGGTACTGGCATTAAAACAGATGCACAGATCAATGGAACAGAAGACAGAGCCCAGAAATAGACCCACATATAGATGGTAGATCAATTTATAACAAAGGAACCAAGAATATACGATGGAGAAAAAAAAACAGTCTATAAAAAATGGTGTTGGGAAGGGGCGCCTGGGTGGCTCAGTCATTAAGCGTCTGCCCTCAGCTCAGGTCATGATCCCGGGGTCCTGGGATCGAGTCCCACATCGGGCTCCCTGCTCGGCGGGAAGCCTGCTTCTCCCTCTCCCACTCCCCCTGCTTGTGTTCCCTCTCTCTCTGTCTCTCTCTCTGTCAAATAAATAAATCAAAATCTTTAAAAATAATAAAAAAAATGGTGTTGGGAAAACTGAACAGCCACATGAATGAAAGAATGACACTGGACCACTATCTCACACTACACACAAAAATCAACTCAAAATGGATTTAAGACTTGGAAAGAAGACCTGAAACCATAAAACTCCTACAAGGGAATCTCCTTGACATCAGTCTTGGTGATGATTTTCTGGATTTGACATGAAAAGCAAAGGCAACAAAAGTAAAAATAAACAAGGGGGACTACATCAAACTAAAAGTTTCCTGTACAGCAAAGGAATCCATTAAAAAAATGAGAAGGCAACCCAATGAATGGAACAAACTATTTGCAAATCCTATATAAGGGGCTAATACCCAAAGACTCATGCAAAAGCAAAAAAAAAAAAAAAAAAAAAAAATAGGCTGAGGGATCTGAATGGACATTTTTCCAATGACCTACAGAAGGCCAGTGGGTACATGAAAAGGTGCTCAACATCACCCATCACCAGGAAATTAAAACAAATGTTGGCAAGGATGTGGAAAAAGAGAGAACCCTGTGCACTGTCAGAGGGAATGTAAACAGATACAACCACTATGTAAAACACTGTAGAAGTGCTTCAAAAAAATAAAAATAGAACTACCCAAGGATCCAGCAAGTCCACTTCTGAGTATCTCTCTGAAGAAGAAGAAAAAAAAAAAAGAAAAACCACTAATTTGAAAAGATACATATATCCCTATGTTCACTGCAGCTTTGTTTACAATAGCCAAGACAGGAAAAAAACCTAAGTGTCTATCCATGGATGAATGAATAAAGAAAACTGAAAACGTGGGTGTGTGTGTGTGTGTGTGTGTGTGTGTACATATACACAGCAAATATATCTATATATTTGTATATATCTATATATGGTGGAATATTATTCAGCCATAAAAAATAATGAAATCCTGCCATTTGTGACAACATGGATCAACCCTGAGGGCATTATGTTAAGCAAAATAATCAGAGAGAGAAAAACAACGTAAGTCTCACTTATGCATGGAATCTAAAACAAAACAAAACAAAAACAAAAGCAACAACAACACAAGGTCATAGTACAGAAGAGACTGGTGATGGCCAGAGGCAGGGGTAGGAGTGGGCAAAATGGGTGAAGGTGGTCAAAAGGTACAAATTTCACATTATAAAATAAATAACAGGATGTGAAGTACAGCACGGTGACTACATTTATAATAATACTGTACTGCATACTTGAAAGCTGCTAAGAGAATAGATCTTGTAAGTTGTCACCACAAGGAAAAAAATTTAACTGTGTATGGTGACAGATATTAACTAGACTTACTGTAGTGATCATTTCACAATACAAATATCAAATCATTATGGTATACATCTGAAACTGATGTTATGTCAATTATACCTCAAAAAAAAAAGATCTATGAACACACACACACACACAGTTGAGTTAGCTTGTGCAGTGCTTCCAATGTTCTAATAAGAACAAAATTAATATGCATCTGAGCTACAGAATATGAATTATGTAATTTCAGTGATTCCACATGCAAGTCAGCTGATCTATTTACATGTAAAATTGGCACTGCACAATAAAGACAAACAGTAAAATTCATACTAATAGTGTAAACTTTTATTTTTAAGTTATTTTTATTTTTATTTTTAAGTAATCTCTATACGCAATACAGGGCTCAAACTCACAAGTCCAAGATCAAGAGTTATACACTCCACTGAGAGAGCCAGTCAGGCACCCCAAATTTTTTTAATAGCAAATAAAAACACCGTAAGTCAACAGAGATACCATCAAAGAAAGGCTTTATATTGTAATACCTTTGACAGTCCAGGTTCGTGCTCTATGAATAAGGGCCCATAGGTAAGTAGCTAGTCCTGGACACAGAAACACCTGGGATTCCTTTTCCACCTGCATTAACTTTCTCATTTCCTCCAACTGCTACCTTGAGGAAGACCTCCATTCCTGCGGCATAGCCAAACCCAGGCCAGCACCACCTCTGGTCTGGACTCCTAACTGGCCTTCCCACTTCCTCCTGGACCCCCTCCAGACTGTTTTTCACTCAGCTGACCAGGATGGCCTTTCCAAAAAGCAGATGTGATCTTGTCACTGCCCCTTCCACACCCTCTCCAACTGTAACTCTTCCTTTTCATTTCAAAATCTGCCCAAGGCCTACAAAACACGTCTCATCTGCACAGCCTCCTGGCCTCGCCTACCCTCACTACTCCAGCCCCACCAGCGCGCTCAGATGCTCTAACGCGCGGGAACCATGCCAGCCTCGAAGCCTGGCACAATGTGCTCCCTCTGCCCAGGAAGGAATCCTGTACCCGCGAGCCCTCATCAGACTGGAGCACTCCCCCAAACCTCTCCACCCTTCAGATTCCACTTGAAGGGTCACTTCCTGTGGGAAGTGGCCTTCTCTCATCCTCCACCCACTCCCAATGGTAAACGCCCACCGCTCCCTAGAATTTCCCTTCCCATCCCTTTACACGATAGCTAATTTCCTTTAATTCTGGTAACTGTTTAATGTGTACTACCTGATGAGATTATAAACACAAGGCAAGCAGTACCAACATCTGTTTTGTTCAGAAAAGGACAGTATTCGTAGTTCTAGCATGTAGTATTCCCCAAACCAATAAATGCATACAAACAGGCAGCTGACTCTTCTTCTTAAGAGTTCGGTCAGGAGAATGACAAACCCTGCAATTCCCTTTTTACTCAAAGAGAAAGCTGAAAGCTGGGTCACAGAAATGAAGACCCAACAGCCATCCCATTATTTACGCCATTACAGACACAAAATGAAACAACCGGAACCACATTTCCTAGGCTTAGCCTTGGAAGCCACAAAACACACATTCCCCACCGTCTTCCTCACCCAACAATATGCCTATGTTCTCAAGGTACTGCTAGTTCTATTTTAAAATCACTTTGCCTATAGGCAAATGATAGGCAAAGAATTTGCATTTGTACCTCTAGACAGCCTATCTAGAATCTTAAATAATCTGATGACAAATTGTGCCAATTAGTATCATGTAAATGCAGAAGCCATCCTTTCTAATACATCAGGTATCACTAGAAGGAAAACACACAAACACACACATACATACACACACACACACACACACACACACACAAACAACACTATCTTTTGGAGGAAATGTTTCTCAAGTTGGCTTTTGAAGTTCACCTGAATCACATCACTCCAGATTTACTATATCAGAAATTCTGGGAATCAAATGTGGAAATTAGATTTGGAAATCAAACCTGGAAATCACAGTAAGTTTAAAAACCACTGTTATAAGAAGACAGTGTTGAGTAATTTGTTTAACTATGAGGGAACTGGAAGAAGTGAATGACACTGAACCTGAGAAAGCAGACAAACAAGAAAGAAAAGGAAAGCGAGGTCCTGTAGACCCGGAAAGTCCCTGGCAACACGCCTGCAAGAAAGCGGCAGGAAACTGTTCCCAGAGGAGAGAAGGACCATGGAAAAACCCTAGACCATTGTTGGCTCAGGTCATTAATTATTCTGGCCATTTTACGCTGGTGGCCACTTCCTCCTCTCTCAAGGTGCCTGAGGGACAGTCAGGAAGAAACCCTGACATCTGCCCCCTCGCTGCAGGAAGGACAGGGTGACGCGACCGAGGACGGCATGAGTAGGGCCACTCCCACAGTCTCACAGCTCCGTTTAGGCACTGAAAGGATGAATCCTATACCTGCGAGCCCTTGCTAGACACAGGAATTCTGCCACGGCTGGCCAGCCCTCCCCATAACCAAGTCTGTGGCCTGCTGTCAACCCAGAAGCCTCAAGGAATGAGAAGACCCCTAGGAAGCCTCCCAGCACTGTTCTAGCAACTTCAGCATCCCCTCCTGTGATGAGCCAAATAATGTCCCCCAAATTCTTGTCTACCTGGAACCTTAGAATGCGAGCTTATTTGGAAATAGGGTCTTTGCAGATGTAATTACTTAAGATACAGTCATACTGAATTAAAATGGGGCCTAAATCCAATGACTGGTGTCCTTCTAAGAGGAGGAGGAGAGGACAGAGACACACAGGGAAGGAGGAGGCAGACACTGGAGTGATGCAGCTACAAGCCGAGGAACACCAAGGACTGCCAGGAGCCACCAAAGCTAGGAAGAGGCCAAGAAAGCTCCTTCCCTAGCACCCGCAGAGGTGTTGTTTTAAGCCA
Organism: Halichoerus grypus; assembly: GCF_964656455.1. Classification (NCBI taxonomy): domain Eukaryota; kingdom Metazoa; phylum Chordata; class Mammalia; order Carnivora; family Phocidae; genus Halichoerus; species Halichoerus grypus. The sequence goes on from NC_135713.1 coordinate 117,082,288, forward strand.
CCGAGTCTGTGGTCATTTGTTAGGTCAGCCACAGGAAGCCCTCTTAGGAAGCCAGAGTCTTTAAAGTCATACTGTTACCAAAATCTAAGGGGTTCTGCAACCACACAAAAAGGAATACTTGCTGTTCAGATACTGGAGATGGCCTGGTCCTAGCCTCTGTGAGAGCTGCTCTCCACATTCAGGCCACCCCAGCTTCTTTCCCAGATCAGCACCCTCAGAGATCTTCTTCCACCCTGCCCGACCCTGCCAGCACCTAGCTCCCTCGAGGGAACCCTTCCCAGTGCGGCTTCTCACACACTGCCCTCCACCCCCCACCCCAGGCTGGCCCCCACCATGGGCTGATGCACCTGGATCTCTCCCTCTAAGCACTCTCTACACCTGCTCAGTGTGGGCAGAGACCAGGTCAGTCCTGTACTCCAACACAGCGCAATGACCACCACAGCTCAGTACGAGGAGAGGCTGAAATAATGCCACTGAGCACACGCGTGTAGTTATCAGTATTCACAGACATCCCTCATTCTTCCTTACTTGGACCAGATATCTTCTGTGTGACTTCTCACAGCTGTGACTATACTCATGTTAAAGCATGTCCCACACTATACAGATCACTCATCTATTCTATTATTCGTGAAAAAAAAACTACCTACGTGCCTGATATACTTGTCACTGGAGAGACAAAGGTAAGCAAAAATCAGACAAAGCCCCTGTCTTCACAGCATTACAAATGATGGTGAGGGGGTATCAGTCATTAATAACCTCACATTAGAGCTGAAAAACAATAGAACAATCTTGTTCCTAAGCCTATCTCCTCTATTAAGTTATTTCCTACTCGGGGTTCCTACAACCTAGAACAGTGGCTGCCACATAACAGGCGATCAGTAATACTGAGTGGCTGGAGAACGAATAGCTTGAAGATGGGTGGGTGGATGGATGGAAGAAGGGAGGGAGGGTGGGTGGCTAGGTGGGCAGGTAGGCAGGCAAGGTGTGTGGTACATAACAATCTGTCAATAATAGGATAGGTGGATACATGGATGGATGAATGGACAGAAATATGTATGGATACAGTGCCTGGTACATAACAGGTAGTCAATAGTGATGGACAGATGGAAGGATGGATGAATATATAGGGAGCAAAGCACCTGGGATGAGACTTGCACAAAATACAACTTAAAAGTACAAAAGTTGCCACAGCCGTTTGAAGTGGTACCTCTGGAAAAACCGCATTTCATCACAAACCAACCAGCTGCCACCTAGCATCTGAAAGAAACAGTAACTGTGAATGAATCTTGCGTCCACCTCTCCTGTTAACATTTAGAAGAAAATCAGACTACTAACACAAATATGCTATCTCTTGTTTCCCACCTTCCCCTTACTTCCTGTAGTGGGGGTTTTAAAAGCCTGTTTTGCTGGTTCTTTTCTACCACGGAGAGTATTTATAGCTCTAAAATGTTGACTCTTGCCAAATGCACACCAAAGACCACTACCTGGTTGTGTCATTTTTAATTATTATTTTTGTGCTGCTTCTTTTAGCAGCGAAGAAAGACTTTTCTCTGAGGTCATCAGAGCTGACTCTGAAAATTCCATTGTCATTTATGAGGCAGGGGGTAGGTAGGGGAGGGAAGAGGCAGGGAGGGTGGGTTATATCACAAGCTGGAGAGAGAAAAAAAGATATCTGGGGGTCCTTGTAACAGCATACAGTTAAAGCGCCCTTCTATGGCAACCTGTAACATCGAAACAGTTTACAGTAAAAAGCAAACTAGCAGAGCTCCAACATAAATGTTTAACCTTGCATAGAACAGTTGGGTCTCGGAAGGACAGCAAATGTCCCCATGTACCTCATTTTTGGGTCTGGCTTGTGTCATGGTGGATTCCCTGTACTTCCAGGGTTTCCTTAGAGTCACATCAGTAATGAAGTAATTCAGACCCCAAGAGGCCTTTCTCCCCTTTGATTTCCTCTGATGAAGGTAAGAACAACTTTGAGTCTCTGGGAACTCAGTCCTCTGTGTTCCCAATTCAGGCCCAACAGCACCATGTATCTATGCTGGCAATGGGGTGAATGAATAAACCTCTTCACCTCCCCACTGAGGGCCTCCTAGGTGGCAGGGACTATGGGAGGCAATGAGAAAACAACACTGAACTAAACTGACCTAGTTCTTGTTCCCCAACATGCAACCTGCTGCAGACAGACACTCAAAGACACACACACACACACACACACACACATACACGCACGCTATAGTCATCTAAAATTCCATGGCAAGAACATAAAAATGCACATGATGGCTAGAAAGGAATGCTGTGACAAGGAGGAAAGCAGAACACCCACCCCACCCCCCAACCCCCGCCACAGTCCTTGTGAAGCAGTAGGCCGGCCACATGCCAGGCCAGGCCAAAGGGTAAAGTGTCTTATCAGCTACGGAGGAAGAAAACACATAGGCATTAAGAAATCCCCCAATGCTGTGGAGATGGCTTCAGATGTATATACAGATGTCAGAATTTATCAAATTGTACAATTTTACACATGCAGTTTCTGGGTGCTAATTAAGCAGTTAAAAAAAAAAAGAAAAAGAAAAAGATTTCCCCCAAAGGTGCTACCTACTCTCATGATATCCAAGATGATGAAGGATCCTATAGCTACAAACTAACAAAAATGACCTAGCTACATCTCAACATGCCGCCCAACCATACTGCTGTGCTCGATCCAATCACAGCTTCACTTACTCATCCCAAAAGATTTATTAAACACATACTATGGGCCAGTTACTATCCACTTGCAATCTCCATTATATTACAAACAAAACATGCATAAGCAAGGTCTCCTGGAACTCATAGCTTCCTACAAATACACACCCAAGTAGAAAAGATAGGTGCTGTCTACATACTCAGAATGACTGGTGACAAACCCAAACAGGGAGTGAAGGCTAAGTCTGAAGGATTTTCAACATCGTGATAAACAATTTATTGAAAGCTCACTATCTACCCAGCCCCTAAGTGCTTTAAAGATATCATTTCATTCTCCCAAAATCCCTTTGACAAGGTACCATCGTTTAAATCCCTCTTACAAATGGGAGAATTGTCAGTAAGTGACAGAACCAAGCTATAAACCCAGGAACCTGACTCTAGACTCCCATAATTTTAAAATCTAAGCTACACCACCATAAGGATAATTTGCCCATTAATTGCCCCAGAAAGCTACTTTATAGTCAGAATGATTCTTCCAGTCCCAACTCTGCGGAGCAGAATCTCTGACCCTCCCCATCAGTACTTCCACCACCTCTGCAACTTGACTCAGGCAAGTTTGAGAAGTGACGGAGGTCAAAGGTTTCAGAGCAGCAGACCTCTGCAAAAGGGCGACTGCCTCTGACATCTCTCTGTGGGAAGGGAAGGGTTCAGTGTCATGAAACTTCAACGGGATGAGGAAAGACAACAGCTTGATTCCATGCCTGCAAGCAGGGTGTACCCAGGGCTTCTGGCTGGTAAAATTTTCTGATCTGTCAGTCTTTTAAGACACAAGTAAGACACACACACTTCCAGGGCAAGATCACTACTGTGATGACAGAGTCCAGGGGAACGCTGAGTCCTCCTCTGAATCAAATGTACCATCCCCCACCCGGGACACTCAACCAGCTCATGTAAAAAATCAATCCAACTGCTGGCAATTGACAGGCAACAAGGAGCCAAAATGCATCACCATTCAAGAATGCATGTGAGAAGTGAGGAAAAAGCCCTGTGGTTCCAAGGCATAGGCATATTTATTAATAGCACAGCCCCCATCATTAGTATCATCTAGGGAAAAATAAAATATATCTGCTCCTAGACAGCCTCCATAAAGAAACCCAACTCTGAATTTCATGAGATACAAGGATGGTTTTAAGAATCTAGATCTTGCCACACTGGCTTTGTTTCCCAAGAAAGCCTTTCACCTTGGCCAGCAGACACATTTGTAAAGAGGAGTCTGACAATGCCTCTGCAGAGGGCTAGTCCCATGTCTCCAGAGGACAATGGGCTCCGCTCGACAACACCCACTAACACCTGTGAACATCCCACAACTCCTCAAAGGAGAAATAATTCCCTTTTGAGAAGTGCCTCTTCCAAACTACCTCTGGCTGCTCAGAGCCCCTACCTGGTAAACCATCCCCTAATGCTTTACCCTACTGCTTACCTCCCACATAAGGCCCTTTCCTCATTATCATTTCTCTGCACAGCACTGCCTGCCTCTTCAGAGAAAACAAATAGAATCCTCTGGAGCACTTTTCATTGCTTTATCAAGCTCTGGAGAAAGGACAGCCAGCAAATCCAAACTACTGCTAGAATACAGTTAACCTCTATCTTCTTGGCCAAAGTGAACCATCTTTCCAAGGTTGAGGAGGGGGTGTGTGCCTATGTACAACAAACCCTAGAAATATACAGACCCCATGAACAATCTGCCATGACTCGGGCAAATCTTCTCCCCTCTCTGGACCTCAGTCTGATGAAGAACAGGAAAGGGACTGGGGCTGCCATAGGGAAGTCTGGGAATCAGGTACACATGGTGGTGGCAGGGGGCAGGACTGGAGAGATCAGTAACACAGACAAACACATCATTTGGTCTGGAAGGCTAGCGGGGCCAGAAACCTTGGCAAGACCCACAGGACACAGAAGATGAGCTAGGAAGGGATTCTCAGAAGGAGGAAAGGAAGCCTGGAGAACATCCAGTCAATGAAGGCAAAAAAGGAGTCCTAAGAAAGGAGAGGAATGCTAAGAAGAATCTGGTTTAGTCAACTAGATTGTTCCAGGGACTATGAGACAGTAGGTTCAAGAGTGAACTAGGGGCAAGAGCCAGATTTCCGGGCTTTGGGGGGTAAAACAATAAAGACAGTAAATACAGAATATTCTTTTAAGCAATCTACCTATGAAAAAGGCGGACAGCACAGGATGGCACGTAAATGGGAAAAGTACAAAGGGAATTTTTGTTGGGATTGCCTCCCCACCCCCACCCCGCCTCCTTGTTTTAAAGATAATAAAGACTTCAGCATGCTTGCAGACAAAGAGGAAAATATCCACTGACAGAGTGGTCTAATGATGCCCTGACCAGGGAATGAGGCTCTGGGGCATTAAATTAGTGGAACAAGCGTTCAGAGGCAGAAGGGCTATAACTAAGAGGACAAGCATTAAGAGGGCCAGTGGGTTAGCCTTGGGGAGGAGGGGAACTGCTTGTTCTACTGAGTAACTGTGTTGGGGACAGTTCCTTTTTCTCTCCACCCATATAGCACAAGATACTCAAAAACCACAGGGTGGGTAATATGTGACCATAGACATACACCTTCCCAACCACCCTTCTTCTCTGTGGAAGACCAGTCAATACACAGGCGAGTGCTTTGGGAGGGGGAACAAAAGGCATGGCTGCTGCCGCAACATCTGTTCTGAAGTCTTTCGGGTTTGGGTTATTGTTTTTGGCTGTTTATGTTGGTTTTTGATATGGGAACCTGTCTCTCCCAAGAGTGAGAAATACTAGAGAGAGGACAAAGTCCAACCCACTTCACCATGAAAACCTACTTTAATTGCCTTAGCTACGGTAAAAAGTATCTTGTCTTCTCGATGGTTTCAATCTATCAAGACCTTTTTTCTGAAAACTGTAGGCTTTCATTCCCATCTCTTTACCCCCTTTTAAGCTGCTATTTGTGGCTCAGAAAAGATGGTAATAAACCCCCTCTCTTTTTTTTAGATCAAGTTGGAGCTTGGGATGGAATTGTCATGGAACTGATAAATAGCACAGCAGAGACAGTCAGTCAAGGATCAACTGAATCACTACCTCCACTTCAAAAAGAATTTGGGGCAAAGATAACTAGTTGCTCCTGGGATCTTTAACACCAACATTCATCCTCTGGCAGCCACTACTGAGTAAAGCCCAGAAACCAAACAGGAGGGAAACAAGCCTCTGAATGCTTGTTCCACTAATTTAACGCATGACCCATGAATCAGAAGCCCACAAGCCATGCCTGGACTACAGTGACAGAGCAGGTTCCTCTTCCCCTGTAGCCTGCTCTAGAAAAACCCAATGCAAGAAAATCAGAAAAAAGGATCTTATGTTAGGGCTCAGATGTTCAAAACTAAAGTAATTCTTTGCCCTAAAGAATCCATTGCAGTCAGGCTTTTTTCATGTGGTGCTCACCTTGGCAGCATCTACACCATCTACACAAGAGAGATTTGCACACAACTTTTCTCTAACAATACATCAAATGAGGAGTATTTGTCCTTTACTGATGAGCCAGGGCCTGAGAACCACCTAGAGTGAGTGTGATCACAGACAATATAGAAAAATAGGAAGAGAGTAAAGAGGGGAAACATAATTGGGAAAACCACAAAGCCACACATGATACTTACTTCCAACAAGCTTTTACTTTGTCCAAGGTTCTACGGTCTCAAATGTAAAGAACCCCAAGGAGAGAGATGGCCACCCAGTCCTATATCTCCTATATCTCCTGTTACCAACAGAATGCTGCCCAACAGCTCAGAGAGGAGCTGATTCACAGTTCCAGGGAAAACCAAAACTAGTGTCTAGAGTGACTTACAGTTTAAGTAAGGTGGCTGAGAAGGTCAAGGTTTTACAGCAGAAATAAACAATCCCAGGTCTCACTATTAGCAGAAATCCCTTCTCCAACTGAAGTTCAAAATTCCTTCCTCCCAGATCGCTCCCCGTCACCAATGAAAGCTTTCCCACCTCCAGACACTGCCATTCAGTTGGAATGAAGAACTTTATATGGAGCCCCTCCCAGGCACAGCCTCTACCATAGGTTAGAACAAACCCAGCCCAGGCCCCATCCTCATGGGGCTTACACAGCCCTGCTTCTTTTGCTGTGGATCAGAGGGTTCCTGAGCTCACAAAGCACCGAATTCCCAGCGCCGAGCATTTGCCCTTGCTGTTCCCTCCACTGACGATGTTCAGCTTCCCCATCTCCACTGGTCCAGATGGGCCAAACTTTCAAATGCCATCTCCTCCATGAAGTCCTCCCCTATCTCATGCCAGCCTGCCTGCAGCATCTCCCTCCATCCCCACAAAGCAGGTGCCACTTCCCTCCCTTGGACCTCTTCATGACACTCTATGCCATTTAATATCAGTTAGAATGTTACTGTCCTTTGCTGAAACCACTGTGACCTGGGTAAGGACAGCCTCTCCAAGGCTGGGTTTCATTATCTTTAAAACAAGGAGAGAAGAATAGCTAATAATAAGAGGAAAAATAGCCAACTTTTACTGAGGTCTTACTATCCACCAGAGGAATGCTTATGAACACTACCTCATTTGCTTCTCAAAATCCTAGGAAGTAAATAGGCACTGTGAACCCCACTTCACAGATGAGAAAAACAAAAGGTCAGAGAGGCTGACTAATTTGCCGCAGGTCCACAGACAGCAAGCCAAAAGGCAGAGATTCTCACTCCAGAAGTCCTACATCTGGGCCCTCTCTCAATCACTATTCCCTACTGCCCCGCTCCCTTCAGCTTCCTATCTACCTCACAGAGTTGTTCTGAGATAATACATGAGAAATCCTTAGCACGTTGGCTGGTTCTGGGTCTTTCTGTCCCCATGGTAACATCCGTTAAGGGAGAGCTACTGACATATATCTATGCTTTAATCATACTAATCAACAGATAATGAAGGAAGGAATGAAATGAAAAGAATGAAGGACATCTGCTAAACTACCAAAATAAGAGAACAAAGTGTCTTACAAGTGGTTACTTGACATCCTATACACAGGATCTCACAGGACAGCATAAAATGTAGCCTCTTCTCCCTAATGTCTTTCACACCATGCAGTCTTTACTCAGGGTACAAAGGGAAAGACGGGAAGATGTGGGGAGGTCAGAGTCACAGCCACAAGTGAGGAGGGGAGACACAGCACATCACAAAGCAGCAGGCCCAGGTCTGCAGCCCTCACTAGGACAAAATCCCCCCAGAGGGAAATCCCATCCAAATCCTCTTTGCCAGAGTGAAGGAGGTCAAAGAGACTAATCCTCCAAAGGACCTGAAATTCTGGCTCGCCTGTGCCACACCAAGGACAGCCTCCTGGAAGCAAGAAGACGGGCATGAATGTCACATGCCACACCCTATTCTGTGCTGACTTGTCCTGGCTTCACACATGCACCGCAGCTCCTACCTAAGCACAGACACCACCTCAGTCATGTGACTTTGGGCAGGTCACTGGCCCGTCCAAGCCTCAGCATTCCCATCTGGAGAATCTGTTAATAGCAGAGCCACCTTCACAGTGGTCATGGGAAGAGCAAACAGGTAATCCACAGAGCCAGTGTCTAGCATGTAAGGAGCACCTGATTTGTGTCAGCTATAAATGTGGACATTTATAGGGGCCCAGAGGGACCTGAACGGTGCAGTGCATGGTCTTTGCTTTCCACGTGCAGTTGCTTGGCCCTATGAACTCCAAGCAGCCAGGGCACGGTTCTGTACACGGATACCTTACGTGGCCAATTTCACCTGGAACACAAACTACCTCTTTGACAGCAAGAACTCAAAATGCAGTTGGTCTTAGAGGTGAGGAAAAGGCTTTGTGGGTGGGGTAGGGAGACAAAAATGGGGAAAATGCAACCAGGGAAACAGAAGAAAAGGATGTCGCCTAACCAGCTGCCAACAGGCCAAGAGCTGTGTTGGTGGCAAGCCCAGACTGGGGAGTTGGGGTGGGAGAGCAACAGATCTCTATGCAGACTCAGCGCTTAGTCCAACCTATCAAGAGACCTGAGGGTCAGTCCTGTCCCTGAAGCCGACATGGCAAATATCCGCCAGCCAGAAGATCGGGCCGCCAGCAAGTGGGACATCCGCCAGGGCTGACACTCAGTTGCCTTGGCTAGTTTTAGTATTCAGAAACTGAAATGTCTCTGGACATAAACAGTACACACAGAAGTCTCTTCCTTTTCTAAAAATACACATCTGCAGTTAGGCACTGAAAAGGCCATCTAGAACACAAAACAAAGCTGGCAGCCGCAGAGGGAGGAAAAGCATTTCCTTGATCAACAGCAAAGGGTGAGAAATGAGCCTTCAGCCCAGAAGCTGACTCCTGTCTCTGAAGCTCTGTGATTGATAGAGACTGGACCTGACTCCCACCTTGTCCGCTTGCTATTCTCACTTAACTTCTCTCAGCCTCCGTTTCCTCATCTGCAAAGTGGGATGGGTAACAGTATCTACCTGGGTGGTTTCTTTAAGGACTAGAAACGATGACTGCCAGGCACCTAACACGGCTGCTGACACAGAGCAGGCCACGGTACACAGCAGCTCTGTTATTCCTCCCATCCCAGAGTCGGCTGCCCCTCCCCTTTCCTCCCTCTCTCATCTCCGAAATAACCCCGCCAAGGAAGACACAGCCGGATTTTCCCTCCAGAGCTGCAGCTCCCAAAGGACACTGCTGGTGCTTATTCTGGGCAGCAACGCCAGGGCCAAAACATCAGGAGGCTGCTTGTTAGTGAATGGAGCAGAGGAGCAGGAAGCCACGTCCCTGTAGGCCTCACAGAAGGGCTTTTCTACACACCCCAGCCTCGGCCAAGGGTCAGCAGGGGTCAGAGGGACAATGTGGAGAGGTCCCTGAGGAAAGGAGGCTACAACTGTCTAAAGGGTCTCCTTCTGGAGTTCGCAGACAAGGAGCTTTGTAAGGTCCTGAACCCTGAGAAAGTGAGTGTGATTTGGATAAACATGCATTTTCTTGGGAGAGAGTCCAGAACAACCATCAGAATTCTCAACAGTCTGTGACACTCCCCTCAAGGAAAAAAAAAAAAAAAAAGCTTCAACACCACCCACTCATTAAGGGAAAACAAGAATCTCTGAAAATGAATAACATAAGACAATCTCTCATTTTTAGCTCACATGTACTGATACCAGGTGCTTTCCCATGTGTTAGCTCACTTGGTCCCTACAACAGTGGAAGGAGACAGCATCCCCAGGTGAGGAAGCAGGCTCAGAGGAGGCTGCCACTTACCAAGGCCCCTTAATCAGCAAATGGCAGAGCCAGGACTCAACCCCTAGAATATCTGAAGCCAGAGCTCAGGATCCTAATCACCACATCACTGTCACCTTCTCCAGGCCAAGCTTCAGGTCTTATGAACTAGAAGGAAGGGCAACAGGGAAGTGGAATGGGAGGAAAAACTGCTTGTCATCTTAGAGTTCAACAGCCTTTCCACTGTACCCATCCTGACCCATGTCTTCACACCCTGAGATTAAGAACTTTTCTAGATATTAGAAAAAAATCAAGAAGTCATAACAGTATATATAAAAAGCTGGAGTGTGTGCTTTCAGTACCAAAGGCCTCTATTTCCTGGCTGGAAAAATGGAGATTATGCATTACTACTCTATGCACGTCCGGCACGTTGTAAGCATTCAATGAATGGTAGGCATAACTGTCAATATTACAGTCTGGTGAGAGAGCATGTCTAGCAATCTAAGGTGCACTCTATATGCTGATGAACCTCCCACTATTTCCTTCCATGAGTCCATCCCCTGCATCCTAACTCTGCTCAGATGCTGGTGAGAGACAGGCCTCAATCTGGCTCCCAGGAGTGATCACTCTTCCCCCACAGCTGCAAGCTCAGGAAGCCAGCAGGAGTAGCCCAGGTCCCACAGCCAACTAACCGACGCCATCCAAGGTGCCGAGAGGTCCTGGTCCAGGGTGATTACAAGAGGTAAGGAATATTCATGGCGAGCTTCTCCAGATGCAGAAAAACAAAACAAAACAGAAATAAGTTTAAGAAGTTATCAAAGATGGGCAGGTCCACCTCTGAGCCTCATAAGACAACAGATGCCAACAACTCCAGGGTTTTGGCAGACCAGGGTTTGGAGGACAAAGGTTTGGGCGACCTTGGACTCAAAGCCTCTTCATCCCTACAAGAAATTCATCTAACTGATGGGATTTTTCAAGGAAGGTCATTTTCTTGACTTTGTCCCACTCTTCACAGAATATACAATCAAGTCTCCATACATAAATGGCACCTGTTATTGTTAACAGTTGTTTTATGCATTAAACAATTTTACTATGTGCTTAGCTCTTTCCATAAATTATTTCATCTGACCCTCAAAAGTTCATTTTGAGGAAACTGCCATCCAATTTTACAGATAGGAAATTGGCCTAAGAAAGGTTAAGTAGTCCATCCAAGGTAACAGGGCTGGTAGGTGACAAAAATTTCTAAATGCCATTCTCTTAACAACTATGTATGTACAGATAAAATACTGGGTTCCACCCAGGGGGCCTCTGGACACCTTTTTCTCCTACTCCTTCCAGAAATATACGAACTTAGGGGCGCCTGGGTGGCTCAGTCGTTAAGCATCTGCCTTCAGCTCAGGTCATGACCCCAGGGTCCTGGGATCGAGCCCCACATCGGGCTCCCTGCTCAGCAGGAAGCCTGCTTCTCCCTCTCCCACTCTCCCTGCTTGTGTTCCTTCTCTTGCTTTGTCTCTCTCGGTCAAATAAATAAATGAAATCTTAAAAAAAAACAAACATATGAACTTATTCCACTCTATCCTAATCCAAAAGACTTTTTATGCAGAGTACTGAGCCCAAGATAAACTGTGCTAACTGGAGGGTCACCTATAATCAGAAATACACGAGACAAAGGCATAAATGACACAAGTTAATATCCTACACTCCAGGTGAGACTATTAACAGTAAAGGAAAGGGGAATATGACCACAAACCTTCTGTCTCACACATTCACATGCCCAGAACATTCCACACTCCTGTGTTCAAAAACAATTTCAAGAAAAGATGCCTTCTCACAAGACAATGAAGTTCTGGAAATGTTAGTGGATTATCTGTAGAACAAGGAAAGGTGACCACAGAAGAATGCAGGAAAAATATCACTTGGAAAAAAAGCAAACCCCTAACACCCTGCAAGTGTTCTCCATTAGATTTCCCAAAGCAAGTCATGACTTTGGAACCAACCCGTTAACACAAATCAAAATAATCTGAACCAAATGTTCCCATTTAAAGGCCCTTTCCCCCCTGAAGAGTTGTACAATGTTCTACAAGGGGAAATGCACTCTCACACACCAGGCCACCTCACTCTGATAATTACCACCAGACTTGAGGCTTCAGGGGCTCTGACCAAGCCAGCAAAAGTCTATGAACCCCAAAACCAAGAGCAGAGATCACAAGGGAGGTGGGGAGAGGTAGACACAATGAATGTGGGAAATTTTGCAACAGAACCTCCCTCTGGAAATAAAACACCCTCTCCCTCTCTTTCTGGATTTTTGTTCCTAGAAGTCTTCCTTTAGCAGGACTCACACACCACACTACTCCACTTGCCTCCACCCTTTTCCACTGGCCACCTCCTTTGCTCCAGCCAGAGGATCTGTCACTTAGCAACAACTCTCCAACAAAAATATGAAGCCAAGATGAAGTCAGGCTTTTGACATCTCTTGCTCCCTAGCACTCACAGGATAAGCTTCAGGTAGAGCCAACAAATCTACAGGTTCCATTAGACCTGGGTTCAGATCAAGAGGGGCACTGCAGAGGGACCTTCACTCAGTGTCACTAGTCACCCTGGAACACTCCGGCCAGGGCAAAGGGTTCTTATTCAACTTCGAGGATGCAAGGACTCAATACACTGCAGGAAGCACAGCCTTCCACCTGCTCTCATCTAAGCATTCTTCCATTATCCTTTAAGCATGCTGGTACTGATGTTCTGCATTTGCGCCAATACATCTTCCAGTGTAGGACACTGGCTGAGCACCACAATAACTGACCCCCGCGATCACCTCCTCAGAGACCTTCAGTGACACTTCACCTAGAGTCAGTCCCTCCCTATCACCTAGGATTGGTTTCTTTCCAGGTTATTTTTATGACTTATTTTGTCTGGTTGATTTCTTTTTTGTCTGCCTCCGTGAACCTGATTACAATTTATCCTCAGCCCAAAAGCTGACCAGAGAAGGCTAACAATTACTGTTTATTATATGGATAGGATAAGATGGTGAAAGGCAAATCACATAGAAGCCCTAATAGATTCTTAAGTGGGAAGAGACATATCCTAACATTACTAACCTCCCTAAATAACCTGTTACTGATCCAGTTTTCATAAACTTATAAAATCTCTTCTTATATCTTTTCACACTTTCAGTCTTAGGGAAAATAAATCAATGACATGTGTTTACTGTGTGGAAGTAATACTTCTTTTTATGTTCCTCAATTACCTCTATTGAACCTTTCTTCAGAGGGGAAGGGGGAGAAATAAAACTGGCAGATAGTGAAGGTGTGGCTAATCCAACTATTATTTTAGGATTTTGTCAGCAAGCTATGCTTACCACAGCCATTCCTTGACAATTTCATCTCCACTTACAGATGGAGCACATACATGGAGACCCGGACAAGAAGGCTAAGTGAAACTCCTCAGAAGTCTTTTCTGATGACTGGTGGCCAACTAACTCGGAACACATAACATCAATGCAATTACCACCTATCCCAGGGTTTCCCCATCTGTTTACACAGGAATCTTGTAACTATTTGAAATTCTTATCCATTGACTTGTGTACGGTCTCCCTTTTCTGCAAGAATCTAAGTTTCATGTAAAGGAAAACCTTGTCTGTCTTGTTCCTAAGCTCCCTCCAACATTTTAAGGCCCCATTAAACAACTGTCAAAAGAACTTACAGTAACTAAGCACTTTGAGAAGTTGCCTAGACTTTTGGACAAAGAAATCTGTTCCCTTGTAGAAGAAAAAATAATCTATGGATTATTCCTTCATGATGAGGTAAGGCTTTGCCAGGCACTCCCCATTATATATATATGTACATGGCTCTGAGTAAACTCAGTTCAGATTCTACCCAAAAACTGCTTAGGTTTTAGCATTTTGAGCATCTGCAAATTCATAAATCACACTAACTATGAGAAATAAAGGGACTCAATTAACTACTCAGGCCCTGAAAGAGCCTATTTAGCACGAGCAGAGTCGATACTTTTGTGGCAGATTATACGGTCCAAAGATGGTCATACTAGTACAGCCCATTCCACCTGTTATTCTTACAATGAATGAGACAAGACACTCCTCCATCAAGCAGTAGGGCCTCTGTCCCCCTCTCCCTAAACCCAGTGGGACACTGCAAGAGGCTCAAGCAAAAGAAAATGGCAAAAGTGACACTGCATGACTTCAGAAGCTGGGTCATAAGAAGCACTATGGCATCTCTCTAGTATGCACCACCCCACACCCCAACCGCCCCCCCCGCCCCGCCCCGGCCCAGGCAAAGGACTTTGGAGCCCAGAGCCACCTTGTGGAGGCTAAGCCACCATGCTGAAGACACCCTATGGAGAGACCATATAAAGGGAAGACCAGATCTTCCCACTTAAAGAGCTCTTTTAGTCCTCTGAGCCCAGATCCCAGACAGGTGAGCAAGGATTCAGAAGATCCCAGCCCCCAGCCCTCAAGTTCCTCCAATATCACGTGCAGTAGAAACAAGCTACTCCGATGAGTCCTGCCCACCCTGCAGGTCAGTCAGTAAAATCAGTACAGCTAGAAAACCATCAAGTTTGGACAGTCCCTCACCGGCGCTTCTCTGGCCACGTTCTACGGGATGGGGTCTCACTCCATGTGCAACTGGAGGGTGAAATGTAAAAAACGCCAAAATCTCCAGGCCAAGTAATGTCATAAAACAAGCAGAAAAGATACCAGACCACAAAGCACAGAAGTTTTTCCAAGTTCTCCAGTCTGAGCTCTTTGGACTTTGAAGCAGTCTGACCCTTGGACTAGCTGCCACCTTCTCCCTTCACCGTCCGTTTCTTTGGCACTGACAGAGACTACAAAATGAGAACATTTCCCTGATGAACAAATTCTTTTTACCAGCTTGTTTACTCTCAGGAAACCCTCATTCCAGAACTTTTGTTTTGTTTTGTTTTAAATGCTGAGTTGTTTTTTTTTTTTAATTTTATGTATTTGAGAGAGAGAGAGAGAGAAACAGCACGAGAGGGGAGAGGGTCAGAGGGAGAAGCAGACTCCCCGCTGAGCAGGGAGCCCGATGCGGGACTCGATCCCAGGACTCCAGGATCATGACCTGAGCTGAAGGCAGTTGCTTAACCAACTAAGCCACCCAGGCACCCACTTTTTTTGTTTTGAATAAGCCAGAATAAGGATTATTCATCTGTGTGAGGTCTCTCTTAGGTCTGTTTCAGAAGACTATCAACCAAACCTGGAGGGATACTCTCATAATGAAAAAAAATCCTTTAAATTTTAATATTTACTGTAAGAATAATTCATATGCATTATCTACTATCCCACATGGGTTTCAGTATCAGACACACATGAGATTCAAAAACCAGTTCTGTCACATGCTAGCTGTGTGACCTTGGGCAAGCTGACATTGGTTTATTATGTCTGTGAAACCGCCAATAACTCTCAAAGAGGTGTTATAAACATTCAATGAGGTTATTGCAGCTAACACTTATAAAGGGCTTACCATATGCCAAGCACTGTTCTAAGTGGCTGAAGGTGCTCAGATCATACGTACCACACGATGGGTACTCCTTAAGCTGTAGATGCCATGAGCATCATTAGTACTAATATTATTAGATGACGATTAGTTCCCATGACAATGGCCATAATGCCTGTGGGATAACTTTATGAATATCAACTCATTATAGCACAAGAGCAATGAAGTTCAAATCCACAGTCAGTTCCAACAACTCATCTCAAACTCCTATAAATGTAAACCCCTAAGATGCTTAAGAATCATCCGAAGTGTCTGTTAAAATGAAGATGCACAGCAACACCTCCAGAGATTTTGATTTAATAGTCTGGGACAGAGTCCAAAGAAGTTGCTTTCTTAACACCTCCATTCCTTCATGGGTGATTCCGGCAAATCCTGCCCTACAGATATCTGGACTGTATCAATCATGACACCATAGAAAGAGTATTAGCCAAGAGTCAGAGATTCTGGATTCTAGGGGCAAAGCTGAGAGTTCTACAACTTTGACACAGTGACTGGGTTTCAGTGTCCTCATCTACAAAATGAAGGTAGATCATCCCAAAGGTGCCTTCTTTTCCAAAACTGATCCTATAACATGAATACTAGACCAAGTCCCTCAGGTAACCTTGTTTTGTGCATTTGGAGCAAGTGAACTAAGAGCTATCATTTATTAAGCCCCCACTATGTGCAAGACACTGTTTGAGATGCTTAATCCATTTATTTCTAAAAGTCTCAAGCATCCGAAGTCTATGTAAGAGGTTCAATAAGCTCACTGAGGTGACACAGCCAACATTGTTAAGAGCCTTCATTCTGCCCCAGACTTACCTAACCCAACACTGGTTCTGACACCATTATGCCTTTGGCCATCTCACTACAAAGTTCATTTTCTTTGCATTTCTTTGCTTTTGTTCAGTTGAGAGTTAGAGGTAATGAAAGCTCAAGCCTAAGCTCTTCAGTTCTGCAAAGCACCAAGGGGCAAGAAACAGGGCAAAGGGGAGAGAAGTGGGTACAGCCAGGCACTGCAAACCTAAAAAGTAGGTCTCCTTATCCCTCAAGTGAAGCTCAAGTGAGAGCAGAGGGGGAACAAGATACTGTATCAGAATCACGCCCTTAAGTGTGAGGATCCGCAAGGTAGGTGGTAGAAGAGGAAAGCAGAGAAGTGAACACAAAGCACTGAGGTTGGTCGGCGGGAAAGGGTGAAAAAAAAAACAGAATTTCGCCAAGATCTTTCCTCCCTTTCTTAATTCCTCTCAGGGGAAGAACAGAACTTTCCAACAGAGTATCCTCCACTGAGCTTAGAGATACAATGGGAAAGTTTCTCATGACGTCTACTCTTTTGTTTTCTCTTGCCAAGTAACTTAATGGGAACCTAATCCCAGGCCTACTCGCCTCCAAACTTCATTACTTCATCTCAGGGACTCCAAGGCAAAGTGGAAAGATGACAAGGAGAACAAGTTCCAGATAATGGATTTTATACAAAAACTCTTTTGGTTTCCAAATTTGTTCTGTGAGAGATTTAAAGGGTGTTTGAAGGACATGTGGCACGGGGGAAGTTGCACAGGGAAAAGCACAGGATTTGAAATCAGAAAACCCGGAGCTGGGATCCCAGCACCACATGAGATACGTCCCATCTGACCTCGGGGCAAGTTGTAGAAACATCCTTCAGGCTTCACGTCTGTCAAATGGGGACAATAATACTGACATCACAGACGTGTTTTTAAAAATAAATGAAGCAGGATATGTGAGATGCCTAACATGCTATCTGACCCAAAAATTTTCTTTTCCTTTTTTTTTTTTTTTTTAAGATTTATTTATTTGACAGAGAGAGACACAGGGAGAGAGGGAACACAAGCAGGGGGAGCGGGAGAGGGAGAAGCAGGCTTCCCGCTGAGCAGGGAGCCCGATGCGAGGCTCATTCCCAAGACCCTAGGATCATGACCTGAGCCGAAGGCAGACGCTTAACAACTGAGCCACCCAGGCGCCCCTGACCCAAAGGTTTTCTAACCTGGCAAAGAGGTTAAGCCAAAAGTGAGCTGGTAAGTCTTGTTTCTAGCTGCACATTGTCAAACCTCTCTGAACCACGATGGGGAGACAGAAGACTGGGCCACCCTGAAGTTCTCTTCCAGTCCCCACTCTTGAGTAACCCAGGGACTGCTTCTCCTGGGAAAACTAATGCTTTCAGGATGTGTCAAAACTGCCATGGATGCCAAGGAAAAACCATGCGATTATTTCAGACTGATTACATGAGAGACTCAGAAAAGAGAAAAGGTAGCATACACAATTCACAGTGCTCACCATAGCGCTGTGAATTGTGTAAGACTGTTGAATCACAGACCTGTACCTCTGAAACAAATAATACATTATATGTTAAAAAAAAAAAAAAAAAGGGGGATAGTAGGAAGGGAAAAATGAAGGGGGGAAATCGAAGGGGGAGAGGAACCATGAGAGACTATGGACTCTGAGAAACAAACTGAGGGTTCTAGAGGGGAGGGGGGTGGGGGAATGGGTTAGTCTGGTGATGGGTATTAAAGAGGGCACATACTGCATGGAGCACTGGGTGTTATACGCAAACAATGAATCATGGAACACTACATCAAAAACTAATGATGATGTAATGTATGGTGATTAACTAACATAATAAGATTAAAAAAATGTAAAATAAAAAAAAAAAGTAGCATAATGAACATACCCAGGTAAGAGCATTTAGCTCCTGCCTTATAGATTATATCGAATTAAAACCTGCAGAGCAAGGAAAATATCTTTAAAGTTGTGATTTATAGGACTGGTTCGACACACAGGAAAAAAGCTGTCAGGCTTTACAGAAGCGAGACCCTCTCTTCAGTGAGAAATGGAAACGGCAGAGAGCTCGCGAAGCAAGTGAGACGGCACCATGGCACTGCCAGGGCAGAGCCCCTGTGATTTCACTGCCGCCCAGGGTGCCTGGCTCGGGCATTAAACAATAGCGGAGGGCGGAGTCTGTAGAACAGGGTCACATATCCTGCCTTCTCTAACAATCCAGACATCACGTCAAAGGACTCAAAGATTCCACTCCTGAGAGAAGCGGGAAAGGGTACTGCGGTTCTGAACTCAGGTGGCATGGGTTTAAATCCTGGCTCTGCCATTAACTAGCTCTATGAATTATTTAACTCTCTGTGCCTAGATTTCCTGATCTGCAAAATGGGTATAAAAACAGAACCAATCTTAGAGGGTTTTATGAGGATTATACATATTAATACAACTGAAGAGAGACACCTGGGTGGCTTAGTTGGTTGGGCATCTGCCTTCGGCTCAGGTCATGATCCCAGGGTCCTGGGATCAAGTCCCGCATCGGGCTCCCTGCTCAGCGGGGAGCCTGCTTCTCCCTCTGCCTGCTGTTCCCCCATGCTTGGGCTCTCTCTCTGACAAATAAATAAATAAAACCTTTAAAAAAATACAACTGAAGAACCTTGATCACAGCCAAGTGCTCAATTAAATGAAAGCTACTATTACCTACCTCATAGCGTTGGCCATCCATTATTGAGCTTTTCTGATGTACCATATGCCAACCAAACATTGCCTAATTTAGTCCCCCAAAGCCCTGTGAGTCACTGAATGTAAAGCACTAAGCTCTATGCCCTCCCTAAACACAGTAAAGTGCTCAATAAAGGCAACTCGCTCCAATTATCGTTACCAAACCAAATCCAAAACACTGTTTCACTAAGTTCTGAAAAGACACCTAGGTAAACAACAAGTCAAAGAAAATCACCGATTAGGCATCTAATATGTAAATCAAGTATTTTCGATGACTCAGAGACTCTTCCTGTATCAAACAGCCTTGCTGTTACTCTGATTATTTCATCTTCCTACAGATTCTAGGACCGACCCAGCAGTCAAATGAAAAAGGCCTCCTGAATACTCTCTTATAATGTACTTTTACCAACACCCATTTAAACTGCAGAATAGTTTTCATGTTGGTAAACCAACAGCTTTAAATCATTTCATGAGATAAGCTGAGACCACGTCAAACAGTGAAGGAATATCAAGAAAAATAAAAAGATGTGGTGGGGCACCTGGGTGGCTCAGTCGGTTAAGCGACTGCCTTCGGCTCAGGTCATGATCCCAGGGTCCTCGGATAGAGCCCCGCATCGGGCTCCCTGCTCAGCAGGAAGCCTGCTTCTCCCTCTCCCATTCCCCCTATTTGTGTTCCTTCTCCTGTTATCTGTCTCTCTGTCAAATAAATAAAATCTTAAAAAAAAAAAAAAGATGTGTTAAAGATCAAACGTGGTTCAAAAAAAAAGGTCAAGCCCTAAAAGCACTTCTATTTCTGATCCAATCCTCTTACAGCAAATGAAGACAAAAATGAATCCCCTAACTGCTCCCAGCTACTCTGCTCAGTCAAAATGACAGTGTTCACATGAGAACCAGGTGGAACAGAGCCTCAACACTGTAAATACAGCTGTATTAATAATAACCTTGGCCTACAGAGTACCAGTACTCTTTAAATGATACGGTATACATTGTTTAATGGCCACATATATTTAACGAAAGCTCCTCTACAATGTGACTTTGCCCTTCTTCACACCCAGAGGCGGAGTCTATTATTTCTCCACTCCCCTGCGTCTGGGCTAGCTTTGTGACTTGCTTAGGCCAGCAGAATGTGGCAGAACTAATGCTGTGCAAATTGCACAGCCCAGGTTTCCAGAGGACCTGAGACTTCCACCTTTGCCCTTTTGGAACACTTTTCTAAGACAGTCTTACCACAGAGAAGTCCAGAAAGAAAGACTACAGAGGGAGAGGCCCTGGTTCCAGCCTGAATCCAGCTGCATGAGCGAGCCCAGGAAAGGTCAAGGTTAAGTCCCAAGTCAATCCAGTTGGTCCCAAGAAACACAACTGTTCTCTTTAGTCTCAAACGTTTGGGGTGCTTTGTTACATAGCAAGAGAGGAAGGATACCGGTATGTTAGCTGGAGTTTACTTAATTTTAAAAACAAGTTTCCAGGGGCACCCGGGTGGCTCAGTTGGTTGAGTGTCCAACTCTTGGTTTCAGCTCAGGTCATGATCTCAGAGTTGTGGACTCTGCACTAGGCATGGAGCCTGCTTGAGATTCTCTCTCCCTCTACCCCTCCCCCGCAAAACAAACAAACAAACAAACAAAAACTAGTTTCCAAACAGTTTGAAACTTGTAAAACTAAACAAGAGGCAAAATCTAGATTGCTGGAACTCAGAAGTAATAGTTATCTTCAGAGAGCAGGGATGGGGTGGATTTAAGAAGGGAGCTTTATGGTATGCTGATGGTTTTTATTTCTTGGCCTGAGCAGTGATTACATGGGTGCATTCACTTTATGCTAATTTATCAAGTGTGCACTTTTAAACTGCATACTTTTTCTGGATATATACTAAACATACATTTAAGATAATTTAAAATAAGCC
This sequence comes from Halichoerus grypus, assembly GCF_964656455.1. NCBI lineage: Eukaryota > Metazoa > Chordata > Mammalia > Carnivora > Phocidae > Halichoerus > Halichoerus grypus. Next base: position 117,103,110 of record NC_135713.1, read on the forward strand.
TCTCTTAGCAAAATCTCTTTGAAAAAAAGCGTTATGTGCCTTAAGGAAATAAATCAGGCTCACAATTTTTTGTCTATTGGGCAAATTCTCCTCAGAGAAGCTATAACATACACAAGTCCAGCTTTAAAAACTAAACATCACTTGTTACATATGAGCAGGTTTCTTCCTTGCCAAAAATATGACCCATTTATGAGTCAGTCTAAAAATGGCCCCAGAATCCCAGCAAACTTTGTAATGCCTAGGCCAAGATATTTTCAAGTCCTGGTTTAAAATCTGCTTATCATTTTGGAAAGACTGTAAGCCGCATAAAAGGAAAAGGTCCTCAGAGTGTCCGTGCTCACAGATGGGTCTCCCTTTGTAGATCACACCAACTCCAAGGCCACATCTCATTCTCTTCCCACTGTCCCCGGCCCCAGCACCCAAATGCCAAAGCCAAGCAGAATCACTTGTTCACACAGAAGAGACTCAACATATGTCTGTGGTTGGCTGGATGTCCCAAAGCCCTTAACAATGGTTCTGTCCTTTGACTAAGTAGTGCCCCTTTAAGTAGTCTATTCAAAGGAAATGACCTTAAACAGAGACCAAGATTTATGTACGAAATTGTCAATCAAGTTCTTTAAACCAGTAAAAAATTAATGGAAACACTCTAAATGTTTTCAGGATAGGAGATTAGATAGGGAAATTAATGCAGAGACATTCAGAAGGACATAAAACATTAAAAAAGAGAAAAGTTCTCTGTGGTGGAATTATGATTGTTCCTACTTCTTTACAATTTACTTCTCCAATTTTCTGAAAGAAGCAGGTGTTTTTCACTTTTTACTTTTATAATCAGAGAGGGAAAAAAAAGTAAAAAACTGGAGGATAATGTGTTAAACTGAAGATGATTAACAGTATAATCTATTTCTCTTTCAGGATCCACTTATGAATTTATCTATTATTTACTTCCCTTGCCTAAAATCATCACTTTAGCTATATACATATCTTGAACATTTTACCAGACTCAACTTCCACTGAATCACAAAAATCTCTTTGTCTTTCTGTAGGCTCCGAGCTCTTCGTTATCTTTGTAACCCCAGTGTTCAACACAGTCCCTTGCTCTTAATGAGTGTTCAGTGCATTCTGGCTGAAAGCTGCAGAGTGTCAGGGTTAAGGACCAAAGGACTTACCAAACCTGCATGGCAACAAAAGCCTCATTTCCCTGTGTGTCCCATGCCTGCCACATGAAAGATATACAGTAAGTTACTTGTTATTTGTGTTTGTCAGTTCAGGCTGCCATAACAAAATACAACAGACTGGGTGGCTTCAAAAACAGGTATTCATTTCTCACAGTTCTGGAGACTCTGAGTCTAACATTAGGGTGCCAGCATGCTTGGGTTCTGGGGAGGACTTTCTTCCTAGCTTTCAGGCAGCTGCCTTCTTGCTGTGTGTTCACACGGCTTTTCCTTTGTGCACGTGCAGAGTGGGAGGGAGAGAGAGTGGAGAGAGCGAGCTGGTGTCTCCTCTTGTAAGGACACTAATCCTATACAACCCCACCCTTATTATCTCACTTAAGCTTAATTACCTCCTCAAAGTCCTTATCAAATATAGTCACACTGGGGATTAAGGCCTAAACATGTAAATTTGGGGAGAGGGGACACATTTCAGTCCATAAAATTCTTAAATGAAAACTGACAATATTTCACCTCACCAGTGGACCAGTGAGAGGGTACCAAGAATAGACTATTACCATGACTATCAGAACAAGAGCCTGAAAAACTTCATCCCCTGTGTCAAGTGATGGGGTACACCAAAGGACAGGTATAAGGTTTTGCTAGGTCTTCATAATTTGATGCACAATAAGGAGACAAGGAAGGATTTGGGCATGGATGGGATATACCCAAACCTGTGCTTTGGGAGAATTTGTCAGGGATCAGTAGAAGTCTGGATCCAGATGAACAAACACAGAAGGTGAGCACCACTGTTAGAAGCCATTCCAAGGGTCAGGTGAGTGCTGTGGGGACTGGTAGGAGGAACAGCTATCACGCTAGTGGCAAAGCGAGAGGGTAAAGAGCAGATGTGAGGGGCTTCTCCAGTGTCAGTCCCACAGGAAACTGTTACCACCAACTGGATAATAAGAGACACAGAAGGAAAAAGCAGCAAAGATGCTGGTAAGGTAAAGGGAAGAAGTGGAGAGAGGACAGACACACATCCCGAGACCTGGAGATGGGAATAGGAGAACATGCTTGCAGAAGGAAGGGGAGGGCAGTTCGCATTTGACATGGGTTTAATCTGAGCTGCCAGGAGATACGCTGGCAGAGATGCTAGTCAGACAGTTGGAAAATGGGTACATGGAAGGTCAAAGAGAAGTCACGCCAGAGGCAGATACCTCAATATCATGCAAAGAAGTAAACAAGATAGCTAAGGAATCTTCAGTGAACTGAGCATAGAAACTCAAAGACCATCTTCTCTGGACAACAGAGAAAGAGGCCAAAGAACAAAGGAAAAGAAAAGAGGAAAGGCCAGAGAGGTAGGAGGACAAGAAGGGTAAAGCAGGGCCACGCATCAGAAATGTTTCCAGGTACGATGGAGGGCTCGGTACCAGCAAGAGGTCAGAGGCATCAAATACACGAAAACGGAGCACTTGGAAATGGCTCTTACATGATGATCAATGGATCCTTGCGTGAGTTATTTCAACGGGGTGAGAAGAGCAAAGCAGTGAGCCGCAGAAAGCAAGAAAGAGACAAGACAACAGGCTCTGTGCATCTAGGTGTGTGCCAGGCATCATGAGAGGAATTTTGTATGGATTATCATCTTTGATCCTTACAGACACCCCTACAAAGTATGCGCTATTACAATTTGTATTCAGAGCATTTTGTGATTTTAAAAAAAAAATGAAAGAAATGTATCTGCAAGATCACATTTGCCTATTTGAACAAACAAACCTCTCATACATATTTTGAGGTAGCTATGGAGATTTGAGAGCAGGCATGTAGGTGGAAACAGATATCAAGAAAAATGATACAAACGACAAGGGGTGGAGTATGGAGTGGCCGGGCTGGGTGACTCATCACAATGGTCAAGATGTTTGTGATGGCAAATGTATTTAACCCCCAGTGGCTCAGGGGCTTCTGTGAGTGTGTATGTCTGTCTGTCTCTGACTCCCACAGGAACTGCTTGGGAGAAAAACACAAAACCATGCTGGTCTGGACAATCAGCCCCTTACAAACCTGTACTATTAGTAACATTTTTTGAAGGCTGATTTTTTTTTTAATCCACCTGGCACAGCTCTTCGCCAGATCATTAACTGAAAACATCAAGTCTTGACTCACTCATAGGTCATCACAACTATGAAAAAAGACTGATTGCTAGAGTATACTCTCATCAACATCTCAAACCTGTGGAGATTTAACACAAACAGAAAAATTGGGAATTTTGAAAATCCTTCATTTCCCCTTCCTGCCCTCTACCACAACTTATTCTTACCACAAAATCTTTCATCCTCACCATAGCTGCTCTCAATAGCACTAATTAAAAATTACATATATCACCTTGCCTTTCTCAGCCAGATACTTAAACCACACTTGATAGTAATGAGCTGTTTTATTAGAACTGCTAAAAAAAAAAAAAAAAAAAAAACACTAGCAATTCAGGGCTTGGAAGGAACCGTAATAATAGCAGCTTCTCTGGATTTACAAAGCCATAAATCTGTGGATGCTGTCTGACATTTATTGAACATGAATAACATCCCCACATGCTGTGATCCTGAGGCTTGGCCAGCATTCTAGGGAAAAGACTTAACTCCCACAGAAAGGCTTAAAAAGGTTCACCCTGGACCAATACATCCTAATACCAACCAACTGCCCCATCCTAATATTCTCATCAGGTCAAAAACATCCATCATTTAGCCCTCCCCAAGGTAAGGGTATAAAGTCCTGAGCTAGAATGTTACCTCTGTCACTTCCTGTGCAACAGTGGCTCACGTTCTGAATCAATTTCATCCATGCACGATGGGAATAAAACCATAGCAGAGCCTGGAGTTGAAAATGTTAGGCCAATATGGAAGACAGCAAGGAGCAATGGAGAAAGCCAGGCACACCTGGGCACCCACTCTGGATTCACCATTACCTACTTGGCTGGTAACACTGGAAAAGTTGATCATTCATTTCCTTTAGGCTTCATCTTCCTAATTATCATATCTGATTTTAGCCCATTAGCCTGGAAGTCTCACTTTTTTAACCAAAGATAAACAATCATATCACAATGCATTTCACTCTCTCCCACCATGGGGATCTAAAGGGCCCTCTGCTCTGCAGATCTGTAGTTTTTTGAAGTTAATAAAAGGTGGAACTTGTCACAAACTTTTCTAGAACCACTCTTTCTTGCCCATTTGGATGGAGGAGGTAGTGGCCTCACCTCTATGATCTACTAGGAAAAAAATACTACTGAAAGCTGATGTTCATTCCTACTGACAAGGGTTTCAAAGAAACTTGATGTCATCCATACATAGGGTGACCATATCCAAACTGGGGCAGTTTTAAGAAAAGGGGAGCTATTAATATCATGATGAGATAGCAGGTATGACCCAGGGCATATGGTCCATCCTGGTCAGATCCTTTGCAGGGAAGAAGATGGCATACGGCCTTCTCTCTCCCTTCTAAGAAATTTCAACCAGGGAAACCTCAAGGACAGAAAGGTTACAGTAACCTCAAAGCCTCCTCCCCTCCTTATCATGACCAGCCTTTCCCTGACTCAATAAAAACACATGCCTAACGAGCACTTACTAACCTATATACGAAACTGTGCCTTTTTCTTGATCACAGTGGCCAAATTCCAATAACAGCAACAGTGGGTATCATTAGCACAGAAGCACTTAGGTAAGTAAAGCAGAAATGCAGTCATACTAGCTGGTCTGAGCTGAGGATAAGGGTCAGGCTGGTGCAGGAATGAGAGGCACCTGCTATTTGTCACAATCACCTAGCACACCAGTCCAAGTACTAGTATAGGAGGCAAAGTCCAGATCTGGGCAACTCCACAGAACAGCCACGTGGAAGCTCTCCCTGAGAGTGCTGGGGGTGCTGCCAACCCCGCAAAATACAGAGACAATCCCTCATACAAGTCCTTGTGAAATCAGACCATCCCTGGTCTCACAGCAACGATCCATCAATAGTCCCCTGCACATCAGGACAAAGTCTTTCTTCTTTAACCAACCCAAAGATACAGTGTTTTAGTTACAAGTAATTATCAGGAAAAACAAAGTAAACTCATGGCAAGACAAACCTTTGGGAAAAAGAGTAACATATTTGTTCATTTTTTTCTCAATGCTTTTCCTTTTTCTTTTTGTTTTCTCAACCATTTTAGAACTGATAAGGAAGGTCCCTGGTTTACCATCTATGTGTTGGGCTTAACAAAAAGAGTCAACTAATCTTAATCCATAATAGGCTATAAGCCCAAGAAACTCTGTGACAAAAAAAAAAAAAACCAAAAATACAAACAAGAAAAAAATTTAAATGAGTTAAAGTATAGTAGTACAGAGTATAGGAATAATCCTTCCACTAAAGTGTATTTGGTTTTCTGCATAAGAAAGGGCAGAGATGCCAAAGAGGACAACACTTTCCATTTTTAACAGATACTTGTCTCCTGAGTATGTCTGGCATTTCATACCACCTGCCAGAGGCTCCCAGGGAGTTCCAGTCCGAGGACCCAGCAACGTGACAATTCCTACCCATAAAGGAACCTCACAAAGCAAAGCATCTATTCCCCCAAAAGAGGTGTGTAACTGATCCCAGAACAAACCATCTACTAGTCCTACTTCAATCCTTGGTATATGGAAAAAAGGGAACAAAAACCAGGAAAAGTGATCTTGAAATTACTTGTGGTGCTGGGGAAAAGGGCACAAACTACAACATTTAAGGAATAAAAGGAGCATCAACACTTCCTGGATGCCAGGGGAAGTCATTAGCTGGTAAGAACTGACATTTATTGAGCACTTCCATGTACCAGGCACTATTTGATGCACCGTATATATGCAGTAAGCTAGTACCCCCAGCAATCCTGAGAGGTAGGTCCTATTACCATCTTCATTTTGGAAATGAGAAACCTGAAGCAGTTTCCACACTTGGGTCACCAAAAAATTAAGTGGCGGAGGCAGAAATGGATCCTCACATTAAACGCAAGAGCCCACACTGTTGAGCTCTACATTGTATATATATAATGTTATTGGTTACCGAGCTGGTGAATGGGGAGATCAGGACTGAAACCCAGGTATTCCTAACCCTTAAACCCATGCTCTCCACAGTTACCTGAACAATATCACCAGCCATGCTGCCCCATCTCCACCAATACCACACCCTGCTGTCAACATTTATAATAAAGGGCATCATTTATAGAGGGCTTGTTGAGCCAGGATAAGAAAACCTTGGCTTAGAGATGTTCATTTGACTCAGATCCCAAACAAGTACGTGGTGGATCTAGGATTTAAGCCAAGTCCGCTGGACTCCAGAGCTGAGCTCTCAATCCCTCCAGGAGAAGCCAGGGCTGTAGCAAGATTACGACCACAGGACCATACTGCAAACAACCACGGAGGCCAGTTCCAGAGGTGGCTGTCACAAAGTCACGGACTCATTCTTCAGGTCTCACCCAGCAACTTCCTGCTTTCTAGTTCACAAAAAAATAGAATAAAAACCCCAGAAGCTCAGTTTCCTTATTCACAGCAGGTGAGAAACAACCCAAAGGGAGTGAGAAGCAGTCAGTGACAATCTCAGTGACCGCAGGTAAGTGACAACTGACACAGAGGGGAAGAAAATGAAAACCTGGAAAGGCAGACGCAAAATTATATGGTACATCAATGAAGCACATAATGACAGGCCTGAGTCATCAAGAAAAAATTGCTTTCTGCTTAAGAATCTTCTTTTTTTAAAAGCAGCAAAATGCCTAACATTTAAGCCGGGTTTTCATCAAATACTTAAAATTTTTCAAGTCTTGGCATTTGAAATAGTAAGAGGCAGAGGGCTTGGAGGAAACAGGAATAAAGGACAGTGAACTGCCCCAGGCTTCAGAGCTGAGAGTTACAGAACACCCAGCTATGAGCCAGGGACCCAGGAAAATCACTGCACCACAGGAGACTCGGCGAGGGGGCAGGCCTTCTGGTCCCTTCCACCACCAGAATTCTATGAGAAAGAACACAATGTAGTGGTAAGTCATGTGCCTTGGAGCCAGACAACCCTGGGGTGGATCCTAACCACCCCAGTGATAACCCGTATCTGGTTTGCTCACGAGGATCATCCTGGTAACTGGCACAGAGAGGACATCCGATAAATGGTTCTTCAATAAATTATCAAAACCATATAACTTTGGTTACTATCTCTAAACTTCAACTTGCCATGCTGCAAAGTAGGAACAACAATTCCTACAGTATGGAACAGTGATGAGGATTAATGAGCTGATTATGTAAAACTCCTCCTCCAGGACCTGGATACAAGACTCACTGTGCTGTGATAGCTGGACAGCTAACCTTCAGTTATCTGGAAATGGGACCTAGGAAGCAGCCCCCATTCCCAAAGGATAATGCAAAGAAGAAGCCCAAGTTCCTCGGCCTGTCAAATTATAAATTGCAAATTGAGCAAGCATCTACCCCCTTCCTCTAAAAATAATCCCTAAATTCAACACTGTCTCACTGGTCATTAATGCCCTTAGGAACTAGAAAGATGTTCTAAAATTTAACAACTGAAGACATGGAGCATAGCACTAAGTTTCCCTCAGTTAACTAGCAAATTAACCACAAAAACTAGATCTTCAGACTCTGCTTCCTCTTCCTCCTCATCATCATCTCTCAGCGGCCGCTAGAAACTGAATACCCACAAGCATCCTTTGCAGAATGCCACAAATCCCAGGCCGGCAGATTGCAGAACAAACAGCAACACTGTCACAGGCTGATTTTAAAAATTCCATCAAGGACACCCATAAATGATACTTTGTAGCCCAAGAAAAGTTTCCTCCTCTCTGACCTGGAATCTCTGGACAGAAAGACCTTTTTGAATATTGGCTTCTAACTACTACTTGCTTTATCCTTCAGTTGGTGCTGCCGACTTAGCTTCTCAAAAAAAGAAAAAAAAATTCCCCAAAGGAATTTATTGTCCCTCTAAGGAATTACAATAGAAAAATAAGACCCTTTGGACGCGGGATTCCATCCCAGGACCCTGGGATCATGACCTGAGCTGAAGGCAGACGCTTAACAACTGAGCCACTCAGGCGCCCCCAGGGAAGAGGTTGAATCAAAGAAGCCCATGCTGCTCCGTGCTGTGATGCCCAGGCAGTTTCCAGGAAGGGGCTGTTGACCTCAGCCCCCTCCCAGGCTGCGCGCTGGCAGGGACAGCCTTCAGGCTCCTCCCCCTCAGTCTCCACCTCCACATCCCCATGTCCACCTGCAGCAGGAGGAGCAGAGCGTTAGACCCCGGGCCCCTCCAGCAGTGGATGGAAGAAGACAATCAACCACACTCTTCCTCCAGAATCACCCCTCCTCACTCCATGACAATGGAAGTATCAGTAGTAACACAGAAGTTATTACTAAGACAGAGCATGTACTGTGTGCTAGATACTATTATAAGCACTTTAAATGTTATTAGTTGATTTAAATCCTCACAACTCTCCTATGAAGGACGCTATGTTATATATAAGGGCATGGTCTTCTTCACCATTACCTCTACTATTTAGCTGAACCCACTTCCCAAGCTTGAAGGAGAAAGGAAGATGCCTCTTGTTCTTGTTGGAAGGAAGGAGAAGCACATCTTTAGTACAGAAGACAGTGAATCGATATAAATGAATGGGGAAAGGAGCTGGCCCAGTTCACTAATTATCCCAGTAAAAGGCACCAACAGCCCACCTTCTCCCTTCTTTCCTGGCAGTAGCCAAGGGCCAAAGACTCCCAATAAATACTTGTTTGACATATGCCAGCATCCCCCCTAATTCCTAAAAAATAGTTCCTATGCATTCTGCTTAAGGTCTAGCCCCTGCAGCAGCACTCTTAATGCCCTATCCCATAGTAAGGCCTGCTAGGAAATCCTTTTATAGCCAAACGCATTGTGCTTCGATCTCTCAGTTCTCACATGCTCTGAAGCCCCACACAGACACAGCTGTGGACCACTTTCTGTGGGCGTCTCAACAGCTAAGCATGGTGGCAGTGGCAGTCTTGCCTCCCACCTCTGCTGGCTGTGTAATCAGCCTCCTTCTAATCCTGCCAAGCTCCAAGCTGCCTGGCACCAGAGGCCAGAAGCTGCACATGGGTAATAATTTAACAAATCACCTGTCTGGCTCTCCTGCCAGGACACCCACTCTGAAGCTTACACAGCTGCTGCTGCTAGGGCTGCAGCCCCGTGGGATGTCAGCGGAACAGCAGGTACCAGAGCCTCGGGGCCCACGCACTCTCCAGCTCCATCCTGCTGAAGAAAATCAAGGTGCGATGTTTGAGAAGGGGTGACCCTCAGAGACTAAGCCTCCTACTCCACACCTAGCTCCTTGGGGATTTTAAAATATTGCTATTTTGCCAAATGCAGGACTAACAGCTGTGCTCAAGAAGCAACAACACATACCCTCAGGAAGCCGGATGGCAAGAACATCGCAGGACACATTGGTAAGACACAGAGAGCAAAGTGAACTGCAGCTAACATATACCAAAAAATACTGAAACTTCTGCAGAGTTCCATAAACATCCAAAAAATGTGATGTGAAAGTGATTGTGGAATCTGTCCCAAAATGTATGAGTCATACCCAGCCCAGAACTACAGGAAAATAAGGTAAATGGTCTGCAAACTATTTATAATACCTATTCATTGTTTTGCTATTTATCTGTCAACCAATGAAAGAAAAGAGCTTTTCAGGGTTACAAATAGCTGTACCCACTATTAAAAAGTGAAAATTCTGCCAGGACAGGCCCTACAGAAGAACAAATCCTTTTGCCCAAAGCAGTGGTAAAGGGAAGTTACCTAAAGAGAAACTGCCTTTAAGTAACCATCATCAAGCTATAAGCTGTCCCAATTACTACCGTCAAATACCTACTATCTCTAAACTTCAACTTGCCATGCTGCAAAGTGGGAACGACACACTATGATATTCACATTAAAGACAACAGAGCATGGATTTTAAGGATAATCTAAAAAAAATGTTCCAAACCAGGCTCTCAGTCCTAAGTCTTGAGAAGGGAAACATAGTTTGTTTTTAATCACAATACTTGCTTATGACCAACGCTTTGAGACTGGTTTGTCACTAACGCCAGATAATGGCAGGGTGGCACAGCTTATTCCAAAAACTACAAGAGCGGGGTCTAAGGTCACAGAGGCCCTACAAGGGACTAAGAAGGACAATGGAGGACTGGGAACACACTCACCAGTCTGGGGCTTTATTTCTACAGAGAGAAAGAGCAAAAACACCTCTCCTCAGCCAACATTTTATATCTGCATCTCTTTATCACTTGAAAGGAGCCAAGCGGAAGCAACATGCCATCAATCTCTGCAGGTCAACACCCTCACCTGAACAGAACTGGACGCTCATGTATTCAACACCAGCTTCAAAGTCCGCTGGCCTGGGGTCCGATCTCTGCTCCACCCTTACCAGCTGCATAACGCCGGCCAAGGTACTTGATAATCACCTGTAAAATGGGAATAGTGATCCCATCTGCCTCATAAGGTTGTTGAGAGAAATGACAGAACATATTTATTTATTTAGTTTTAAAGATTTTATTTATTTATTTGAGAGAGAGACAGCGAGAGGGAACACAAGCAGGGGGAGTGCGAGAGGGAGAAGCAGGCTTCCCGCAGAGCAGGGAGCCCAATGCGGGGCTCGATCCCAGGACCCTGGGATCATGACCTGAGCCGAAGGCAGACGCTTAATGACTGAGCCACCCGGGCGCCCCTGATAGAATGTATTTAAAGTGTTTAGCACAGTGCCTGTCTCATAGAAAGCACTCAATAAATGACAGCATTTCAACAAATGGGGGCTCACATGTGAACCAGAATACACACTAGTAAACGTGGTTAGCCCACTCAGTCATTCAGCAAGTATTTGTTGACTGCTCCCCTGTGTGCCAGGCACCATGCTAAAGGTTAGAGATAAAACACTGAATAATGTGGGGCTCAAACTTCAACAACTCCAGTGCACTGGAGACAGTCACATAACCAATACAATGTCCAAGGTTTCAGATGAGGACAATAAAACAGTACAAATGGCTTATCGTATTTTAGAATGAATCTTAATCGTGACATGGGTCGAAATATAATTTATATATACACATTTATATGTATTTTTTTTCAGATACCCTATTATGTTCATTCCCTACATGGGAATTTAAAGTAAAAAATACTAAGATTCACCCTACCCTGTTTTTGCCGACACCCACAGACAGTGAATTTCAATAATGGGCTTAAGTCCAGCATTAACTGGAAGGACTGCCAGATCAATACACAAAATGAAGAGAGGCTTTCCTTCAGAGATGAATGGAGTCCAGTGTCTATGTCACTAGAAAACATACAATCACAAAACTAAAGATGCGTGGACATCCAGCTGGCTGCATTTATTAACTGTATGAGTAATCAGGCAACTCTCTGGGCAAAAATAAGACTAAACTAGCCTATTGTTGACAATTCATCAAAAAGGCAGTGCAACAGAACATGAAGAGTGAGCCAATTCTGGGCAAAAGGTAAGAAGGGGAAGAAAACGGACTAGCAAAGACCTCTCCAAGATAACCATGACAAGCTGAGAAGTCAATGCCATTATTCCCTTAAAACCCACAATGACACTCCAGAAGAAATGCCTTATGGGGAATGGAGTTTGTTTAGTAGATCAATAGTTTGTCACCTACAACTACTTTTTTAAAGATTTTTATTTATTTGCGAATGAGAGAGAGCATGAGGGCAGCATGAGAGCAAGTGGGGGGGGGGCAGAGGGAGGAGGAGAAGCAGACTCCCCACTAAGCAGAGAGCCCAACACAGGGCTGGATTCCAGGGCTCTGGGATCACGACCTGAACTGAAGGCAGACGCTTAACCAACTGAGCCACCTAGGCATCCCTCACCTACAACTTTTTATTCCCCTCAAAGGGTTGAGTCATGCCATTTTATGGCCAACCTAATCGTTCATGTGAATTAAGCAGTGTAAGTCAAAAAAAATCCCTTTATGTAAATCTAACTCAATTTATAATCAGCTGAGCACCCAATAAGCAAAGAACAGAGATGAGAATTATTACTGCAGAGGCGCCTTATTTCCTAAACAATTTTATAAGGAAATACGGCTTTTCTTAATAAAAATTCATCCTAATACAGAGCTGGCATAGGAAATTGACTCCCTCATGGAGTGGGTTACCCAGACCATGGCTTCTCAAAGTTTAATGTTCATATAAATCACCTGGGTATCTTATTAAACTGCTAATTCCAATTCTGTAGGTACTGGGGGGGGGGGGGGGAGTCCAAGATTTTGCATTTGTAACAAACTGCCAGATGATGTGATGTTACTGGCCCATAAACCATACTCTGAAAAGCAAGGACCTAGGGGTGCCTGGGTGGCACAGTCAGTTGAGCATCCTACTCTTGGTTTTAGCTCAGGTCGTGATCTCAGGGTCGTGTGATCAAGCCCCACGTCAGGCTTTGCACTTAGGGTGGAGTTTGCCTAAGATTCTCTCTCCCCCTCTGCCCCTCCCCCTCTCTAAAATAAATAAATATATCTTAAAAAAATTAAAAAAAAGAAAAGCAAGGACCTACACCAGCCAGCCGAACTCCAGGGATGAACATTATCCTCGAAGTGAGGCCATTTGTTCAGGGTTACAGACAGCTCAGAGAGTACAGCAGAAGCCAAGGACTCCACTACTCAGAAAAATACACGTGTGCACTTGCACACATAAGCACATACACACAAAATTTCAAAATTCTACCACAAGCCATCGAAGAAGCCTCCCCCCTTCTGTGAGGTGGTCCATGGATCCCAAGATAAAGAACCTCTGCCTTAGCTGTCTACCAATTACTGTTGCCAACACCAGACTAGCAGGGGGTGGGGTGGAGGGATGCAGCCCTTGACCACTCTGACCCATGTGTGAGTAATTCATCTTCTCTTGCCTCAATCTGAGGTAACATAGTTAAGATGCCTTCAAGACAGGGGATAATAAATGGGAAATGAAAATATATATATATATATATATATATATATATATATATATATATATATATATTTATATATCAGGAAGCTCTTGTCCTCTGACTCCAAAACAGTTTCCCCACCATTGGCTTGAGTTCCACCTCAAGTAGCCTTCTTCCTGGCATCCTTCTTGCCCTAAGCATAGCAGAAGCTGCCGGATCCCACCACTACGTGGCATTGCCTTCCCAGATAATGTGATTCCTAGGCTAGACCCAGGGAGAGAAGGCTAGCCCTCTCTCTCAGCTCTCCTACCTACTTACTCTTTAAGTCTATTTCCTTACCTATAAAATGCAATTAGGAACTAACGCCACTTCATAGTGTTTGGGGGAAGAATAAGAAAGTGCATACAAGATGTGTCGGCACATTTCAACGGCTTTAAAAATGTTTCACTGTTATTATGCTTTTATTATGATCTTTATAAACATGCAGATATCAGGACCTATTCAAAAGAAAATCCCAGGGTGAGCGTGGAGTCTGCTTGACATTCTCTCTCTCCTTCTCCCTCTGCTCGCTCACTCGCTTGCGCTCTCCAATAAATAAATAAATGTTAAAAAAAAAAAATGTTCCTTTCTTTTCTAAATAGAAAAGCATTAACTGCTACGCTGCATCTCTGGGGCAAAGACCAGCTCCCTCTGTTCCACCACTGCACAGACACACACCAGCCATCTGAGGACCGTACTGGCGGCCGCTGCTGCCACACACAAACATTTGTGATTGTCCTTTTTCCTTTTTTTTTTTAAATTGGTGATCGTCTTTAACAACCACTGTGTCAAACATGTCTCTCTACACCACTGGATTTAAGGTTACCCAAAGCCTTCAGCTCCAGGCTGGTATTGTTCAACACGAGCCTTAGTCTTTATTAGCATCTCCAACTAACGTGGCCAAACACAAACACAAAACAGCTGTTCCGAGAAAAGAGAACCACATTGCTAAGAAACCCTTAATAATTTGTGATATAAATATATCGAGCAAATTCCTGTCTACAGACCTCAAAACCTCTTGACAAAAAAGTTTTACCAGTTTGCACAACAATCCTAAGGCTGCTGGGATGGGTCACAATTGGATTCTCAACTCTGTATTGTCCTGGACCTCTTTAAGCAGTGTTTCTCAAAGTATGGTCTGAGAATGACTGTTGACAGTCACCTAAAATACACATCCCTGGGCTCCATTCCAACTGCTACATCAAAATTTGCGGGTAAGGAAACTGCAATTTTTAATAAATAACCCCAAGAGACTTCCAATGCACACTAAATTTTTAAACCAAGCTAAGACCTACTCCCTAGGAAATAAAGGCAGACAAGTAAACACACAAAATTTTGTCTACAATTTCAAAGGATTCACAAACCTCCTGAAGTCTTTCCCTAGGGCTCTCAGGTAAAAACCCCTGGTCTATACATCACCAGTTTCCCAACTCGGTCATTCACATACCATCTTCACTTGTTTTTTTCCCAGATTCACCTATTTAAAATTTTTTTCAACACTTGTTTTTACTTACACATAATATAAAAGGAAATGTTATATGTAGTATCTGTGAAATTGTGGGTTTGATCCTTAATTATAAATTTTCTAAGTAAGACACATAATTATTAATACAAAAATATTTTGTTCTTGTAACACCTAAAACCATCTCCCAAGTCGCCTGTATATAAGGACTACCCCCTCCCCAGGAAACACTGGATTGTGTGATCCAAAGTTCTGGAACTACCAGGGGATTTTATGAGGCGCTCATGGCCTGTGATGTGTGGGGCTATCTATGTGGCAAATCCCAGGTGACCTAACAGCCTCAGTCTACATACACCGGCAGAGCTGACTAAGGGAAATAGAGAGAGGGCTTTCTCTCTTGCCAGAGGGCCAGGAGACAGGACACATTTGGAAGTGACTGGTCTTTCTGTGACCTGCCTGTCCTTATCAATGCCCACCCCACCCCCCAGCCCTGGCTCCTCACTGCACAGACCAGAGATGGCATCTGGCCTATTTGGGCCAATCTGCTTCCATTCAGGGAATTTGTAATTAGGACACAGAGGAGCTTGTTAATTGATGCTGGACATTCAAACTGAGGAGTGTTAAGAACTAGGCTGGGGTGGCCTGTTTCTCCCTTGTGTGCATGCTGTGGCAGAAAGCTGGTCTGTGGAGGCAAGTGACAGGAGACACGAGCAGCCCCAGAGAGAAAGTACGCACAACCCAGCTTCTGATTTCCCAATTCCTGGTTCCAGGCCAGCTGTACTTCCTGCCCGCAGGGTCCATGGGACATCCCAGCATCCCAGAAATAAATTTCTCCTCTTGGCTTCAGCTGGTTTGAGCAGGCAGCTACTCCCTGCTACTAAATCGCTGCCAAACTGAGACTCCTTATGTTGCACAGCCCTGGCCCAGGTGAACGGCTGGAGCTGAAGGCAGGCCGGAGTCCAGGGGCCAAGGGCCAGAATGGGCGCCCATCCAGACAGAGCCAGAGAAAGGGTGGGGCTGGAAGCTTATCACAGGGATAGGAAAGGGGGACTCCAATGAGGGTCCCCTCCACATCACTCGGTGAGAGGTGCCCCAAGAAGGGGCTGGCATAAGGGTACGTGGAGCTTTACCCCTTGCTGACGGTAGGAGCCAAACAGGAATGATGACAAACAGCTAACATTTACTGAGTATATTAGCATATGAACTAGGCTTCACAATGAGGATCTCATTTATTCTTCCTGAGAGCCCAATGAAGGTGGTAATGTCATGTTTCCAACTTTATACATGAGAAAAATGAGACTCAGAAAAATTAAGGGATTGCCAAAGGCGACACAGCTAATAAATATAGGATACAAACTCCAGAGTCTTAAGTTCCTAGCCATCATGCTACCTTCCTTTATGAAATGATATTAAAAGATAGCACGGAGACACCAAATAGAGCTAGTGTCTGAGTGACAACAAAAGGCACAGCCACCAAAGGATCCTCCCTCCAGCAGCCCTGCCTCTCCTATGCCAGTCCCATACTCCAGACAGCAATACCACACCTATGGGTGCAGCACTAAGAAAATAAGGGTGCACAAAGGTAAGAAGCTGAGAGAAGGTGTGTCATCTGGCTAGGACGTGGCTTGGCTGGACTGAACAATACCCAGGGGAGACTGGCTTTGGTCCAGATCCCAGAGAGTAAAAGCAGAGTGAATTTTTTCTTAAGCAATAATTGGTATGTGGCATTCCTGTTTGTGGTCCCACATAGGATGGAGGGGACTATACGCTCCCAGGCCAGCAAATCTAAGGAAACCTGCCAAGAGCTGTGCTATCAGAACTCCTAACAAACACAGGAACAGAAACCACATTCCTAGGCTTGGGACTGGATGACACACTAAGGGTGAGAAAGCAGAACCTTAATTATAATCCCAAAGGCCATTCGGATACCCCTTTTATTCATATCTTATTTTTTTTTTCCCAAAGATTTTATTTATTCATGAGAGAGAGAGTACAAGCAAGGGAAGGGGCAGAGGGAGAGGGAGACACAGGCTCCCCACCTGAGCAGGAAGCCCAACTTGGGGCTCGATCCCAGGACCCCAAGATCATGACCTGAGCCAAAGGCAGACACTTAACCAACTGAGCCACCCAGACGCCCCTATTCATATCTTATTTCTAAAACCTGAAGCTCAGAACAGACAACTAACCTTTCAAAGTTTCACAAATCAATTACAACTAAAATTCTGATTCCACAAACTCCAAGTAGATCCAAAGTCTAGTGAGGAATTTTAAACAAGGCACTTGAACTTTTCAAAGTTACTGTGGCTAATTTTCCTACAGAAACAATGCTGATGTGCCCACTTGCCACCATCTTTGCAAGAGGGGCAAACAGTGCAATGTGATAAGGATGGATGAAGAGCCAGGCACTGAAGCTGCACCAATCTGTCCATACCACCCCACGACAGCGGTGGGCACTTACTGTCTGTCCAGGGGTGGAGAGCAGTCTGTGGTCAGGGAACAGGAGTAACAAAGGTGGCAGGCTAAAAAAGCAGCATGCCCAAGGTCCTCTTAGCCTTTACCATGTTAGAGCAGGAAACCCCACCTTATGAATGAACCAAGGCTTTCAAAGCAGCATCCTCTCGGGGTCCCTCCCCTGTATCTGACTATTCTTCACTTGGCTCCCTGCTTCTTCCTCTTACCCTCAGAGGGAGATGGTTCCCCAAGTTCTGCCCAAATGCCTTGCTATAGACTAAATATGTCTTCCCCACAATGCACATACTGAAACCCTATTCCCAAATCTGATGGTATGAGGAGGTGGGGCCTTTTGGAAGTAATCAGGATTAGATGAAGTCATGAAGGTAAAGCCCCCAGGACAGGATTAGTGCCCTTGCAAGAGTCAGTAGAGAGCTTTGTTCCTCTCTCATAGTCAGCCACAGAAAGATACAGTAAGAAGGCAACAGTCTGCAACCTGGAAGAGAACCCTCACCAGAACCTGACCATGCCAGGGGCACCCGGGTAGCTCAGTCAGTTGAGTGTCTGCCTTCAGCTCAGGTCATGATCTCAGGGTCCTGGAATCAGCCCTGCATCAGGTTCTCAGCTCAGCAGTGAGTCTGCTTCTCCCTCTCCCTCTGTGATCTCTCTCTCTCTCTCTCTCTCTCTCTAATAAATAAAATCCTAAAAAAAAAAAAAAAAAAGAACTTGACCATGGTGGCACCCTGATCTCAAACTCAGCCTCCAAAACTGTGAGAAATAAATGTCTGGTTTGTTGTTGGTTTTAAAGATTTTATTTACTTATTTGAGGGGAGGGAGGAGCAGAGAGAAGAGGGAGAAGCAGACTCCGTGCGGAGCACAGAGCACAATGTGGGACTCGATCCCACAACCCTGAAATCATTACCTGAGCTGAAATCAAGAGTTAGACAATTAACCAACTAAGCTACCCAGGAGCCCTAAATGTCTGTTCTTTTTAAGCCAGCCAGTCTACGGTACTTACAGCAGCCTAGACAGATTAAGACATCCCTTCTCTCTCCTTTAGCTTCAACAATAACTCTACGAAGGTGAAATTCATTTTTCTCCCTTGCCATCTCCACTCCTGCTTTTCCAGCCACCTGCTGAGCTTTATACCTCAATGCTGTGCTGACACCTTTGTCTTGGCCCTTCCCTCCCACCTGTTTCTTCACCTGAATTCCATATTTCTGGCACAGGGAAGAGAACTAACATTAACTGAATTCCAACACTTGCCAGGCACCCTACTGGGTGCTTTCCACGTTTCTGCAGCTTCTACGCTGCAGAATGAAAAAAATCAGTGTTCTATAGAGGGACCAGGAAGGTCAGCCAGAGGAGAGAAGCTGGGATGAGTCTGAAGTATGAGTAGTAAAAAGGGGAAGCTGCAAAAAAAATGTTTCAGGTCCAGGGACAGCCTGTGCCAAGGCCCTGTGGTGGGCAAGAGAGAAAGGCCAGCAGGACTACAGAATGCAAAGAAAGCACAGGAAGGATGCAAGAAGGTGACAGGGACATCTAAATAAATGTATGGAGTAAATATGAATGCATGACCCTCATATTTAACATACTTTTTTTTTTAGCCAATAAAACTAACCAACCTTCAATGTTTAGCAGAACACCAAATATCATTTTAAAAAATACTTCTTTCCCATTTGAAAGAAATTTCCTCCCTAGGTGTGAGTGTCCTTCTAAAAAAAAAAAAAAAGATTAAAGTAACTCACCTGGCTAGAAATGGAAAAGCAAATAAGGTTGGAACCCGACAAAACTCATGTAACTGCATAAGTAATACAATACTTTTTATTCTTAATTAGAAGTTAGCCACGAGCCTGGGGAAACAGCTTGGGGATCACCCTGCACTGATAATACAAACAGAGGCTAGCAAATGGCTAAGGACTGTTGAGCACTGACTCAGGGTGTTATATGCATTATCGCTTAATTTTCCCAACACCTCATGAGACGGGTACCAGAATCATTCCCATTTTACATAAAAGGAAACTGAAGCTCGGAGAGGTTAATAATTGGTCCAAGGTCACACAGGTGTTGCATGGTAGAGCCAGGATCTGAACCAGGTCAGTGGGACTCCAGAGCCTGTACCCTTAACCACCACACTACTCTGCGTCACAAACTAGCTATCATGTCAGCACTTCTGGAATCCTACTTATTTTCTTACCACCCCTGATATAACATATATTTAAGCTACTAAACTCTGACAATGCAAAAAAGATAAAATAATCTCTGAAGGAATGCAGTCAAACTTCTGGTGTCAGCTCCCTTCCTGTTCCAGATCTCCCTCAAAACACCCCAACTCTTCCTCCAATTTTAATAAAGAGAAGTTTTCCAGTTCATTGCAATACTTAATATCCTGAGAGAACAGGAATTAGAAACTGATGAATCTTCTCAGGCTACATTTCGGCCAAAGTCAACAGACGCCAAACCCCTCTTGTAGGCAGTCATTGTTTACAGTACCTCTAACCGGAAGGAAAGGGGGGGGGTTCAGATTACTGGAAAGCTCTAGCCATGGTTTTCCCAACTCTTGACAAAGTTCTGAGTCTTGTCTGATGGACAATATTATACTTTCCCTATCAACAAATCCTTCCCCAAACTGTTGTGGAAGTAGCTAGAATACAAGGTAAATGATCAAAGCTTACCTATCTGTGGTGGATAAAATTGTCCACCTACTTGAGGTCTGGTCAGCCCTCCTGAGGATCAGCAGAGGTGACGAAGCCTGAAACTGGCTCACCTTGAGTTCTTCCTAAAACCCTCAATCAAGACCCATCTAAGCAACTCAAGGCTTACGTAAAGAGTGTACTTTAGAACTGCCTTCCTGAATCACACTGTTATTGGGTGAACTGTATCCCCCTAAAATTCATAAGTTGAACCCCAATCCCCAGTACCTCAGAATATGACTGTATTTGGAGATGGGGCCCTTAAAGAGGTAATTAAGGTAAAATGAGGTCATGTGGGTGGGCCTTAATCCAATATAACTAGTGTCCTTATAAAAACAGACTAGGATTCAATGACAGAGGGAAAACCATGTGAAATCCTAAGAGAAGACAATCATCTACAAGCAAGGAAAGAAGCCCCAGAAGAAAGCAACCCTGAAGACACCTTAATCTCAGACATCTAACCTCGAGAACTAAGAGAAAATAAATTTCTGTTGTTTAAGCCACCCACTCTGTGGTACTTCGTTAGGGCCACTCTAGCAAACTAAGACACACTAATATGCACACTGTTCAAGTTGCTCCAGACTCTAAATAATTGCCCATCACTCGCAGGGTACAGGCCAGCTGGGTTTCCCTTCTGAAGCAGTGGCCCATACAGCATGGCCATGGGGCATAAAAGTCACTATCAGACAGGCTACTGAGTACTTGAGTCCATGGAGACTTCTGCTACTAGGACAGGGCAAAACCTTAGTTTGTGTGGTTAATTACAGAGGTGATGCATTGAATTTTTCCTTTCAGAAATGAACAGAATTAAAATAGAGCCAAACCCCTTCATAGACAAGTGCCAAGGCCCAGCACCAATACCTCTGTTTTAGATCAACCACAGTATCATGGGCTTCTCCCATAGGCAGTAATAAAGATTTGTGTTAAAGAGCACACTGCAGGGTCAAGATTTCTGCCCAAACCTTTCTCATACTACAGAAGAAAGGGGAAAAGTGGGAGAGGGGAGCGGGAGAGAGGAAGAAGACAAAATGTCATCCAGGGACTGAGAATGTCAACTCATCATGGCAGCTAGGGGATGAGTAAGCTTGTTTCAGGGGGTCACCAGGGGCTTTTAGAGTCCTATGATCAGGTGAGGAGGCTCCAAGCCATCCAAGTTTCCTAGAGGCTGTGGGGTTTTAAGAATTACTTAAAGGCTAATGAATCGTTCAACACTACATCAAAAACTAATGATGTACTATATGTTGGCCAATTGAACATAATAAAAAAAAAGAATTACTTAAAGGCTAAGCAATAAGGAGGCAAAATTTCAGTTGGGTGCTACTGAAGATAAAGCAGAAGTGGGCTCAAAGTCTGGTTCAACACTGGGCACCTGAACAACAGCGAGGAGTGAGCACTTATGAAGCAATTGCCAAGCCAGGCACTATGCTAATACTAATAAGCAGACTTCATATACACCAGCTCACTGAAACCTCACAATAACCAGAGGCGGGAGAGCCATTATTACTCCCATTAAGCAGATGAAAAGAAGGCCAGAAGCTCTGCAAAAGCATGCCTTCCTCCCGCACCCCACCCCCATGTTGTTAACTAGTACATCCCTAACCTAAAACAGTGACTGGCACATAGAAGGCAGACAATGTTTATTTGTTGAATAAATGAAACAGGTTATTTGTCAATGTCACAGAAGGAGCAGGCTCGGGATATGAACCCTGGCTATTGGCACCAGCTTCTGCCCTGCCACACAGGATGGAGCAAACCCGCTAAGGAGTTCAGGAAACATGCCCTGGCACGTAGACAGCTTGGTCCACTGCACATTTCAGTGTCTGCACTTCTGCTCCTCATACTGGCGATGTTACTCTGCACCCAGAGTTCCGAGCAAAGTTAATCAAGGGGCCAGTGCCACCAATGCGTGGACAGAGGGGCAGGCAAAAATGTTCCCTTCCCTCCTACCTGTGACACTCCCTGTGGCCTCACACACACCAACTCATGTCATTATCTAGTGACTCACTTTAGTGCAGGAAGGGGAGATGGAGGGCAAATTACTGGAAGGGGGGAGATTTATTCCTCGGGCTCTCCAGGAATATGCTGGTCAAGCTGGTACAATGTACAAAAGAACTTCCCAAAGTGTGGCAAGCATACAACCTTGTGGTGTACAAAATCATTTTAGGTGGCACATAAATAAACATTAGAGTTGATATATTGATTTTTATGGCTACCTTCTATTTCGAGCAAATTATACGGTGCTTTATTTATGACCAAGTTATGAAATACCCTTTTAAAACAAAGAGTATCCTTTCAAAAAGAATAAGTACTCCCATTTAAAGAAACATATTAGGTAAGCAATAGAATAGGTGTTACACCTATGTGGCAGAAATTCATGATGGAAGTACGTGAGTGGGGGCGCCTGGGTGGCTCAGTCAGTTAAGCGGCTACCTCTGGTCGTGATCCCAGGGTCACAGGGCCCGCTTCTCCCTCTCCCTCTGCCTGCTGCTCTCCCTGCTCGTGCTCTCTCTGTCAAATAAATAAATATTTTATAAAAAAAAAAGAAAATTAAAGAAATACGTGGTGACTAAAGATTGGGAAATATGGTTTCCTGGAACTTTCTTAAGTTCTCTGTGTCAAACACCCCCATCCCTGCAACTCACCCATCCACCCAACTAACTATGCCATAGCTCAAAAGAAAGAATTTACAGACACTAAATTCTAAATTTTCCATCAAAACTCCTTAATAAATGACTACACAATGAGGGAGAGACCTAAAGAGACAGCGATAAGAGATTAAGAGGGACCAAGAAAGAGTATGAACAGACACAAGATACAAAGGCATGTTCATTAATACGTGACGAAGTTAACAACAGGGCTTGACCCAGGGCTGAAGTCCTGCCCTCTGCCTGGAGAGAGCTGTAACACAGAGCTCCCTTTGATACTCCCCTAAATTCCACAGTGATTCTTTCGGCTATTATTTTATGGCATGGTAGCTTAGCTCAGCCCTGTCCAAAGAACTGTACCGTCTCTGGGACCTGTTCCAACAACAACACACAATGAGGCCTTCTCTCTCTGATAAAGCCAGGAACCCCTCCCTCCAAGATCTGCTACCCTGTTCCTCCCAAACAAAAGTAAAGTCCCATTTTGTAAAGAATTCAGCCAGCCAACTGCTGCCTTCTCCTCACCTTCCCTTTTTGGGACAATCAAGTTTCAGGTTGGCTATGGGTCTGAGGGTGAACTGAACTCCAAAGACAGAACCCAGGAGTCTGGTCAACTTTGGGGGACAGAAGAAAGCATTTGTGGCCGTAGAAGGAAAAGCTGAAAGGGAAGTAATGATACCACAACTTGTACCAATCCAATGTAAGCTCATGAGAGTAGGGACTTGTCTTATTCATGCTGTATTCCAGAACCAAATGCAATCAATGCCTGGTGCTCAGTAGGTGCACAGTATCAGATACTGAATGGATAGAAGGATGAATAAATTAAAGAATGAATGCATGAATGAATGGACAGCTCCAGCAGGGCTGGAAGGAGTAAGCGAAGAAGTATGACTCTAAGATTATGTTTCCCCATTGCAGCTTGAGAACTAGCAACTGTATAAACAGGGGACCCCAAAGGACGAATTTTCCCTTTTCATAGCCACCCCTGGTAGGTGGTAGATTAACAGCAGGACTTCTGGACCCCAAACCATCTGGGCTCATAAGAGAATGCAGAAAAATGAATGCTACCTTGACTTCCTCCAGCACATGTTCAGACAGCCCAACCTGTCTTGATCTCTAGCGTCTGGAACAAGAGAAGAGAAGAACAATTCTGGGAATGGTAATGACTTGCACCAACTGACTCAACCTCTCCTGGAAAGCTCAAAGCCCTCCACATCCTGGCTTCTCTCAAGGGGCTTTTATTTACAGTATATGTATTTTTTCCTTTCTTTTCCTCTTTGCTTATCTGAATCTTCTAACCATTCTACAATGAATACAGATAACTTGAGTAATAAAAATGTCTAACAGACTGATAAAACATGCAAATAAGACCATTCAAAAAGGACACTGAGCGCACACTTTATTGAGTTCCATTTTAACATGTCTACACTACAAAATTTAACACTGTCATTTCATACAATTGTATTCAACTATGTCCCTTGAAAAGTTGTAAATTTCTGAAAAAAGTCAAGGCTCATGACTTAAAAACAGAAGACCCGGTCATACAGGCACTTATCTAAAAAATGGCCAACTAACTGATGGGCAAGTTGCCAGAGAATTAGACAAGTACAAGGACACAAGCTTAGTAAGTCATGTGCCAAATATGGATAAGACATATGTTCTGAGTTCATCTATGGTAAGAAAAGCTGCTCTGCAACTCTCTTCCAGTGCTAGAAATTTCCAGTAGTGCATAGGAAGGAGGCAGGGTACCCTCCGCATTGATGAAAGAACTCTTCTTTCTTCATGGGGCTGGTTGGTCCATCTTGGAGGTCAACCCTGGTCCCACACAAATGGACCATGCTGGATACAGCTCAACCACCAGCTAAGAGGGGTCTCTGTTTCTGCCCAGTCCTCGGATCTGATTGTCAATGGTCAGTCTGTTCCACAAAGTGGTAAGAAGGAAAGGAGCTGGGCTAGCAGTCAAAAGACCTGGTTTCTAGGTCTGATTCTAGCCAAAACTGCACAACTCAACCACTGCATGCCTTGGTGACTCCGTTTTACCGAAACTTAGTAACACCACCCATATTTCACTGTTTGCTGAGGATAAAACTAAGGTAAATGTTAAATTGGAGAGGAGCGGGGGGAAATGGAAGGGAAGAATAGGGAAGGGAGAATGTATTTCAGTATGAGTAAGCAAAATCTGATACTAGTTAGATGAATGGGATTTCACCACCTCAAACCATAGCCGAAGTTTAGCAAATACAAGAGATGCAACTGTTATTCAGGCCAATGTTGTCCCAAAATACACTCTTAAATTTAAAAACAAAAGAGAAACGAAAAGAACCTTCGAATTTCTCATTTCCGATCTACCTTCTTCACTAGAAAATGGCAAAGCATTTAAAATATGGCCTGTGAGAACTGCGTGAAGATAACATACAAATAGCCCCCATTTTCCAAGGGCAGGCAAGGGGGGGAGCCACCTGCACGAGACGCAGCAGAACCCTCTGGCCCACAGACGCCCATGAGCAGCAGGACTGGTGCTCACAGCCCATCCTCAGCCCCAGGAGCCAGGGGTTGCAACTCGGGTGTGAACTTGGAAGATTCTGGGGATGTATCAACAAAAGAGGTGAAGAGGTCAGCCAGGGCAAAGACTTCCCAAGGCTGAATCAATAGAATTGTCTGTACACAGAGGGGCAGCAAATAAAGCATGTTAGACACACCAGAGCTGTGTGGACAGCCTCAGGGAGGCCTTGCTAAGCACAGCCCACAGAATCCCTCCTCGACTTCCTTTTCATATACAAGACCTCTGAGGGGAAGGTGAACCCAAAGTGCTGGGCCTCTGGAAATGAAATCCAGGGTAGAAAGTGCTGAACTGAGAGGCTTGGGTTTTTAAGAAAATAGGCTGAGTTTGAATCCCAGCTTGTCCCCTTACTGGCAGTGAGGGGCAACTTAAGTGAACAAGTTACTAAACATTTCTGACCCTAAATTGCTTCACACAAAAATGGAATAACCGTATCTCTCTAACATAATTGTTGCTAGGGTCAGATTACATCAGCCTGAAAGCACTTGGCCCAGTGTTCGGCTCAATGCACTTCACTCTTATTAATGTCATGCATGGCATCATCACTATTGTTACTACTAATTGGGGAAATGGTTATGTGTACTTCAAGATCATATTACAGAAAAATTCCACTCCCTAAACCCCAAGCTAGAGAATGGGCACTGTGGAGCAGGACTGAGGGTTCCCTCCACCCTCGGGACCAGGTGCTGTCCTGCCCCACACTTCTCACCACAGTACTGTGTGCAGAGCCTCAGGCCTCTGCACAGCATCCGAAGGAAACAACCACTTACCTTGAACAGAATCAACTGTTGGTTAGCCCAAACATATATAAGAAATCCAACCTGAGCTTGGTTCTGGCTTCCTCACACTACCAAAGTGATTGAAAATGGCAAGTGCCCATTGACTGCATATATTTACACAGTCAGATGTCTAAGTAACAGGGTTGCTTGCTTGTGAGGGTCTTCTCTCGATTTTTACTAACCTTTTAGGTTGGTCTCATCCAGGCCTCACTGCAGTTGCCTACCCTCCACAACTATAGAAGATAACCAGGAAGGAGGCAAAACACAAGGGCCACCATGGATTCCAACAGCCTCCTTCCCAACACTTTCTCTGGAGCAGTGGTTCCCAGATTTGGGGATCTAAACAACCAACTTAAACTAAACACAAACACAGACACAGAGACACAGACACACACAAGCATTTGTTTGCCAATATTTTATTCTGGCAAGCACAATCATTCAAAAAATGTATTTCGTGGGGCACCTGGGTGCCTCAGTCAGTTGAGCGGCCGACTCCTAATTTCGGCTCAGGTCATGATCTTGAGGTCATGGGATTCGAGCCCCATACGGGGCTCCATGCCTGGCGGAGGAGTCTGCTTGAGGATTTTCTCTCCCTCTCCCCCTCCCCGCCACTTGCACAGTCTCTTCTTTCAAATAAATGAATAAATCTTTTTTAAAAAATGTATTTCCCTATCACTTAATATAAAAAAACAATGTCTTACCTATTCCAAAAGAGTAAGAAAGATACACTCTCAGAATAAGACACAGACCTCTGCTTTAGATAAATTTAGCTTTATGAAAAACTCATTACTTATACTATCTATATTTTTCTCAGCAGAAACTGGGACTCAGCATTTGAAAACTGATGCTCTAGAAGGAGGCATCACTACTTTCCTGTTAAGGACTATCAGTGTTGGAAAATTATGAAATGGTATTCCAGTGTCTGTGTCCATGAACAACAATGGGAAGAGAAGCCTTTTGCCCACACTGCCAAGTATAAAAAGAGAAACAGCATTAGCCTTCATGGACATCAGGATCTCTATGGCTAACTCCAGCTGCCCTTCTTCACTCTTGCAGTTGAAAATCTGCCTAGCTCTCCTTTCTGGGTTCTGGTACTTTAACTCCAGGTCACCACTGCCTAACTGACTAAACCAAAGCTCATTTCTATTTTTAAGCCTTTATATAAAGCCATTTTTCACTCTCCTTTCTCAAATAGCTGCTCAAATTAAACATAAATTTGCCACATGACCCCACAATTGCACTCCAATTTACCTAAGAGAAATGAAAATACACATCCACACAAAAACTTAAGAATATTCATAGTATCGATGTACACAACAGCCAAAGAGTAGAAATGACCCAAATATCTTTTAATTGGTGAACAGAAACACAAAATGTAGTATATCTATACAATGGAATACCACTCAGCAACAGAAAAGAAGGAACTAGTGACACATGCTACAACATGGATGAACCTAAAAATATTAGGCTAAGTGAAAGAAGCCAGACACAGAAGCCCACATATTGCATGATTCCATTTCTATGAAATGCCCAGAAATGGCCAGCATACAGAAAACAGATCAGTAGTTGCCCAGGGGTGAGAGGAGGATTCACTACAAACAGACAGGAACAAAATTTTTCGTAATAAAAAGCGGAGGAAAAAAAGCCTGCTAAAAATTATGCTTAATATAATGCTTGGCAGAATTTCGTGAGCTTCTATTCAATGAGTGAGCTACTAAGTGAGTGGGTGAGTAAACAAGTGAAGAAATGAAAACTAATTTCCCAGAATCCTCTCTGATAAGCCTTAACTAGGTCCATATATCTCATTCACCCGAGTCAGCCTTAGTAAGTCATGTGTAATACACAAGTCACATGTAATAATGGTGAACTGAGTTGCGTGTGTGTGTGCGTATGTACATATGTATACCACCTAATTCTCTGGACTAGGTTGAACCCCATATGCAACTGTCATTTTTGTAGGTCAAAAAGAATTGGTCAAATATTGGTAATTTCATGTGATTCAACCTATACATGCAATTTTTGATGCAAGAGACAAGAGAGAACAGAGGCTTTTAAGTCAGACCAACCTGTGTGTGTCTCCAGGCTCCAATCCATTATTTTAAGCTTCAATTTCCTAATGTGGAAAATGGGGATAATCATAGGATCTTGCTCATGGAGCTGCTGTGAGGATTACTGTAACAATGCATGTAAAGCACCTACCAGTGTTGAAGGAAAGTCACAAAGGAAGCGATTATTGATACACGCTGATCTTATCTCTCCATGAAACTATACATTCCTCAGTTATCAAGGAGCAGGATTTTCATTACTTGGGTATTCATGTGTTCCCTAGACCTGCACACAAGGGATGCTCATTGCTGGAGTCCTGCACAAGTAAGGCTTCCAAAAGGCTGCTGAAGCCTGAGAACACAGTGCCCACCCGTGGAGCCCCAAGGTGAAAAGTGAACATCTTGGCCAGACATTTGCAATTCCATTCCCAACATCCTCCTCAGCACAACCTCAGCAATACTATGTAGAATAAGTGCCATCAGAGAGGTTTCCTTCCGCTTATTTCTCAATAATGATTTTTGGCTGCTATGCAATCAGTGTTTTAGTGCATGATGTGGCTACTCACAAAAGGCCAGGTTTCTCCGAGCAACAACAAAGGATGGGGCTACGGGAGAAATGCAAATAAAATCATATCCCTACATCCTATTAGAAATTCCTTGCCTCATTTGTAGTTATCATAAAGGTAGCCAAAGATTCCAAAAAGGAAACAATGGGATTATACTAGGGTTGCCAGAATTCACAAATAAAAATATAAGACAACCAGCCGAAGTTAAGGTAACCAACAAATATCTGGGGACTGATTTACACTACCAAATTTTTGTTCTTTATCTGAAATTCAAATTTAACTGGGCATCCTATATTTTATCTGGTACCTCTAGGTTAAATTGGTACCACAGATAACTATTTTATTTCCCTAACATAGGACATGCATTTTCAATTCAATTGACTATTCTTTAACCACACATCTACACACACACACACACACCACCACCACCACCACCACCACCACCACCACCACCACCCACCACCACCACCCCCACCCCCACCCCGCCATATAGGCCAGAAAGATAAGGTTCCCAAGTTCAATGACTCTGTGTCTGAAGCTGGTTTAAGGGTCTACACTGGCTACTGTTTACTGAGGGTGTGCCAGCTAAGCACTTTACATGCTCTATTAGCTCACTGAATCCTCAAATCAGCCTTACAAAGTAGGCCATGTATTATTATCTCTATCTTACAGGTGAGGGACTGAGGCTTAGAGAAGGAAAAGTCAAACTCAAGTTTAGGTCTCCCAATTTGAACCAAAAAGTAAAGTCTAGGAGCCTTTTCACCTGTCCCAGACTCAGCCTACTGTCTCCTCAGATGTCCCTGAGCTAATTCCAAATTTCCAGTGCCTTGGCATGTGAATTACATCTCAACAAAGCAATCAAGATATGTTTTTCCAATACCTACTTCTCATTAATAAAACTGAGAAACTTCAATCCACAAAGCACTCTAAAGCCCCTTCAGTTAACGATGAAAACTGCTTTTTCTCTCTTCCATCCTGCTCCAGACCTCAGCAATTTCACTTCTCAGGAGACTTTCTACTAAAACTGAGGACAGAAAAAACAAAAGGTGACAAAACTTTAAATGTGTTAAATCCTGCTATTTGGCTATAGCTCTATTAAAGGATGCTCTGAAAATGAGACTAGGAGAATCAAATGAAATCTGAAAAATGGCAACTTCAACACGTTCACGTATATCCTTCTTGAGCAGTGATAATGGGACTGAGCTACAAGTGACAAAACTGTAGTCATTTCTGCACAGAAAGAAAATTCCCTGGACATTTGTCGTGAACAAATTCCTCATTCCTATAGAAGATAACACAAAACAGTTTTTCTCAATGCTCATCACCTCTGGAGCTGCCAAGGGATTTAAGAAGGAACAGACCCTCTTTGACGTCCATTTCTTCAGTCCAGTTTTATCCACTTCCCACAAGGTGACTGAATCTAACCCACATCCACTCTTGTCTGAGCAGACAGAAGGCAAATGCTTATATGGACACTCTTACCAGTGGCTGGCATTACAGATGAATAGGAATGGCATGGATTGAACTCACTTAAAAAAAAAAGAGAGAGAGAGGTTGGAACACTCTAACTACAAGAGTTCAAGACAAGGCATTTTTATCCCTCTTCCCTGTAAGGAAAACAGTTGGATATGGTGACATTCTTCAAACAAAAGAGTAGCCAAAAGCAGGGGGAAATCTTCATCGTATTTGCCTTTGGAAGGCAATATATCTCCTTGGTAACAGTTCTAAAAAAGAAAAGGGGGGGGGGTACCCTGTACTGAATCTTACACCTTAACCGGCAGCCTAGAAAATATGCCTATGATTCAGGCAAGGTACACATTCCTTTTTCTCAAAGGGATGCTTACGTTTTTTGTTTTCTTTTTGTTGGTTTAAACAAAAAGGGGTATCTAATACCTTTCCAAATGGATCTCATGGGTTTCTTCACCTATAAAATGGAGATGGTGCCCACAGCAATACTACCACTACCTTATAAGGCTGTTCTGATGATTCAATGAGAGTGTATGCAGGATTCACAGAAGGTCCAGCACACAGGGTGTCATCAGCAGATATTAATCATGACCATCACTATTCCCCAGGGCAGCACTAGAAGCACTGATAAAACTTCAAGATGACAAGAGGTAGAACTGGATGGTGTGTAAAACGCAATTCAAAAGGTTTCTACGGAAATTCCACAGCTCAAGACCAAAGAAAAGAATCAAAGCTATGTCCTGAAAACTATTTTTAAAAGAAAGAAAAAGCAATCAGCCCTGTGCTTTAACCAACTAAACCACAGAGCCACCCATCTTGCAATCAAAGATGCCTCACACAGAAAGCGGCACCTACAGTGAGCTGATGATTGAATCCTACACACAAACACACACTCTCTGCCCAGAGCCCCAACAGAGACCCAGTGTTCCTCCTCAGAGAGGATCGGAGCCATATGAGATGGAGGTCTGGACACTTGCTTAGACTGGAACAAGAAATGAACCCGCATCATTTCCATCTCTCTCTACCATGGCCCCCACTTTCCTCCCACCCTGATGCTAAGACCCCCTCAGCTTGCAAAGAGACACCATACAACTAGGAAGTTCAAAGCACATGAGAACACAATGCCAGGCTCCTGAGGAGAGTCATGGGAAGTCAGGAAATTACCAAGCTAACACCACAAGCAGGCCTAGTAATGAAGCACAAATGATGGGATTAGAAAAGAAAAAGAGCTTGGCCTTCTGATGGCAGTTTAACGGAAGAGAAGCCCAAAATAAAGAGAGAGGGAGGGAGGGAGGGAGAAAGGGAGGAAAGGGACTCCAATGAGTCACAGAGAACAGACGTGAATAAGCCGTGCAGCCTCCCCAGCTCTGCATGCACCCCAACCTTTAAGTTAGGATGAATGTATTCATCCTTCATCCATTTAGTCTGGATTTTCTGTAGTTATTTATTCTGTACTCATTGCTCTCTGGATCATTGTAGCAAACAATGGGAAGATAAGTATGGCCCCTCTCAGAGCTCACATTCAAGGATAATAGGAGGATAACAAGGTACCACCTTGAGATTTGCCCCAGTGGACCAAGCCATTTCGTTTAACACTGTACATCCCACAGCTCAAGCCAGTGAATTCAAGCAACGGAATAAGCAGCTGTGAAGCCAATTACAAATGTGCTCCTGTGGCTCATGTCACTCCCTACAGTGCAAGGAACAGATCCTGCTAAGGATTTCACAGGCACAAACACCCTCAGCCTCAAAGAATCACTGCCAGGACTGCTGAAAGATGGGGGAAGGTGTGCCTGCCCAATATATTATAAATTAAGACCTTTCTCCTGTGACCACGTGTGGAGTGGCTATTACGTGCCAGTCACCACACAGACAACTTAGCATATAGCCACAGGCCCATCAAGATCAGAATCTAAATGGACCTTATAGTCTAAGTTGTAATAAGTTATAAGAAGACTGCAAAATGCAGAGGACAAATCTCCAAAGTGGGAGTGGGAGCAGGGGGAGGACCATTAAAAGATGCCTCTAAAAAACCCACAGATGTTACTTCTGACAGTAGTCACTGCTAAAAGAGTGACACAGCAGGAAAGGTGACCAAACTAGTGAGGTGTGTTGGATTTTCTGCCAAACATATTCAGGGCATCTCTTCAACGCATTCCAGTTTGGGAAGAAAAGCATGACCTAAACAGGGCTGTTCACATACCCAGGAAGCTGTCAAAGGCTGCTAGGCTTCGAGAAGCAAATGCACACCAGCAATGGCCTGGTACATGAAGAAGCCTGGGTTGTAATCAGACCTGGGTTTCTTTTCTCTTACAGCCCTGAACTAGGCAATTTCTTCCTTTGGGGTTTAGTTTCTGCTTTTATAAAACTGCAAGAACAAGAGAAAAAGGAGAAGCATGGGGGTAGGGAGAGGGACATATGACCATGCACCGAGCGTGTACACATAAACAGCAGCCTCCAAACCCAGCTTTAGATGACATGAGTCGTTCCTGGCGGAAACTCTTTGCTCATCCCCTTCCTCCTACACACCATCAAGTACACTTTCACCATCACCACCCTTCCAAGCAGAGTAGTGCCTCTGAAAGGCACCTCTTGTGCAATCTACAACTTCCTAAAATGATGTACAATGTTCCACTTGAGGGAACAATTAGAAAACAATATCCATCAATGCACCAACCAAATCCCCTATTTCCTTGATGCCGGCCCCAGCTATGTGCCAGAATGGCCTGGCAATGGTCCAAGAGGCAACGGCAAAAGGTCCCTACACTGGGAAGCCAGGGTCAGCTTCCAGAGGAAATAACACTTGAACTGAGATTGGAAGGAGGAATAGCAAGTGGAAGGAGGGTGGAGGAGGGCTGCATCAGAGGGAATTATGTGTGCCAAAGTTCAGGGTGGGAGGCACGATGGCTGGAAAAAAGGGGCAAAAAAAGAGGCCTGATGGCTGGAAAATGCAAAGATGGTATGAGATGAGGCTGGAAAGGCAAATGGGCAGGACCATTATATACAAGTACAATGGGGAGCCAGGAGGGGTTCGAAGCAGTAAGGCGATAAGATCGGATTTTCATTTTGAAAAGACCATTCTGGCTACAGAAGTATCTGAGATGCCAAGAAAGAAAAAGGCTGGGCAGAGTGGAAAGGAAGAAGGGAAATCCAGGTCTAGCACATGCAACTCAGCAGCATCAGTATCAACTGGGAGCTTGTAAGATATGTAATCTCAAGCCCCACCTAAGAATCTGCCTTTTAACGAGGTCCCCAGGCAATCTGGATGCATATTAAAGTCTGCAAAGCACATCCAATGCAGAGTAGTAAGCAGTCACTGGGGATCAGCTATTATACCACTGAAGTCTTTCATTTCCAAACCTAGCTTTAAACACAATCTTTAACGAAGCTGCAAAACCCAAATACCTGCCTTAAAGTTTAAATAACAGAATCACAGATGAGGCTATGAAAGCACTCTTCCTAAACTAACCAGGAGAGGAATCACTCACTATCTTCCTACTCCTTGATCTTGCTAAATCTAGACATATAGCAACCACACAGGGTGAGCACGGCTATGATAGAAAGAAGCAACCTGTATCCACCCCCAAAAGTAGCCCATTATCTCCTAAACAGAATCCAAGTCTCTGCCAAAGCTTCCAGAAGCATCCATGAGTCAGTCACCTTTGACGGACTGCCTCTCAACACTCAACACAACATTCACCTTGCTACCTGCTTGAAAAAATGAACGAAGCCACTTACAGCATTCATGAGTCTTGCAGACCACCACTCTATCTAATTATAAAAACACTTATTGGCTCAATACTGCTTTTCTGTGACGCCTAAAATAAGTTCTTTAATCACTATGTGTCCCAGCTTTTTCCCATGTACAAAACAGGAACCCTAGCATTTATCCCTACCCACTCCCCACCAAGTATGCTTTAGGGATTAGGGAAATAATGTTTTCAATGCTGATAGAGGTATATCTATGTTGTTTAGTTCATACAATTTTTACTATGTCACCGTGCTGCTCAAAAAATTCACAGTGGCTTCCTCCCAGTCCCCAGGGAAGGAAGACAGACTCTTCACTGTGGCACCCAAGCCTTCCGCAGTCTAATCCCAAAAACCCTAGCATTTTTATTGCAGAGCTGCTCCAGCCAACCCAGACTAGGGTTCCTGAGCAAACTCCGCCCTTTCCTGTCTCCACACTTTAGCTGGTTAGATTCCCAGTGAAACTGGAACCCTGCTGCTAATCCCTCCCTAAATCCAGACCCACTATGTGTTGAGACCTAAAATATAAGTAGGCAGTGGCCAAACAAAGGGGGATAGGGAAGGCACCAAGGACACCATGTGGAAGGAACAGAAATATTCAGTGGACTGAAGCTGGGAAACCCATCATTCATTCAAGAAACGGAAACAAATCAGAAGGACTGAAACACAGTGCCTAGACACAGAGGCAGTGTGAAGCTGGAGGAATCAGGCAGGGTCAGAGTATGCAGGGCTCAGAAACCCCTATCTAGACATTAAGACTTTATCTTAAAAGGGCTGATGGAAAGGTGCTTGAAAGCAACCATACTAGAATACTTGAGAACTGTTTTAGGGAAGGCAGAGGGTACCTCTGAAAACTTTTCTGAAACTCTCTTTCAATCCACTTTGCCCACCAATGAAATTCAAACTTTTTAGGAAATATCTGTGGCAATTTTAATAGCAGTACATCGTTTCCTTTAACCAGAGATTATAATCACAGAACTACAGACCTAGTAGGAACTTTAGCAATCATTTACTCTAACCCCTTATTTTAAAGATAAGAAAACTACAGTGCTCAGAGATTAAATGATTTGCTCAAAGACAGAGGCAATTTGTGGCAGAGTCAATATTCAAACCCAAGTCCTTTTAGGCCAGAAAGAAGAGGATGTAGTAAATATTCTGACATAGGAATCAAAGCATTCATTCATTCATTCATTCACTCAATGAATATTTATGTACCAGATGCCATTCTAAGCACTAGGAATACAGAAGTGAGCAAAGACAAATACCTTGCTCTTGTCGAGTTTTTATTCTAGCAAGGAAAGATAGACAAAAAGAAACCATGATAAACAGATTATATAGTATGTTAGAATGAGAAAAGTACTACAGATAAAACTAGAACAAAAAACTGGGATGGGAGAAGCGCTGTCAGGGGGAGGCCACTGAGAAAGTGACAACAGAGCAAAGACCTGAACAAGGTACTTGCTTGCAGGAAAAAATGCATCTGAGAAGTGATGTGATTTCTATCCATTCCATCATAATTTACCTGTACAAACTATAGGCAGCAGGGCAGAGATTCAGGGGAGAAATTTAGTCCTTTTCCAAATCTTTCAATCTATTCACCAAGTTCAACAAACAAAAATCCACAATTCTAACATTATTTTTCTGATAAAGCAGGAAAAAACAATTCTTCTGCCTTTAATAAGAGGCCTTGATAGGCTGAAAAACTGGAATGTAGTAAAAAAGTGGACATGAAGGGAATTTCAGGCTGGAAGCAGAACAAATACATATTTTGCATTTTGATAATGAACCAAGCCAATTTATTTCGGTTACTGCCAAATATGGATTAAAATGTGGGTCACTTCCTGAACACACCAGAAATGAAACTGAGATTGGCATCAAGTTCCCAAAACCTGATGAAGAGTTGCCCAAAACAGAGAAAAAGAAGGCATCAAAAGAGGAAGAACAATGGAAATTACAAAGACTCTTAAAGCTCAGCCCCATTTCCCCAAGAAGAATATGCTCTGCAGTGGTAAAGGGTCAACATCATGATTCCAAAGAACCAGTACTTTCTCAGCAATCCTTACAATAACCCCATGAGGTGAGTACATTGATCGGACTCACTCCATAGAAGAGAAAATTGGGACAAGTGAGTTTCTGAGAGGTTAAAATGCCCAGAGTTCACAAGCCATCCAGACAAGACTGGAACCCAGGACTATGTGACTCTATAACCTACCCTGGGGCTCAGCTAACTGTGGTCCTTGGCTTGTTTTTGTATGACCTATGAGCTAAGAATGTTTTCTACATTATTAACAGGTTGTAAAAACAAAGGCAAAAAAGAAGCATCTGCAACACAGACCCTGTGTGGCCTCCAAAACCTGAAATATTTACTGTCTGGCCCTTTACAGAAGTTTGCCAACCCCTGTAGTCTAATCCACTATACTAGACATGGGCAGATTCAAAATAAGGTCTACTGGAAGTAGTTTCCCAAACCCTTAGTATCATAAGGTGATACAGTCAGGCTCTGGAAGACGGAGAACTAGCTCTCATACTGGCCGGGCTGTAAGACAAGCAATCGTCGGCTAGGGAATCACGGATCTGTTGCATTATTTAATAGTTCTCATGTAGCGTTCTGCATTTATTTTTTATCATTTGTCCCAGCAGGGGTGGTCCCATCTCACCCTGACACCCACCTGATGCCCCATCCCCTGCTCACTAGGCACCTGACTCCCAAACACTATTCTCAGACTGCCCACAGTCTGCCCAATCCTGGTGAG
The DNA here is from genome assembly GCF_964656455.1 of Halichoerus grypus. Classification (NCBI taxonomy): domain Eukaryota; kingdom Metazoa; phylum Chordata; class Mammalia; order Carnivora; family Phocidae; genus Halichoerus; species Halichoerus grypus. The sequence continues at coordinate 117,139,406 of NC_135713.1, forward strand.
CCCCAAGGCTTCGAAACTCTCTTTTGTCCCTCTCCAAATCTGAAATTCCAGGGTAACTTTATTAAAACATACTCTGAAAAAAAAAAAAAAAAAAAGGAAAGAAAAGAAAAAAACCCTGATAGCCGACATTAACTTATCCAAATGTGGAGGAAGAACCATGAGACATTTGGGAGGCAGAGCCCTTTCTCTTCCCTGGATGACCCTGTTCAATTTGCTTAGGCCAGTGTGGAAGAATTTTGTTGCCTTTGCCGCCTGGCAGCTATCCCCCCTTCTTCTGTATTTATAGCACCCTAATATTCCTCTGGGAAAGCATCCCTCCCTGACTTTCAGAACATTTATTTCATATGTTGTTGACTCCACTCTGGGTTCAGGCCAGGCGAGCGTCAAGGATTATCTCAAGGACGAGCATGTGACTCAACAAGAAGCCAATGAGAACCATGCTCGGGGCTTCAGTTCAAACTCTTGGCCGCAAGTCATCTTGCCAACTCGAGGAAAGAGGCCATCTGAGAATGGCACCAGCCTAAAGGAAAGCAGAGTCGAAAGATGTGGGGAGACCAGGGCCCTACAGACATTGGGTGAGCCACGGGACTCAGGCCAGTCTGAAGTCAGAACCTCCTTGGGCTTTCCAGCTACATATCAAAATAAATTCCCTTTCTGCTTAAGCAGCTAGGATCGGGTCTTCCCTCCTTCATGCCAAAAAGCGGCCTGTCTGGCACAGAGTGGAGGCACCGTGTCTACAAATGTACCTTACTAAAACCAACTAAAAGGATGGCATTAAGATAAGCTGCATTCATGGTTGGTGGAGTGCCTCACCAAGACTCAGTGCCCATGCTGACGCCAAATGGAGTTTACCTCTCTTCCCCCCAAGCGATCAGGGAACGTGGGGCTCTCTGACAGATGCCAGAGCCTTCTACTGTAACACTGAGTTGTCTGATTAGAGCTGCACTGGGGAGAATTAAACAGGTAAAACTCTCACAATCAATATTTCCAATTAGTACACTTTTTCTACTCCCACCCAAAACTAGTAAGCCTCAAGCCCCCTAAGTGAAGAGACGACGGAGGAAAAAAGGCAAAGGGGGATTTACAGTCAGTGGAGGAGTTCTCTTGCTTCTATTATGTCCAGGGTTGCTTGGCAACTGGCCTCAGCCTGGTCATTCCAGTGGACAAGCAGAGGAACGAAAGTCAGACCTCCAGGTCATACAGCATGTCCTGTTTATGGCCCAGTGACTCAAGGGCAGGGGTGGGCTCGTGCTGTTCTACAAAGCTGGCAGCAGACAGCTACCGAGCACCTGCTGTCTTCAGGGGCTCTCCCATGGGCTTCTGCCTCTCCCACACTGGTCAAAGTTCCTTTAACTCCTGCCCTCAGTGAACGTAAGCTGTGGATGTTCCCCCAAAACAGATTAAAAATACTCTCAAAAACAGCTTGATAGGAAAACAGAGTAAAGGTTCTGACACAGAAAGAACTTTCATTCTATTATTTCTTTTAAAAAGTAGAAACTACCAAGGAGTGAAAGGCAGGTGTCCAGTCAGGAAAACACAGGCCAGCTGGTGTTTTAGGTAAAGGATTTTCTTGAATCCTCCATGACCCTTCTCAGTCCACTGCCACCTCCAAGGATTCCGGCAATGAAAGCACAGCCACGGTGCTCTCTGCCTCTAGGTCATGAGAAGTCCGCAGGGATGGAGATTTCTGCATTTGCCAACACAGTTTAGTAGTAACTGTGGTACCAGACCCCTAAATGGCCTGTGCACAGCAGGAGAAGGAGGAAGGGATGTGGGTCAATGAGTCTCTAGTGCTTGCATGTTGCCAAACAGGTCATCTGCGTGTACAAAGACAGACGTGATGCTGTTCCTTCTCGCTCTCTGCCCACTCCTAAATTAAACATCTAAGAATGACTGGCTTTTGGGAGAAAACAGCCTGAGACACGGACAAGAGACTGACTTTCAGGCTTAAATTCTATCTAGCAAGACTCCAGTCCTAAAAGTTAAGACACTGTATGGAAAGCATTGTCTTTTGTTGGCTGAATTCCTGTTAAGAACCATTTATCCACATGCAACTATCCAAATAAACTGATATTAAATCTTGTAAAAAGTCACTACAGTGTTTCAGAAAAACCTTCTACAGAAATTATGCCTCGGGGATATCCACTGGAAAAACAAGAGATGTGGTTCCAGGACGAACAGGCTGTCAGCAAACAGTACACAGAGGCCTATAATGTGAACAAAAGTGGAAGAACTGTTTTTAATCTTTTTAGAGGAAAATGAAAAATAAGTCTGTTGTAATTAATTATGAGGCTTACAATGGGAACCTCCCCACTCATACCACTGTCGCTAAAACAGTTACTGAAACTTAACACCTTTAAATAAGAGAGTATGGAGAATACATACTCTAATATTCAAAATCTCTCTTTTTAAAGAAAAAAAAAACAAGCAAATAGCCTTGTTGATTTAAGAGCTGTAAGTCCATTTCTTCTAGGTGTGAAGATAAGGAAAGGAATCAATTCATAGCAGGTTAACTAGCCAAGCCAAGGAGATGGGGAACCTCCTGCTTGGTGCTACTTATGACAGAGATTTGGAAACATTAGGTTTTTCTTCCCTTTCTTCCATTCGAGAAAGTAAAGAGATAGAGAAAGAGATCCAACAAAATGAGCAAAGACAGAGGGATGGGAAGCAAGAAGGAGGCTGGTGACAGCATTAATCAACTCTTAATTCTGATGCTTTTTTTAACCCCCTTTCTTGAGCTACCCAAAAGGAAGACTGGGTCACTATCCAATTAGAGCAGTCACACATGATCTGCCCAAGGTGAAATCTTTAAAACAAAATAAAATCTGAAGAGAGCCAAGGGATGCTTGAGGCTATGAACACTCAGAGGAGCTTTGAGAACACAGTCAAGTGGTCAAGCTGGACTCTTTGAAGGCACATTTGATATCATTTACTCAACTTGCACCAGGGAATTCAGAGGGTACAAAGTACTATGACAACTAAAACTAAAACAGGTGATGATATAAAGCAGGGAAGGAAGGGATGGCTGCTACTTAAGACGTTAGATCAGTCCTTTAGGTGGTCAAAGGACTTCTCTGAGGGGACCTGAAGGATGAGCAGATGACCACATCGATACATAAAGATCTGAAGCAAAGACACTCCAAAAGAACAGCAATGGAAAATCCTATGGCTGGAAAGTGCTCAGTGTGTAAGAGGAATTTGAGACCAGCGAAGCTTAAGCACAGAGAGGGAGAAGGACAACAGTCAAAGAGGAGACTGACAAGGTAGGCAGAAGCCTGACCATACATAAGCCATGGTTAATGAGTTAAAATTATATTCTGAATGATGGGGCGCCTGGGTGGCTCAGTTAGTTAAGCATCTGCCTTTGGATCAGGTCATGATCTCAGGGTCCTGGGACTGAGCCCCACATCAGGCTCCCTGCTCAGCGGGGAGTGTGCTTCTCCCTCTGACCCCCCCCCCCCCCGCTCATGTGTGCACTCTCTCTCTCGCTCTCTCAAATAAATAAAATAAAATCTTTAAAAAAAAATTATATTCTGAATGACATGGGAAGCCACTGGGAAATCTGGGATAAGAGTGACTTGATAAGGTTCATGTTTTCTAAAACCTCAGTCTGCCTGCCATATGGGGATAGATTCTATCTCACCAAGCTCACTAAGGTTCTGGGTGGTCATGACTACAGTGAGTAAAAAAGGTTCTGCCTATGAAAACAGAAAGGAAAAAATATGATCCAGCAGAGTCTCTCCATCAGGTGATAGCTTACAATTTTCAAAAACCATGGTCACCGAGTGTTGGCCCAGAATATAAAATCATTCAGCACCTCAGAGAAGCATTCTCTGATGACATAATGTACACTTACTTCCACCCTCCACTATCCATCACTGTCAATCTCATTTTATGTCCATCGTGGCGCTTTTATCTAAAAGTATCCTGTTAGTTTGTTTACTTGTGCAGTTTATATTTGAGAGGGCAGACAAATTAAACAAGAGTCAGAACTTTGAGTTGTTCAGAGCTATGCTCCTAGTACCCACAACAATGCCCTAGTACATAGATGGTGTCCACTAAATGTTTGTTGACTGAGCTAATGAAGTCAAGACTGTATCTGTACTGCTACTCAAAAGAAACAAAATATCCTACTGGTCCCCAACCCTGGATTCTTTTCTAGGGCAGCTGGCTTCTCCTAGGTTGTTAGGACTAAAATGACATCAGAAATTCAGCAGACATAAGGAGAAAGAAGAGTTCCCTTGTCCTGGATCCCATGATAACCCAGCCTAGATATGTTCTCAGGATGCTCATGCTATTGTTTTCCTCAGAACTGGCCAAGTGTTCAAGTCTGCTGAGAGGCACCAATGATGGAGTGAGGTGGGCACAACAAAACCATGAGAGAAGGGAACAGGGCTAATTCATGACCAGAGGATGGAGCTCACCATCCTCCACTTCACACCAACTTTTATATAAAAGACAACTTTTATATAAACAGTACTACAAGAGGTACTTATGTTAGAGTCAAGGAAGAATTCCCTGTTAGAAGTTAGGTGCCTGCTCAAGAAACTGATGGTGTGCACCTCTGGGTGGTGAGGCTGGGGCTGGGATGGGAGGGGTCCCCATGGGATGGGTTACTTTCTTTATGGCCTTTGACAAGCCAGCATCCCAGACAGTCCTGAAGAAGCTACGAAATGTTGTGATTGACATGTTTAAAACCAAGACATCTGGATTAAAGTCAATATAATACTGGCCAGAGTACAAGACTCAGTCTAATTTCTAGAGATAATTGCTAATATATTTTACCTCCAGTGAGAAAGCCAGAGACTCTATGCAGAGACAGCACAAAGACAATTTTTTAAATTTCTATATGGGTCCTATCTTACCAAAGGTGGCTGCTGTGATTTTGTGCCGGGTGCTTTTCATACCACCTCTTTTAACCCAGAAGATGCTATCAACTGAGCACTAACATTCCCATTTCATAAATGAGGAAACAGAAAATTTAAGGGATGAGGCTCATATTCCATAGTCAGCAGTTTAGCACCAGTTAAGAGTAAAAGGGCTGGCAATGGACCAACGTTCCAATCCTAGCTGCAACACTTTTTAGTTGTCTGAGTTCATTTCACTTTCCATGCCTCAGTGTTCTGGTCTGTAAATGGAGACAGTATTATATACCTCATGAGACTGTTGTGAAGGTTCAATGAAATCAAGTTTGTAAAACACATAACAAAAGGGTCTGACACACAATAAACAGTTAAATGGTGGTAGCTCTACTATTACTATTATTGTGGTTCAAATAAATTTAACATCATGCTTTCAACATATGGGACTCTTCATTCTGTGGCACTCGAAGAAGATGTCTACTCTTTGTCCCCAGGGTTCTGCTCCACCAGCAGGAGAAAGAGGTGAGCAAGCAGAAAGATGGGAGCTACCTCTTAAAGATATGGAAAGAAACATAAGAGCCGCCGATGTAAATTTATCTTATGGAAATAATTATGGCACATCTATAAGGACAATGATTACAGACTAGTCAACAATCATGAAAACAAAAAAAGAGAGAGAAACACCAGAATGTCCAAAAGTAAGTCATTAGTTCAGTTAAGTCTTGACACAGCATCCCTGGAACATTACGCAGCCACTAAAAACAATCTTAGAAAGCAGTTAATGATATGGAAAGATGATCATGACCTACTGAGTAGAACAGGTTATAAAACCAAAATGAGTATCTCTAATCAGCACTATTGGTGTAATTTGCATTTTCTTTTTTTCATCTGTAATTTCTAAATTTTTGCTGGAGAGCATGTATTACCTATATAATAAGAAAAAAAAAGTTTGACCTTGGATTGCTTGACTTTTTTTTCTTTTAAATGACTAGCCTATGTCACCAGAAAGACTAGGAAATATATGCCTCAGAAGAAGATAGAGGAGCACCCTGATATTTTGCTGTTAATGACTTTGTGAACTAAGAAGTGGCAGCTCAGTGGAGGGAGATGTAATAAATCATGTTATCCAGGTCTCACTGAAATTTGTCCAAAATATATTATTCTGGAGATTCTAGATGGAACTCCTGCAAAGACTCAGATATCACACCCAGTTCTCTGACCTATCCCAAATAGGTTTCTAGGTCCCTAATTGGCATTATAAATACATAATTATATCTGGAGCTGTTCAACTAACCCAAATAACATGCTCTCATTCAGTGTCCCCAAATTTATCTTCTTGAAATATAAATCACTGACCTACTTTGTTAAAGACATTTTTAATAGCACCCTCTACCCCAATGATAAAAAAGGGAACTTGAGGCTTGTATCAGGTCCCATTAGAGAAGCAGAAAATAAGCACCTAAAATGCTCCCTGTTAATGCGGCTGTCAACCAGTGAATAGACATTCTGTACCCACCCTGGCTCTGAGCTTGTCCTTTTACCTCTGAAACCTAACACAGGACGTGTAAAAGGAAAAGAGACCCCAGACAGTGTTGGGACCACTCCCAGCCCACACTTCTTCCTGGTTCTAGAGATTCACAATCACCCTAAATCTGGTGATCTCTAGCTTTAATCCCAAAACTCCACAAATCATGTTCAGGTCATTCCCATTTACGAAAGACTTCATTTTTCCTATAACCAAGAGATGGGAGATCAGTCACCTCTTTGGCCCTTTGGCAAGGCCATCTTGGGGTGGGGAAAGGGCAGGCAGTCAAAGAATGAGAGGGAGAAAGTGAAGGGAAATGAAAAGGAAGGAAGCAAATGAGAGAAAGAGAAAACAGCGATGGTGAAGAACAAGTTATCTACATTTGGGCTGAAATTTCTTAGAACAATACAAGGTCTTTGGTAACTAAGAAGGACTTTCATGTCAAAAGCTTCAACACCCCAAACCATCATCATTTCAGCACATAAGAAACTTACTTATAAACAGCTCCAAAAATTGATAAAGCTGATAAAGGGATAAACCCTCCAAATGCAACTATCTAAATTAGAATATTATTGGAATTTTCTCCTCTATAAGTACAAAAGTTCCTCTCTTCTGCTCAAAACAATGCACCTACCTACTACTGGATGTTGGGTTCTTCCTTCCCGCTCTCACCATGAAACTGCTGTCTCCAAAGCAAGATCAGAACCGAGAGAGAGACATGATAAAAGAAGTCCTAAACCAGAGATCTGCATGCACTCATTAGCCCTGCTGCACTAGCAAATCTGTCTGAAGGAGAATACAAACTGAGTGCCAGATCCAAACATCCTGGCATTGAAATTGCAACATTCCTGGGATCTGCAAATTGTCTGGATACACCAAAGGAAAAGGATATGTGGCTTAAGATCAAGAAACAAAGCTGACAGGATAGCACCACACTTTAAAATCCTAAAGAAGTGGTGGCCTAGGGCTAGGGGGATGGGAAGAATGGGGGATAATGGCTAAGGAGTGCACAGTTTCTTTGAGGGGGATGATGAAACGTTCGAAAATTAATTGTGGAGATGGATGAAAAATTCTGTGAATATACTAAAAGCCATGAACTGTACACTGTAAATAAGTGAAATGTGTGGCATGTGAATTACATCTCAACAAAACTATTTTAAAAAACCCTAAGAAAGGACCTCCAAGATCTCCACCCACCACTGCCTAACCCCATGCTGGCACATTTGGGGAGCTCGGTAATATGACTGCTTGAGGTGTCACATTAAGAGACATGACTCATCCTTCTCCCGCTTAACATTTCACAAGTTTCTCATTTCAGATAACCATCAAAAAACACTTCATTCTTCTTTCTGAAAGAGACTCAGTTCTCCAGATTCAAGGGGACGGGGGAGATTAAATCCCAACATTCTGAACGCAGACTTATGAAAACAAGCCCATTTCAAGTTATCTTCAGCTGGTGATCATCTTCATGCTTGGACTCTGCGCTGCTCCAAGCACAAACCCCAAGCCCTGTTGTCTTTTCATTGCAGTATAGTGTGAAGTTATGCTGGCCAGATGAGCTGGGGGAGATGAAAAGCAAGCCAAAGTCATATCCCAAAAGACACTAAGGCCAAAAGCTCTCGGTTCCACTCCAATTTTCTATGCAATGGAGCAGAGCTTCCCTGCTGAGGAACTGATTACAAGCATGCTGGCTATGTAAAGAGGAAACAGGATTTCTTTCCAGAGAGAGAACCATCTTGTTGCTCTAAATGGAGCTGGCAACATGGTAGCTCGCTGACCTTGCATGCTGAGCTCAAGGCGGCTTCGGTCAGAGGGTCCGGAGACCTCGGCAGGCAAGGCTGTCTGTAGCTTCCAAGGCCTGGCCCGTAGGCCAGAGGCAGCGGGCCACAGCAGGGACAGGGCAAGGCTGCAGGTGTGGAGGCATCCATCCCCAGCGCCTGCCTGGCCTCCATATTGCCCACAGAGGCAGTTGTGAGACTGGTGATCTGCTGGATAAGCAGCCCAGCGTAGGATGTATGTCAAACATCTCAATGCATTAGTCAGATGCAAATGCAAGAAAGCCCTGCCCGTGGAAAAGCAGCCCATAGGACTTCTTAAGAAGCAAACAACAGGGGGAAAGCAGCACTGAGCTCCTCCCAGTGACACCCAGGGGTCTCACCAGCAGCGTCTGTGGTGTGCTCTGTCACCCAGCCCCCTCAGACTGCAGAGAACCAGCTAAGATACAAACACAGATAAGGAGGAAGCTGTGGCCAGAAATGAGTTGCCCCAGGGCACCTTCGAGCCAGGAGGATGCCAGATCAGGTCTCTGGGTTTGCACCTCACCCCCCTCCCCCAGAGCCCTCAAGCCAGTCTCCCTCCTAATCTCCCCCAGACACTGAGTCCCCTGGAGCTGTGCAATAGCTCAGCCAGATCATTATGCTTCCTGAATGTTTTTGAAGAAAAAAATGTGCAACATAATTACAGGCTCTGACCCCAAATGACTTTAACCCTGACAAGAGCACCCAAGACTCACTGTGGGAAAAAAGTTTGCCCTGTGATTGCTCGTGAACATAACGTTTCCTTTCAGGAGCTTCCCCACCCCCCTCCCACCCCCCCAGTGCTACAGAAGGGTCCAGACTCACAGGCCAAGCTCATGGAACAACTAGATCCCAGGCACGGAGCCACAAGCTGAGATGTTCTGAAGTCGTTAGAACTTGTACCCTTTCAAACCATTCCTCGACCTATCGTAATGACTCCTTCCAGAAACCTGAGAGGTCCCAGCATGAGGCTAGCTGGCACAGCTTTGTGCATTAAAGGGGGACAGAGGATTTGAGAGAAGTTTATATAAAATCTCTTCCAGCCAATTCCAAGGACCCCCTCATGCAAATCACCTGGGGGCCTTGCAAGGAATGCAGATTTCGAGGCCTCACCCTAGAGCATATATAAAACAATCTCCTTGGGGGAGACCAGGAATTCTCAGTTATGGGAATTCTTACACACATTCATGTTTAAGAACCACCACCTTAGAACAAGGACAACATCCAAGAAATGTCCATAACAGCACGTTCCAATTACAGGCCACTTACCATGTGCCAGATTACTCTGCTAAACACAATGCCTACAATTACCTCATTTATTCCTCACAATATTATAAGGTGGATATTTATCACTCTTGTACTTAGGTTTCTCCAGTTTCACTTCCAATGTCAAATCCAAAGGACCCTGGGCAAGCCCTCACCCAAAGTATCCAAAATGAAACACCTTGTCATCAGAGTAAAAGTCTCTCCCACCCTCTTCTGCCCACCTGTTCTGCTGAATGTTGCTATTCTCCTTAATTTTGGCCTTCAGTCTCTTCTCCCTCTCCAAGCCAGTGGTTTTCCACCTTTGTTGCACATCAGAATCTCCAGGAAAGCTTTCAAAATTCCCCAGACTCGGGGTACCTGGGTGGCTCAATCAGTTAAGCGCCTGACTCTTGGTTTCAACTCAGGTCTCCATGTCAGGGTCATAAGACTGAGCACTGCATCAGACTCAGCGCTCAGTGCGGAGTCTGCTTGAAGATTCTCTCCCTCCGCTCCTCCCCCAACTTGTGCACTCTCTCCTTCCCTCCCTCTCTCTCTCTCAAATAAATAAATAAATCTTAAAAAAAAAAAAATTCCCCATGCTCACATTGCAACCCAGACAAATTATATCAGAATCTCCTGGGATGAGTCCCAGCTCCTCAGATGATTTCAATGCGCAGCTAAGGCTGAGAACCATTGCCTGGGTTTCTAATAGCACCTGGTGAGAGGCAAACCTACACCAGTAACCTGCCATCTCTTTCCAGAACATCAGACCTGTGCTTCCCCACTGCCTTGTAGGTGCCTCCACCTATATATTCCATGGAACAACTCAGCAAGGACAAACCTTACTTAGCCCCATATCCCCTATCAGACACCACATTTCTCCTGTGGTACAGAGTTCAACCATACCCCCAAGACCTAAGATAGAAACTGGAGACACCCTGGCCTCCTCCCTTCTCGGTCTGCTGTTGACTACATGTTCTCTTTGCCCACACCAGCATGTCTCCTCAGAAAAACGCCATGGAATCTTGCATTCTCCCCTATAATCTATCAGTGTCTGTATGAATATTCAAATAATGATTCCATTGAGTGAGCCAGATTTTCAGCAAAGTGTACTCCTTGTCACTTGCTTTGTATACTCCCTGGCACACTGCCACCTCCCCCGACACCTGTACCTAGTCTGAGAAACATATCCTTACTTCCCCTCCCCTTCCTTCCAGGCACCATGACCAGATGGTATCCATTTTCTCACACATTTCTGCCTTGGGACGGTATTAAGCAGATTAAAGCTCAAATCACTGGTACAATATGGGAGTATTTTAGGTGATACAATGACAAATAATTTTCAATTTAATGATTATGATATGTGAACATATTTTAGAAAAAAATACTAATTACATAAACCTGTAATTTCAGAACGCTGTAAAGTTCCCTTTTGAAATGAATGTACTTTTTAATAAGGAGACTTTTTCAAAGTAAATAAACAGTAGTAAAGGTGGGGCAAAACTGACAGAGGTGGCTTTAAATGACTTATCATTAGGAACACTGCCTCCCTGGACTTGATAAGCCTTCACCTGCCTTTCCCAGAGTTCTGTTCCTCCGTCCACGACCCTTTTAAACTTTTAATTGTACTGTGGACCATCTGTGCTTCCCCTGCTTCAAGATGCTGAGCACCTGGAAGACAGTGACTGTGCCCACCCTGTCCCAGAAACCCTACCACTAGGAACCTTCCATCCCAACATGAGCTGTCACAGGCAGTGAAGTAGAGACCACACAGACAGGTGGCACCATCCTACCCTCCACTGAGGAAAGTGCTAAGCGTGGTGGGAGACGCAACGGCAAGAGAGACGTCAGATAAAACACCCTGTTCCCTCACCACTCCCCAGAAATTCCATTGCCCAGAAAAGCTTTGCTGACAGACAAGGCATGCCTTCTGGCCCAAAGTCGTTGTGATCATCAGTCACCAAAGGCAGGCGACTGCCCTCTTTTAACACCTGCCAAACTTCCTGAATGATGCACATGCTGTGCAAAGATAAAAATTCAATGGCAACCTCACTAGTAATGCAAACAAGTTCTCTGGGGCCCTACATTCAAGAGATTCCTAGTTACAGCTATATCTCATTTTAGGGAAAGATTTTGTTGTGGCTTTTAATCCCAGAATCAACACTATGTACAGACTGGGGAGTAAGAAATGGAGAAAACTCTCAGCATTGTTTAATTACAGAGGCTACTCAGTAATAAAACAGTGAGTTTCCTTCCTACACTAAAATCATGATTTATAAATTTCACTTCACTCAGAACTTTCCAAAAACACTCCTGTGGAATATTTATCAAAATAAAAACTAGTACATATCCTTTGGCCCAGCAGCTCCACTTCTAGGATTCGTCCTACAGATCTACTCACTCACAAGTGCCCATGACAGGTACCAAGATGTTCTGGCAATAGTAAAAGGCTGGAAACATCCAAACATCTATTATTAGGGGACTAGTTAAATGAACTATGTCATATCCATTCAATGGAGTACAATACAATGTTAAAAATGAGTAGCTCTATATGTACCAATGTACAATAAGATCTAAAATACATTAAAACTGCACAATATGCAAATCTATGCAAAACAGTGCATATGGCAGGCTACCGAAAAATATATAAATATGTATTTGCTGGCACGTGCATAAATTTTATCTGAAAAGTTCACAAGAAATGGCAAAATGTTGCCTCCAGTACAAGAACCTGGGATCAGGAGGCAGGAGGAATTGGAGGGACACTCGCATTCCTTTTCGCCCCCTTTTGAACTATGTACCATGTAAAGGTACTACCTACTTATATAAACGTTTTTAAAAGAATATAGGTATGAATTAAAGTAAAAATGCCTTTCTAATTTTAGTTTATTTGCTCAACTAATAATCATTTTCTACACCTGACCCAAAGTGCAATAACGACACACTCCGTCAAGACTGTTAAGGTTTTAGTTCTATGTGCTTGACAGTCAGTCTCCATGGCACAGAAACTGCCTCAGGCTCACTCAATCTGCCTGGAAATCTATCTCAAGTCTCACAGAAAGAGCCAGTTCATAGATTTCAAAGTGTTCAAATTAGCCTAGAGTAAACGTAAGAGCACATCTGATAGCAAGATCATAGGAGCTTTGAAATCTACCTGTAATGTCTTTACAAACCATGTAAAATGGGGTTTATTTTGGCTTTTCTTTTGTGGCAGCAACAGGAGTCAAAGTGCAGCTACTGGCTTGGCCCAGAGAAGCCAGCTAGTTAGCAAGGATTGGTCCAGAATTCCCAAGCCCCTAAAACCTTTGTCCATCTGGCAAAGAAAATGCACACACACACAGACCACTCTAACCTCAGGAATCTCCTTTTTCTAAATATAGTAGGCAACTGCCCAGCCTCAAGCTCACCCTCGGAAGCATTCTGTGCCTTCCAACCAAGGTGAAATGAGCCAGATGTAAACACGCTGTGACAGCTTCTGGCCCACACTGCCAAGCTGCTTTCCTCAATATTTCCTCTATTTCTCCACTCTGGGTGTCTACAGAAATGTGTAAATCCCAGTGACTCAAATTTGTAAACATTCCTCTGGCCACTAATGCTGTTTTTCTCACCCTAGCAAATGTGAGTTCCTTCTTGGTCCCTGATATTTGAGCTTGGACTAGCCTATTAAATACAGGCAAAGCCCCATCCCAACTCCCATTTTATCCCCAAGAACCTAGAGCTCAGAAAACATACTGGACAGGTCCAAAGCTAATTAGGACACAGCCAATTAATTGTAATCTCTGTCTCTCTCTTCCAATCCCTCTCTTTCTCTCTCTCTCTCTCAAACACACACACACGATTTTTTCCCCCATGTCATGGTTCTTGTAGAATCCATGTCAGTGCCTAATAGAAAGGCCTGTTCTATTTTTTTTTTTTTTTAAGATTTTATTTATTTATTTGACAGAGAGAGAGAGAGAGAACACAAGCAGGGAGAGCAGCAGGCAGAGGGAGAGGGAGAAGCAGGCTCCCTCATGAGCAGAGAGCCCGACACGGGGCTCAATCCCAGGACCCTGGGATCATGACCTGAGCCAAAGGCGGACACTTAACCGACTGAGCCACCCAGGCACCCCATGGGCCTGTTCTGTTAAGGATGCTTCCAATTTAAGCAAAAGGTGAAGCTTCAGAAACATAATCTAACACACTCAAGAGAGCACAAGACAAACATAAACTGGCCACATGGATGGATGCAAAGGACCTAAACAATAGATGTCAGAGACTGTAAAACTTGGAGGTTGGCAACAATTCCATATCGAGGAAACTTCCAGGAATATTTAAGAATCCTGGGAATCTGTTCTCCCATGGAAATACTGGAACCTACACACAAAGGTAGGTGTGCAAATCATCCCCGCAGCACTTTCTCTATTAGTGAAAAACTGAGACAATCCAAATGTCTTTCAAGAGGAGAGTAGGTAAATAAGCTATGGTATATCCACACAGCAGAACTCTCTGCAGTCATTAAAAAGAATGTACTATGGGGCGCCTGGCTGGCTCAGTTGGTAGAGCATGTGACTCTTGATCTCAGGGTCGTGAGTTCAAGCCCCATGTTGGGTGTGGAGCCTACTTTACGGAAGGAAGGAAGGAAGGAAGGAAGGAAGGAAGGAAGGAAGGAAGGGAGGGAGGGAGGGAGGGAGGGAGGGAGGAAGGAAGGAAGGAAGGAAGGAAGGAAGGAAGGAGAAAAGAAGGTACTATGTACAGGTACTGACATGGAAGAGCTCTAAGTCACAGTATTAATCAGAAAACCAAGACAGAGAATAATTCATATAGTATAATCCCATTTATGAAGAAAAAACCAAATATGCACAGAAAAAAAACAAGAAAAAAGTTGGCAGTCGGTTAAGTCAGGAAAGTGGGTTCTTTACTCTGTATATTTCCATACTCTTTGATGCTCTTAAGAGAATGTATTCATGAACAAACTGTGTACTTTTTTACATCTTTACACTATAAGCTTAGGTCATTCATTCATTCATATTGTTAATTTCCCCCCCAAACCTCATCATCCCCAAGTCCTCTTCATTTCAGAAAATAGCACCATCATTCACATAACTGCTCTAGCCAAAACATTTGAATCATTCTTGACTTCACTCTTTTCTCTCAGAGCCTAAATCCTATTAAACAGCAAATCCTGTGGGCTCTACTTCAAAATACCACCATCTCCAGTGCTGTCACCCTAGCCAAAGCTGTCACTACCTCTTACCTCCCGTCACAACAGCTCCTAACTGGTCTCCTTACCTCCATTCTTGCCCCACTGTATCGATTCTCCACAGCAGCCCAAGGATCTTTCAAAAACACAAAAGCAAGATCACATGACAACCTCCCATGGCTTCCATCACACTTAGAATGAAACACCAAGTCCTTTCTGGGACTCAGACCATGGCCTGGTTCCTGGACTCACTCCCTGTTCATTTGCGATCACTGTTCTCCAGCCATACTGGCCTCCCTGCTGGTCTTCAACACCCCATGCACTCTCCCACCTTATTATGACTTCTGCCACCCTAAAAACCATGACTCTAGGGCTTGGAGGACATGGTAAGAGCAGAGCAGGGCTCCATATTTGTTAAATGAAAGTCTTCCTTTGACTGCAAAAAAGACTATCATTTGAAACACACTGGATTATAATTTTAAAAATCAAAACTAAGGTCAGTCAGAAATTTAAATCTAGCAAAGCCACGTTGTTATTAGCTTCATACTGGAATCCCTCCCTTGGCTAGCTTTTTAAAATACAATGGCCTTGACAAGATAACAAAGTCACCTTCATTAGTTCCTTTCCCCAACAGCTCAGTGGTGATTACTGTTCCTCCCTGGCCCACTCTCATTTCATCAATTCATGAGGCTTATGATCATTAGCTTAGTATGTGATCATTAACATCAGTATGACCAGAATTAGGAAGTCCAGCCTGGGGCCTCTGCCCAGAGAGATGCTGCCAGCCTTACAAAAGCAGAAACCTGAAATTCAGCCTCCTAAGAACCACCATCCTAAACCCTGGCATTCTATAACTGAGCAGTCAAATGCATCTGAGGTTAAAGCTAACAGAAGCAAAAAAATCCCCAAAAGAGGACAAATGGAGAAAATATACTGAGTGCTGTTCACTTAATCATCAAAAGTTTTATGGGACAAAGTAAAGGGAAAAATCCAAGACATAGAACACTGCCCAACAAAAAAATCTAAATAGACATTACAGCGAAGAAAATGCACCAGTGGTCAATATGCACTTGAAAATATGCTCACCATCATTATCAACAGGGAAATGAAAATTTAAACCAGGATTAACCACTTCACACCCACTAGGATGGTTGCAATAAAAAAGACAGACGATAACAAGTATTGGTGATAATGTAGAGAAATTGGAACACTTGTACAAAGCTGATGGGAATTTAAAAGGATGTTCCTGCTGTGGAAAACATTTTGGCAGGTTTTTAAAAAATTAAACCTAAGTTTACCATACAACCTAGCAATTCTACTCCTATATAAGAAATGAAATAAGAAAAAATGAAAACCTATGTCCACACTAAGACATGTACACAAATCTTCATTACAGCATTATTTATAAGAGCCAAAAATGAGAACCCAAATGTCCATCAAATGGTGAATGGATAAAGAAAGTACAATTTAAAAATGGAATACTCTTCAACAATAAAAAGGAACAAAGCACTGACACATGCTACAACATGGATTAATCTAAAAACACTCTACTAACTGAAAGAAGCCCCATGCACAAGACCACATATAGTATGATTCCATTCAGCCTAAATTTTCATAGAAGAAAAATCTATAGAGACAGGAAAAAGTAGATTAGGGGTTGTCTGAGGCTTGAGGTAAGAATAAAAAGTGCCTTTTTGGGGTAACAGAAATGTTCTAAAACTGGAATGGGGTGATGGTTGCATAATTCTGTAAACTAACCACAAATGAATGAATTGTACACTTAAAACTGGTGAATTTTCGAATTCAATAAAGCTTTTAAAACAAAAAACAACTCCCCCAAAACAGGCTGACCTACAACAAATGGCTATTTTAAAAGGAATAACCATAGGGGCGTCTGGGTGGCATAGTTGGTTAAGCATCTGACTCTTGGTTTCTGCTCAGGTCATGATCCCAGGGTCATGAGATTGAGCCCCTATCGGGCTCCGCACTCAACGTGGAGTCAGGTTGAGATTCTCTCTCCCTCTCCCTGCCCCTCCTGCTTGTGCTTGCTCACTCTCTCTCTAAAATAAATAAATATTTAAAGAAAGGAATAACCATGAGAGGCACTCACGATAAATTGATAGGTCAATTCCAACTTTTAGTGATCATTCTCTGTGGGGGAAAAAATGAAGAGCAGAAAAAAAACCTTTTTATAATTTTAAAGGAGAAAAAATAGTCTTTCTTAATGATAGTTGATGGTAATCAAAGCCCAACAAATAAGACATTCAACCATAAAAAGGAATGAAATTCTTGCACATGCTACAACATGGATGAACCTTGAAGACATTATGCTAAGTGAAATAAACCAGATACAAAAGGACAAATACTGTATCACTCCACTAATATGAAGTACTCAGAGTAGTCAAATTCATAGAAAACGAAAGTAAAACAGAGGTTACCAGGTACTGGAGGACGGGGAGAATAAGGGTTATTGTTTAATGGGTATAGTGTTTCAGTTTGGGATAATGAAAAAGTTCTGGAAAGCTAGAGCACTGCTGGTTACACAACATTGTGAATGTACTGAACGCCAAGGAAGTATACACCTACAGAAGGCTAAAGCGGTAAATTCTGTGTTATGTGTACTTCACCACAAAAAAAAAAAAGAAAGAAAAAAAACCTCAACAATAAATAAACTCAAACAACCCAACTAAAAAATGGGCAAAAAACCTGAACAGACACCTCACCAAAGATGATACACACCTGACAAATAATACATACGAAAAGATGCTCCACATTGTGTTATTAGGGAACCACAAATTTAAAAAATAATGAGACAGCGAGCGCTATATGCCTGCTATAATGGCTAAATCCAAAACACTGACAACACTAAATTCTAGTGAGGACTTAGAGCAACAGGAACTCATTCTTTGCTCCTGGGAAGGCAAAATGTACAACACTTTGAAAGACAGTTTATCAGTTTTGTTTTTTTTAAGATTTTATTTATTTATTTGAGAGACAGCATGCACGCGTGAGACAGCGAGGGAGAACATGAGCAGAGGCGAGGGGCAGAGCGAGAGGGAGAAGCAGATTTACCGAGGAGCAGGGAGCCCGATGCAGGACTCGATCCCATGACCCTGAGATCATGACCCAAGCTGAAGGCAGACGCTTAAATGACTGAGCCACCCAGATGCCCCAGTTCAGCAGTTTCTTACAAAACTGGACATACTCTTACTATATGATCCAGCAGTTGTGCTCCTTGGTATTTACTCAAGTGAGTTGAAAACCTATGTCCACACATAAACCTACAGACAAATGTTTGTATCCTAACATTTATTCATAACAGCCCAAATCTGGAAACAACCAAGATGCCCTTCAATAAATAAATGGGTACATTCATATGGTACATCGAGACAAGGGAATATTTGTCAGTGATAAAAAGAAATGAGCAATCAAGCCACAAAAAGACATGAAGGAATCTTAAATGCATATTGCTAAATGAAAGAAGCCAATCTGAAAAGGTTAAACACTCTATGATACCAAGCACAATATATGACATTTTGGAAAAGGCAAAACGAGGGAAATAGTAAAAAGAGCAGTGGTTGCCAAGAATAGAGGCACAGGAATGAGTAAGTGAACAAAGGGGATTTTTAGGGCAGTGCAACTATTCTGTATGATGCTGCAATGGCCAATTCATGTTATTAAACATTTATCAAAACCCACAGAATATATAACACAAAGAGTGAACCCTAATGTAAACTATGGACTTTAGTTAATAACACTATACCACTACTGCAACAAACGCACCACACTAATGCAAGACGTCAGTAACAGGGGAAATAGAGGGGCGCCTGGGTGGCTCAGCTGGTTAAGCGTCTGCCTTGTGCTCGGGTCATGATTTCAGGGTCCTGGGATGGAGCCCTGCTTCAGGCTCCCTGCAGGGAAGCCTGCTTCTCCCTCTCCCCTGCTCCTGCTCATGCTCTCTCTCTCTCTCAAATAAATAAATAAAATCTTAAAAAAAATAATAATAACGGGGAAATAGAGAAGAATAGGTGTGTAGGGCTATATGGGAACTCACTATACTTTCCACTCAATTGTTCTGTAAACCTAAAACTGTCCTAAAAATATAGTCTATTAAAAGGGACCTTAAACCTTTGTCAGTAGGTTGAGAACTATAGATTAGATGCAATTTATTCAACCCAATAGAGAACAGAATGGATTAAAGTGGAAGAACCTTTTTTTAAAGTCAATGTTATATAAAAACTACAAAATCATGTTTGGAAATAATTTACTGTTTATATTTATATGAGTAATATTCCAAATGTCAATATTACAAATTACCACCATTTACAAATAATTAGGAAATGTCTTTTTTTCCCTCCCTTTTATTTGCAAGGTGCTAAAGCAAAGCAAAGGAACTGGGAAAACCTTTTTGCTACCTAACTCCATACCCATTTGTCCTATTAGGATTTTGTAAGTAATATAATTACTCCTAAACAAAGCAGGTTGGCAATGAATGTCCTTTGGGAGGCCATTCAAATGAAGGGCTCATCTCACTAATGCAAAAAGCCTATGCCAAATCCTCAAGAACTATAAAAGTGTGACATGATTTCAAGCATGCAACTCTTACAAAAAAATAATAAATTCAAAAAAGAAAAAATAATAATAAAGCATGCAACTCTTGACGTTGGGTTTTTTTTTACTTGTTTTAATGAGCAAAGAGTATAAACCATCTATCTTACGAAATCAGACCAGGGAATAGGTTTCTGGCCTTCCTCTTTGAGGCTTTATTACCCAGCTAAAAGAGAATCACTTCCAGTTATAAAATACATAAATCATGGGATGTAATGTACAGCATATTGACTATAGTTAATAATAATGTAGCATATGTTTGAAAGTTGCTGAGAGTGGATCTTAAAAGTTCTCATCATTAAGAAAAAAAAATTGTATGGGGACAGATGTTAACTAGATGTATTGTGGTGATCATTCACAACATATACAAGTACAGAATCATGTTGTACCCCTGAAACTAATACAAAGTTATATGTCAATGATACCTTAATTTAAAATTTTTTAATTAAAAAAAGAAATTAATGCTATAAAATACATTTTAAAAATTATTTAAAAAAAAAGATTCACTGATAATCACTCAGTGCTTCCCCAAAGGGAAACTCTATTATTATATAAAGCCAAGAGATAGCCAGACACCCTCATTTGCCATTCTAGTCTATAATGGTTCTTAATCCTATGATGGAAAGAAACAATACTTCAAAGCACAATACAAAATACTAGCTATTCTTTGCCTACCCAGGTCTCAGAGTCTGAAAAACCACTGGGACAATATTTTCACTTAATCTAGCACCTGCTGCATGCTTCTGCTTTCTAGGGTCTAGATCTATGAAGAATTTGCATCTTCAGTACCAGTATGGTTACTGAAGGCAAAGAAGAGTCATGTTCAAGAGAAGGCCGTACAGTCTATTGTCAGGTTCAAAACCTGGTTACACAACTTCCTAGCTATGTGACCTTAGATAAGTTACCCAACTCTAAAATACAGAAAAATAGAGTATTCATCTCACAGGACGGTGGTAAGGACTAATGAGAAAATGTGGACACTTGGCAAAGGGATAGGCACTTGTAAGTGCTCAATAAACAAAACCACATCTCCAAAAATCTCATGAATACTACAGGCTCAACTACAGAAATATAAACACATTCACTTCATTTTGTGTGTCACCCAGCAGGATAAGACCCCAAAGTAAGGTTTTATGGAACATAATATACCCTGCCCAAGTTGACTGAAAGTTCATAAAGGGAAGGGGCTAGATTCTTAGTTTTATCTTGGTCTCCTCTGTATCCATCACAGTACCATGAACCAGAACTAATCCACTCCCCCACTCATGGGTCTGAAACACAAAGGCATACCTGGGTTTCTCCCAGCCCTGGGACACGGTTTCATCTTTGGGATTTCACCCCTAGTTAAGCCCCCTGAAGAAGAGCAGCTTATGGATTCAAAGTTCTCCTACCTGAAATTCCAATGAAAAATTCTGTTCTTAAAGTTGGTCACCACCACTTAGGAGGAAAACTATTAAAACTGCACCTGTGATGTTCGGAATAGGCAAATCTATAAAGACTGAAAATACATTAGTGGTTGACAAGGGCTGGGGACATGGGTTGGGGGGAGCTGGGAGAAAATGGGGAATGACTACCAATGGGAATCAGATTTCTTTTGGGGTGATGGGAATATTCTGAGATTGATTGTGGGGATTACTGCACAATTCTATGAATGTACTAAAAACCTCTGAATTGGATTCTGTAAGTGGGTGAACTATATCTTAATAGAGTTGATATTTTTAAATTTTTAAATTTTGCCCCACCTTCGACTATCAGAATAAGGCTATTCATTCTATCTCAGAAAGCAGAAGCCAAATTTACAGCAACAAGTCCATAAGCCAACTCTCAAGATGGAAAGAAAAAATTCCTGAAACCCCATACCACTCCTCAAAACCAACAGCCTAATTCACTTTCATTTCTATGAAACCACATTTGGTTTGCCACTGGGTCCATGAGACCAGCCCTGAAGTCCAAAGCATTCTCTGAGCTTTTCCTGCAAGGCAAGAGAGTGAGAAGCAGCCAGCCCAGCCACTGAGGGGGTATGTTAATCTATCAAGAAGGTTGAAAATTTAAGTTACCAAGATGTTATTAGGAACAGAAAGTATGTTGGGAGACTTATTCTTTTTTTTTTTTTTTTTTACTTGTGGAACTTTTTTGGCATAGCCACATTATACAAACAGGATTATCAGGATTCTTCCCACCAGTGGTTAATACATACACAATTGTGTAAGTTATGAAGAAGGCATTAAGCCTAACTCCCTGCACCCAAACCAAAATATATACCTCTGCTCTTACTAACTTTTGTTCTGAGTCTTGACAACCTTGAATGCTGGAAGATGATTATAACTACCAACACATGAGCAGTGCTATGCACCAGGGTCCAAACTAAGTGCTTTCTTTACAAGCACTGATTCATTTAGTCCTCAAACTAGAAGGTCAGGGTGACTACTACCATTTTGCATAGAAGGGGCTCAGGCTCAGTGATTTGTCCAGAGTCAACCATTAAGTGATGGGGTTAAGATTCGAACCCAGGAAATGCTAAACCTTAATTCTACAAATGTGAACTTCATCTCCAGCTTCTATCATCTCTACAGAAAAACAGGAAGTCTTGAACATACAAAATCCTCCCGACTGAAACATTGATTCATCAGGGCACCGAACAAATCCTGAGCATATGAGCACCCACAGAAAAGACCTGCGCAAATCAGGACAGAAAAAAACTGACATAGAGTCCCCAAGGTAGGTCACAAATATTTTATTGTTTATCTTCTATGTATCCAAACCAGAGGTTTGGACTCCAGGGAAAAACTTGAAGGGGGTTATTTGTTTATCAGATTCTCAAGGGGATTCAAGAGACAACTGACCTAAACAACAGTTTTGCTTCAGGGTTAAGTGCACAGGCTTTGGAATCAGACAACTTGGGTTCAAGTACACTTAACTACTTTGTCACTTTGAGCAGGTTATTGACCTCTCTGATCTTCAGTTTCTTCATGCATAAAATAAAAGTAGTAATAACAATGATCTAGCTGAACTTTGGCAATCCCAAGAGGCTAGTTTTATTGCCTCAGATTAACACATGAAGGAAACCTAAACCCAAATGTCTGTGAATGCTAATTATAAAATAAAACCATAAAATTTTATAGCTGGAAAAGACTGTAAAACATCTAATCCGGGGTTATTTATATAATTATGTATTTATTTTGTGTAATTAGTTTTACATTTTCAGTAGTGAGAAAGATGAACAGAAGAAAACTAATACACAATACTAAGATAGTAATACATACTGCAGCAAGCACCTAATGATAATGGAATGCCTGAAATCTGGGAAAGAGTGATGAACTCCACCCTTTCCACTGAAGAGGTCACACATGACCTATTTAAGTAATAGTAGCAAGGAGTATAGTTAATACATACAACTGGATATCCAGAGATTAAAACATTTAGGTCCTTACTAGTCTTTCCCCCAAGTTACAGGGCTGCTCCATTCCATTAGATAACTTAAATAACTCTTAAACCCTATCACTGCATCATTTCCTCCTACCCAAGGAATTTTTACCCCTGCCAAAAAAAGAGTAGCAGGCAAATAAATTTCCAGTCACACAAATGCACCCTACTCATACTCACGACAGACATACAAATGCAGTTCCAAATTCTAGTAGGCTTGGTCCAGGGGGTCCACTCTGGGTAAGCAGGATGGGAAAGGATTAAGAGTTCTGTATTAGCAGGAACTCCAACTCTGGCTCAGACCATGCAGGGGTTCAAAACTAGGCCCCACTGCTGGAGCTGTGTGGCTCTGGACTAGTGACTCCACCAAGCCTGTGTTCTCATTTGTAAAATGAATAACATGAGATAATTCACTAAGGAGTCCGTCTCTGTAGCCACAGGGGCAACAGACTAGTCACCGCTACACTGTCAGGGCCCAAAGCAGTACCTAGCACCCCGCACCCGCTCCTACGTTTGCTGAATAAAGCAGAAGCCCAATTAAACCCAGGCTGAGAGTCAATCAAAATTCGTGGGCCCAATCTATGAGGGAGCCCCTATCTTACCCCAAACCAGGGGTGGAGTGTTCCCTGAACCAAGGATGGTCACGGAGAAAGGAAGAATAGGCTTCAGGTCATCAGAGACCCTGCCTCTGAGGAACCTTATCACACCACAGTTTTATGTGTATTTCATCCCCAAAAGACTGGCAATTGTTGTCCTGGGGTTCCATTATCTCCTTTTTCATTTTTAGAAGCAACAGGATCACAAAATGACATCTCAGGCACTTGACTTCTGGAAGTCTCCTTTCAAGAGGCCTGGGAACAATGTTCACAGGTAGGACCCACTCAGCCAGTGCAACCTGTCTTAGCTGAAAGGTATCACCTATTAAGAAATCCATCACACAGACAAGAAAAGGTAAGTCAAAGACATTTCCACTATCTTCCTTCATGTCATTCCTGATTCTCAAAACTAAAAGATGGACCGAACTATTTTTAAATGGGCAGACTGAAAAGGCATCAAAAACAACCTCACAATCCAAGGAGCTCATCCCTAGAACACTCTTGTTTGGCCAGGAGAAACTCTCTGGATCTGCCAAAAGTCAAGAGAAAATCATACACTGAATGCAAATCTCATCCCCCCCACCCCCCGCCCCACCAAAAGGAAATAAGTAAAAACGGTTTTACAAAAGGCTCCAGAATCTTAAAGGATGAGCTTAAACTTCTGCTTTCTGAGTGAGGCCGGAGGACATTCCCTCAAAACCTTTGAGTTTTCAAGGATAATGGGAGAGGTAAAAAGGAGAGCGAGGGAGAGAGTCAGGATATGTTCGTTCTATTTTTAAACCCTCGCCCACAGTTTAGAGTCAAGGAACACTCTGATGCTGTACTCCCACCGCTGTCACCTTCTGCTGAACACAAGAATCAGAACCTGCACACGTACGCGGCCCTGGGTCAGCGGCGGCCACTACCGCCCAGAACCGCGAGCTAACCAACCATTGCACCCAGCCCTTCCCTGGCAGCGCCCGTGCCTTTCGGAGAACCCGGCGGCCCCGGGCGGACTGGCGGACAGAGAGCGAAGCAATCACGAGCCGCCGTTTCCTGAGGGGAGGCAGCGCCCCCCTGGCAGGGCACGTTCCGCTTCCCCGGCTGGGTACCCAGGGGTGAGCGAGTGTTCCCCCAAGGGAGCCGGAGCGGTGGACGCGGTGGCGTTTCCCAACGGGGTGCAGCGCGCCAGGCACTGGAGTCTCGCTCCCGGGACACCTGTGTGCCGCGCACACCCAGCCGCCGTGCCCCAGAGCACCGCTCGCCCTCGGTCACCTCCCGGCCGGCCCAGAACGCCAACGGCCGAGCGGCCGGTCCCCCTCCTCGCCGACTGCTGCTGGCTCGCCCATCCCACGGACCCTTCTCGCCCCGCTGTAAGCACCCACAGCCGTCCCTCAGTGGCCCCAGGGCGGAACGGCAGCCGCCGGCGCGCGGACGCCCAGGGCCGAGAGCCGCCCGACGGCCCTGCAGCCTCAGGGCCCCGTCCCCGCCGGGCTCCGGACACTCACTCCTGAGCGCGCTGATGAGTGACTTCCCGTCCTTGATGAGCTCCTTGATGAATTTGTTGGTCTTGTCCAGCTCCGCTTCGTGCGACTTGAGCGTCTCTCGGAAGTGCGGGCTGTCGAGGCAGCAGTCGCTGAATTCGAGCGCGGGGAGCCCCATAGTGCCCCCGTCGCCCAGCCGGGGGACGCGCCTCCCCCAGCGCCCGGGAGGCCCGCAGCCCCGAGCACGCACGCGGCGGGACCCCGGCCGGGACCCCCGACGCCCGCCGGCTCCACAGGTGTGGCGCCGGCTCGCCCTCCGCGCGGTGTCCGCCGGCGCGCACGACTCCTGACGCGAGCGGGGACCCGGCCGAGGGGCGGCTGCTCCGGCGGCGCGCCACGGAGCGGCTGGCGGGCAGGAAGCGCAGCGACGGACCCGCAGCGGTGCCGGGAAGCGAGCGACCAGGCGAGCGAGTGCGGCCGCCGCCTCCCCGCCTCCTTCGCCTGTTCGCTCTCCAGCAACCTCGAGCGCCCTCTCACAGCAGCCTCAACCGCCCTGCCGGCGTCCGGGCCGCTCGAACCTGCTAGCGATGACCTAATCCCAGCCGGACCAATCAGCACGTCCGCCTCAGCCCGACCCCCCTGCCTCCCGGGGACACCCGGCCCTTCCGTGGCCTTCACCCAATCAGCTGGGCGTAGAGGCGGGGCCTGGGGCAGGGGGCGGGTCCACGCCACCGCCTAGGTCCGCAACACAAGCTCCGCCCTCTCCCGCCCGCGCGGTGTTGCAGACCCGGTGCGGAAGGGGTGATCGCTGTGGTGCATGGGCCCTTCCCACTCGCGATCTTGCTGACCTGTTGCGGCCAGGATCCGAACCCGAGGTAGTGCTTCTGCAGGTCTGGGGAACGGAGGACCCTAAATATGCCTAGTCTGAAAAAACTGGGAATTGGGGCTGCAGTTCCCTTCAGCCCGCCCTGCACGCCTGGGCAATCGAGCTTTCACTCAAAATGCAGCCCCCTACCCCGGGAGAACCTCGAGCGCAACGAACCACCATGTCAACCCTAAACACACGCTCCTTATTCCAGTCAAGCAGAAAATATTTGCATCTTTGAATTACCAGCTCTTCTTGCCTGCAGTTTTTCTCGCCCCCCACAGTCCGTCCCTTTCATGGCCACTCCTGCTCAAAATCCGCCCACGGCTGCCCCCAGCAGAAAGATCTAACACCCTTACGAGAATTTCAGCCGCCTGTTGTTTTCCTGCTGGGCATGTAGCACAATTTTACATAATTACGTCCTCTCTGTCGTCCTTAGATACACTGTGAGCTTCACGAGGGCACGGACCACTGCAGTTGTGTGAGCTGCTGCATTCCCCACACCTACACCAGTGGCTTGCATTCAATAACAGATATTGAGAGCTTACCATGTGCTACGTGTGATACTCGTGCTCAGGTGATTGACAAATATTTGTGGAATAAATGAATAAATCTTTCCCCACCTCCCACCCCTAGTGCGCTGCCTTGTTGTCCCTCTGTTCCACCACTGGAATCAATCCAGGCAGCTCACTTACTGCACTTGTCAGGCTGGACCCCACAGTGTCTAGTGCTGAATTGTGAACTCCTGGAGGATAGGGACTGTCCCTGCAAAAATTTTTGTATGTCCAGGAACTAGCAGCCCTCCTTCAGTTATGGTTTTTTTGTTTGTTCTGTTTGTTTTTTTAAAATAGGTCTGCTATGTGCAGGCGCTAAACTAGATGGTACAGATACTAAGATGAATAACACAGAATGAACTTAACTGCTGCTGGTCGGTGGGAGAGACAGGAGAAAAGCAAAAGCACTGCATGATGAGACAGGAGAAGGCCTCGGGGCTTGGAACATGGGGAAAAGTTTGCCAACTCAGGAGCCAGAGAAGGCATCTATGTTGAGAAATAAATTGATCGGTTTATTGAATGCATAAATGAATGAATGAGTGTGATCTGTTTGGTGTTGTATCTACAAATTTAGACTTGAGAGCAGGCCCAAACAGCTATGGGATAGATAATTAAAACCCTGAAAATAGTTGCTCCTCACTTGCCAAGGATGAGAAAGATCTGCTTAATGCTGTATTTTGAGCACTTAAAAGGTAGGTGTTCTGGTTCTCTATGGATACATAACAAATCACACTGAAAATAGTCTAAAACAACAATCTTTTGATTTTCTCTCATGATCTCTGGGGACCAGGAATCTGGGGAAGAGCTTAGACTCCAGCTTAGAGTCTCTCCTCTGTTCCCAGTCAGATGGTGACAGGCACTGGAGCAGGGGTGGTTAGCTGAGCTGCTCCCCCTCCTTGGGTGGGCCCAGGGCTTCTCCATGTGCTCTGTGTGTGCCCAACTTTGGGCTTCCTCACTGCATGGCAGTCTCAGGACTCCAGTGTGAATGTCCCATCTCACAAGGGGAAAGCTGCACCACCGTTTATGGCCTAGCCTTAGAAGTCACAAATTTCTACCACTGTCATTAGCTACAAGCAAGACACAATCCCTCACAGATTCAAAGGGAAGGGAATGAGACCATGCCTCTAGGTGGGGAAGTGACAGGAATGGGAGATATTGTTACAGCCATGTTTGAAAAAAATAATCTGCCACAGTGGGCCTGGCACATGATATTCAATAAATGTTAAATGAATGAAACAAAATGGGGGCCACAATGATTTATCTTCTCCTGTTGTGGAATATTGGGCAATTGTGTATAAAGTAAAATAAATGTATTAATAATAATAATAACGTTAGCTATCATTTGTCAAGCGCTTAGTTTGTGCCAGGCACTATGCTAAATTATTTACGTGCATTTAATCCCTACCAGGTAATATTGGTACTCTGATAATCCCCATTTTTCAGGTGAGAAACTGAGGCCCAGAATTGTAAATTAAACCAGGTTACCTAGCTAAGAAGTGTGTGTGATACATACATATACACATATACCTTAATATGTCCATTTACAGACAAATATGTGTGGATAACATTTTATTTCTTATTAATTTAATTCAGAATTTCCATAAGCACTTCCCACACTTCAGGCAATATTATCAGAAAAAGAGAATCAGAATGCAGTAGTATTGAGTACAAAACTGGCACATGGAAGGTGCAGTTATCTCTCTCTTCCTAGAAAATAAACTCCATAAAGTTGAGATTTTGTGTTGTCTGCTGCTACAGCCCCAGGTCTTAGAACAGCAATGGGTATTTCAGAGCTGCACAATGCCAATAGGAGGGACATGAGTTTAATAAGGAAGAAACAGCAATGCGTGTGACAACATAGGCTGTAGCTATGAAGGAAAATAAAGCAAAAATCACTTTCATAGGAAATATAGAAATAATTTAGGCAAAATAACTTGACCTAGATTCTTTGGAAGATGTCTGAATTCCTTCCAATTAGTCAAACAATAAGTCTAAAGAGTTCTATTTTCAGTATCAGTATAGTTTGAATCCGTAACCTCTGACTTCAGTTGTCCAATTTATTTTACACCTGCCATACAATGACCTTCCATTTGTAGAAAATTGGAGAGCATTCTCATATAGGTTCTCTCTGAGCCCACATAAGCAGAGGTGAGCAGAGGCCACTCATTCATGGCTCCTGAACACAAACTGGAGAACAGGGCTGATCCATGATGAAGGTTCTTAGGTCCTCATGTAACTAAGGACCAGAAATAGATGTAGCCTCTGGGGACTTGGATGATGACGTCAGCACAAGATTTCTCTCCATCCCATGAGCTGACCTTCCTCTACGGTGCCTTCATTCTCAGTGGCTCTCTGCTCCTCCAAACTTATATGCAGCAATATTAGCAGTAACAGAGGTGTTTTTTTTACCCCCAAGAATTAGAGCAGAAATTAAAGACTGAAGCCAGGGGTTAAACAGCCCCACTCCTAAAACGTAAAGCACCGGGGAGGAGTTGTTTCCCCCAAAGGACAAACAAAGGGCTGTTAACAGGAGAAGAGGGAATTAATGCTGAATAAGCAGAAGCAATAATAAGCAGTACATCTGACCAGTCCCCCAACCCCCTCAAAATGAATGCTCCTTCTGCTACATTTCCATGGTTTTGTAATTCTATAGTTAGCACATATGCATTCTTTTTTATTGTTGATACCATATGTTGCCTTTTATACAGTGACTTCACCTTTGTATTATTACCGGATAAGACATCAGTTTTCCGGTTTTAAAATAATGATTTGGGGATTGTGTTGTAAATATTCTATGTCTCAGTTGTGGTGATGGTTACACAGGTGTCGACATTTGTTAAAATTTTATTGTGTCTAAGCTACCCCCTGATAAAGTTGATTTTAAGAAATAATGATGATGGTAGTGATATTAATGATGATATTTATTTGAGCTTTTTTTCTGTAGTAGGATCTGTGCTAAGTACTTTATTGCATTTCCAACCTCTACTAAAATCTGGGAAGTAGATAGCATTACCATCCCTGTTCTATAGATAAAGCAACTAAAGATTAGAGAAGTAAGGTGACTAAGGTCACATACTTAGTGGTAGAACTAGGCTAAGAATTCAAATCTATCTGTTTTAAGTAACTATCTGCATATAAGATATCTATAAGAAAGATATTTTATATATATATAAAATTAATAATACTAGCCAAACCTAAAATTGGAATAAGATCACACATGAATGAAAGAGGAGGTATCTCATTCTGAAATGTATGTGTTTTCCCAGGACCATTTGCTGGTATGCCCCCAATATATCAATAATTATGCAAGCCTCTAATTTGTTTTGGCTTTAAATCGAATCCAATTGACTGAAACAGACATGAAATCCTTATTTTCCTTGAAAGAAGAAAGAGTAATCTATCCTTAAAAATTCATTGGTTTGTAGTTCTTCAGGGGAGGTAGCAGCACTTAATTAACATTCTTTGGCTCAAGAAATTAATGAAATTCATATTACTTGCAGTATACAGGTCTGTTTTATATGTTATCAACAACTCCTCAGACTTCTACACAGCTGCTGGTGCCATGTGCCATTTTTCTGGCCATCGAGATAGAACTGGAAATCTACTGGGTAGGGCTTTGGAAAAGGTTTTGGTTTTTTGATAAAGGGACAGCTGACACACACTTTTTGCCCATCTTCCCTCCCTACTCTTTTCGCCGAGAATATGGGCGTAATGCATTAAGGAGCGGCCGTCATCTTGCAACCATGAGGATGAATGCCACATGCCAGGTGCCTTGGTGATATCCATGAGCCACCACACCCAGCCCTAAAATGCCCACCTACCAACTACTCATCACATGAAGGGGGGAATAACGCAACCTATTTAGGCCACATTAGTGGAGTTTTCTGTTACTCAAAGCCAGATACAACCCTAACTGATAGGATGCACTGATCAGAAAACCTATTGAATCACCTCCTCTTGAATTTTGGGCATCTGCATTAATACATGGTTCTTAGGGAGTTTCCAAAATGGAAAATCATTAGGCTTTTTTAAAAGATTGTATTTATTTGTCAGAGAGAGAGAGAGAGCGCACAAGCAGGGGGAGTGGCAGGCAGAGAGAGAAGCAGGCTCCCCGCTGAGCAAGGAGCCCGATGCGGGACTTGATCCCAGGACCGCAGGATCAGGACCTGAGCTGAAGGCCAGTGCTTAACCAACTGAGCCACCCAGGTGTCCTGGAAAATCATTGGTTTTAAGGATGGTTTCCTAAACATTTAATGATATATCTACATTGGCAGATGTGTATTAAATGAAAAAAGATATTTTAAAAAATGATACTCCATCAATAAAAATAAGCTTGTTCAGAGACTGAGATGAAATCAGAAAACTGTCAAAGATAATTTCAATTACAGACCCAGGATTACCTGGGTCCATGAAAATAATTGGTCTATTTTATAATTGTTGCTGCTGAGGCTGCTGCTGAATTGTTGCTGCTGAAATGACCAAGTAAAATGGCTTACTTTGGTAAAGTAACCTACACAAAAGCAGTCCTGTGCACCTTGCTCTCTTTCTCACCTCCAGATCTTCATGTACATGTGTATATGCTTGAAATACACATTAGCGTATTAGAGGTCCTGAGATGTCCTGCAGTAAATAATCCTGTGAGACTGTTCTGAACGTAGTAGTTCTCATTTTTCTTTGAGCACAGAATCCTGTTTCCCCCACTAGGTCCCCTGTAGTTCGTGCTCTAGGAAACACATTTGGGAGATGAACAATATCATAGACACCAAGAATGGGGATGCACAGAAGCAAGGGGTCATTTCTAGTCTTTTGGTTGCTATTTCAGTTGTTGCAAAATACAAAGTTTGTCACTGGGAATTTAAAAACTTTATAAAGCAACTAGAAAACACTCACTATCCAGCTTCAAATCCTTATTAATGGGTAAGTTTTCTTCTCTGGGGATCCCTGCTCCTTTAGATGCAGCCCCGGGTTTTGAGGTGATGCTGTGGTTTTTAGTGGGTGCTATGTCTATCCAAGTGGCATTGGTGGCATAGTGGAGGGCAGTGTTTCTGTAGAGAAATTATTCTTGCCATCACTTCCTTCTAAGGAGAAGCCAGCATGAAACATGAGTACGAAAATGGGTTATCTTGCATCTACATACAGGGCAAAGGGGATATAATATCTGCTGGATCTACAAGAGTAGATGTTGGCAGATTTCTTTTATTTACTTCCCCACTTCCCTTTCTAGTTTGTTTCTGGAATTTCCCATCACTACATTTGTATTACCTGGCACCATCTGCAGAAGAATTTGCCTTACAAAATTAGTGTCTGTAATGCTCTCAAGCTGAAGAGTTGCACCACTAAAACACTAACACTCTCCAGTTTAAAAACTAGCTATGTTCTAAAGGCTGTTTTGCCTGAAAAGTGACAATGTGAACCAGCCCTGTGCTCCCCAAAGCTGATCTGATGACCTCTGCCAGCCCAGGAAGAAGTTTTCTCTGATCCATCATGAAACGAGAAAAACAGTGAGAACGCAATGAGTTTTCCATAACATGCATTCCATCTGAGGCCGTGTTTTCTATTTTGAGATTATGTCCTTCCTACAAATTTGATACGAATATACTCATTTTTTGTATTAACAGACTCTTTTTCTTAAAGTGAGATGATGATAAATGAAGGTAGGAGCTGTATTTTAAAAACTCCTTTGGCAAAATTTAAATTTGGAGTCCTGTGCCCTCCAACTTTGTTTGTTGTTGTTTTTTCCTTTAAGTAATCTCTACACCCAACATGAGGCTCAAACTCACGACCCCGAGGTCAAGAGTCCCATGTTCCACTGACTCAGCTGGCCTGGCACCTGTTTGTTCTGTTTTTGAGAAATGAGTCCTTGAGCCCAGGAAACTTGTATGTCTTGCTTGCTTCTGTGTTCCCTGTGACCTGTAGAATGCCTAGCAATAAGAGGCAATCAATACAGTATGACAGATGTTAAAGGATAAACTGAGACACATTAAACTTTTTGAGAGTTTATTTGAGCAAACATCAATCCAATCAGGCAGCACCAAACAGAATGATTGGGAGCGCTCCACTGAAAGGAGTTAAGGGCAAAGTTTTTATGGAGAAGACTTGGAAGCAAAGCAAAGCAATTATTTGGTTATAGCTTAAGTGGTTGCTTTATGTGGGAAAGCCTGGGTGACTGTTTGTGACTGTGTTCTTCAGTTTCATTTTCTCAGATTCAAGTGCACTGAGTCCTGCTTAGATTTTGTTTTGCTTACTTGGCTATCAAGGCATTAGAACAACCTCAGTTGGTCTCCTTGTTTAATCACTTTAATACAAACTAACCCAGAGATTGGCAGACTTTTTCTAGAAAGGGTTTCCAGGCTTTTTGGACCATTCAGGCTCTGTTGTACCTCCTCAAGTCTGATGTTGTGGCAGGAAACCAACCACAGATGATACACGAATGAATATAGTGGCTGGGTTTCAAAAAACTTTATGGACACTGAAATCTGAATTTCATGTAATTTTCAGGCATCATAAACTCTTCCTTTAATTTTGTTTTCTAGCCATTACAAAATATAATCCCCAATCTTAGTAAACCATATAAAAATAAGTACCAGGCTAGATTTGGCCCACAAGCCACAGTTTGCTGACCCCCAGGCTAACCCAATGAAAGAAAGGAAAAGCAATTCAAATCTATTTCTTTGGCCTATTGTTAGTGATGAGTATTATAAATGACAGTGAGGAAACATTTTGCAACTAAAAAGGACCAGATAATATATCTGTCAGTATAAAATATAGTACATAAACCTACTAAATTGATTTAAAAGATTCAATTTCCTACTGTTTCCCAAAAAGCAGAAATGAGAAAACCAGGAGTCCCACTGAACACCAACCAATTATCTTTGAACTGGGCCATTCGTGGACTCACAGAACCATGTAGCTTTAGAGCTAAAAGAGATTATGGAAAATATCTAATTCAATCACATTGTCTTAACGGCAAGGAAACTGAATACCAAGGAAGAAAGATACTTCCCCAAGGTCACTTATTTAAAGAATGAAAGTCATCTAATAAGGAAAGAACACTTCTGAAGGCCGAATAAAAAACAAAGTTGTATAACGAAAAAAGCATCAGTTTCCATCCATAGGTTCAAATACTGGCTTTGACACAATGATTTTGAATCTCAGGTAAGTTACTTCATTATCTGAGTCTCAATGTTTTCATCTTTAGAAGATGGACAATAAGTAATTATCACAGAGAGCTATAGTTAAGAACAAGTGAAATAATATACCTAGTATATTGTTAGGTGTAATAAATGTCCCATAAATTATAACTTGTATTACTATAGGAACTTTTAAAA
Organism: Halichoerus grypus; assembly: GCF_964656455.1. Lineage (NCBI taxonomy): Eukaryota > Metazoa > Chordata > Mammalia > Carnivora > Phocidae > Halichoerus > Halichoerus grypus. Next base: position 117,172,850 of record NC_135713.1, read on the forward strand.
ACCTCAAAATGTACCATGCTTGCTAAAAACATCTTGAAATTATAGTTTTTAAAGTGAGCTAAGAAATGAAAGCCAAATATTTGATGTTTTAACAAAAATATTTTCATCTTTATTAGTTGAAATACTTCCTTGAATTTCTATTTATAGCATTCCTGAAAGACAATGAGTGCTTGTTTTAAAGCTGAAATCACAAACTAACCACACTTTTACTTTAGGATGGAGGGTTTTTTTTTTCTTGTTTAGGATGGAATTTGATTAATAGTACTAACACAGGTCACTGAAATACCCCCAAAATCGTTCAACTATGGAGAAACCCTACCACTTGTGAATTTGTATTTACGTTTCTTAGCTAACAATAATTTGGGGAGGATGAAGGATGTAGTAGTTAAGAGACATAGTCAAGAATGTTCTCATATCTTTTTTTTTTGAGGTTTATTTATTTAAGTAGAGTCTACACCCAACGTGGGGCTCGAACTCACCAACGGGAGATCAAAAGTCACACACACCCCCAATTGAGTCAGCCAGGCACCCTTCGTATTACCTTTTATAAAGTAATGACAAGAGCAAAATCTCAAGCATCAGACAGACATGGGTTTTAACCACAGCTCTGTCGCTTGCTGGCTGTGGGACTACAACCAGTTAATCTCTAAAAGTCTTAGGCATTTTAACTATAAAATGGGGATGACAATGGTCATCCATTGGTCACCCACCTCACGGGGCTGTTGTAAAAATTAATTGGTAGCATGCACAAAAAATGCTTACTTAGACCAGAGTCTGCACTGTATCAAGTGTTCAAAAACAAATAAAGCAGTAACTGAGTAAATAAAGTTAAATAAAGCAGTAACTGGCCACGTTGCTGGAAGATGAACTTAAATAAATTCCATTTTTATAATCTTTTGTCTCCTCTGCTGGATGTGAGATGCAACTGTGAAAGAACTGATTTTTCAGAGTTATAATGTGAACTGGGACAGTAATGGCGCACTTGAAGCTAGAACTGGATATAGGTTTCCTCCACTGTTCCAGTAAACCAGGAGGAAACCAAGAGCCTCGGGGGTTTCTAGGAACTAGGAACACAGGTTCAATTCAGGACTCTAAACAAGAAAAAGATTTTGCTGGCTACTTTGGAGATATTCAGATCTAACTCTTCAAGAAGCTTTCCTGCCCTCCCAATTGAAAATAGCCCTCCCTCTTAGTCTCCATTGCTATTCTGTATCTCAGACCCTTGCTTGTTTTCTTCAGTGCATGCATAACAATTTCAAGTTACTTGTTTATTGACCATCCCTCACTCACATTATCTCCCCCTTCTCCCTACCACCTCCCCACTTCACTAGAATGTAAACTCCCTGCGGGCAAGGACGGAGCTGGGACCATGTGGTTCATGGCTCCATCCTCCCGTGCCTAGAACAGCACCTGCATATTGTAAATTCCCAATAACTATCTGGTGAATGAACCAATGAATGAATGAATGAATGACCTTATGAATGGGCAGACCTGGCAGAAGCTTCAGGCTTTCCTTCGAAGTGTAGAAAGGAAGCGGAACTGGTCTTGTGGCTGCCACAAAAGGAAAAGAAAACTAGTAAAATTGTGACCACACAGACCCAGCACTGAAGTCCTGGACCACAGGGGCTCAGAATTTCTAGGGGAGGAAGCACAGGGTGTGTGATACATGGGTGACTCCAGACCAAAGGAGTTACACACACACACACACACACACACACACACAGAAATACAGTATCCAAAGATCCAAAGACAGGGGTACATCAGAATTTGCTAGGTTGTTTGTTGCTTCAGGCACAATAATCTTTCTTCACTTGGCCTCTGGGTCACCCCCCACTTACTGCCTTTGGGTCTCCTTTCTCATTGGCCCCTCTTCCTCTGTTTTCTTTGCTGGTTCCTCCCTATTCTCCCATCCTCTGAACACTGGACTTTCCCAGGTCAGTTGGAAAATCTCTATTCACACACACCTCCTAGGTTACCCCAACCTGCCTCACGGCCACAAACACTATCTGCATGCTAACAAACATCGAATATCTACCCTAGTTTTGACCTCTCCTCTGAACTCCAGACAGGCAAACACAGCTTGACTGCTCAACACTTTACCTTTATACCTAAATAAGCATCTCAAACTTAGAAAGAGACCTGGACTAACTCTCGATTTTCTCCCCAAATCTGCTCTTCCCAATGGCAAATCCAACCCCATAGATGTTCAAGCCAACAACCTTACAAGCATCTTTGTTTTCCCTCTCTACAAGCTACCTCCAATTACTGGCAAGCTCTGTTGGCTGAGTCTTCAATACAAACCCATAATCTGACTGCTTTTCCATCTCTTCTGCTACTATGGCCCAAGCTACCATCATACTTTTCCTAGATTATTGCAGTAGCCTCCTAACTTGTCTCCTGACTCTACCCATGCTGCCTGTAGTTAAGCCTCCCCCAAGCAGCCAGCGTGATCCTAATAGAACAGTAAATTATATCACATCATTCTCCTGATCAAAAGCCTCCAATGATTTTTCATCTTACCAAAAGAAAAGTAAAAGCATGATCTAGCCCAGAGATACATCTTTTCTCATTTCATTTTCTACTGTTCTCCCCCCAACTCACTCTGCTCTGACTGGTTGAAAATCCACATGGATCTCAAATTAATTTTAATAATATTAGCCTGAAAATTTGGCATAGGCGTAGAAGATCTGACTGTAAGTTAATAAATGGTTTTAGTTGGAGAAATATCTGATTTTTCTTTTTGTTTTAATTTTAATTCCAGTGTAGTTGATGTGCAGTGTTATATTAGTTTCAGGTGTACAATATAGTGATTCAACAATTCTATACATTACTCAGTGCTCATCATGGTAAATGGACTCTTAATCTCCCATCACCTATTTCACCCATCACCCACCCACCTCCCCTCTGGTCACCACCACTTTGTTCTCTGTATTTAAGGGTCTGGGTTTTTTTTTGTTTGTTTGCCTCTTTTTTTCTTTGTTTTGTTTCTTAAATTCCACATTTGAGTGAAATCATATGGTATTTGTCTTTCTCTGACTTATTTCACTTACCATTATACTCTCTAGATCCATCCATGTTGCTGGAAATGATAAGATTTCATTCTTTTTATGGCTGATGTATATATATATGTGTGTGTGTATATATATATATATATATATATATATATATATATATATATATATCATATCTTCTTTATCCATTCATCTATGGATGGATACGTGGGCTGCCTCTATAATGCAGCTATTATAAATAATGCTGCAATAAACACCATATATGTATCTTTTTGAGTTAGTGTTTTTATATTGTTTGGGTAAATACTCAGTAGTAGAATTACTGGATCATAGGGTAGTTCTATTTCTAATTTTTTGAGGAATCTCCATGCTGTTCTCCACAGTGGCTGCACTAGTTTGCATTCCCACCAAGAGTGCACGAGGGTTCCTTTTTCTCCACATCCTCACCAACACCTGTTGTTTCTTATTAGTCAGCTTTCTGATCCCACTGTATCAGACCAGCGCATATTTTAGGGTCTTTAGCAATTGCTTTTGGGCCCTAGAGTTAATCCTTTGGGCAAAAATGCAAATTAGATTACCTCCAAGTTTCTGCCAGTCACCCTCTATCCCAGTCTTGGACAACAATCCCCTCTAGTTTTAGTATCTTAGGGGCTATCTTTTCATACCATGAAAGCTACCAAGGCTAAAACATCTGCTCCATTTAGGAGGAAACATAGACCTTCAAAAGACACTTTTGAAATCCGACTAGGTATCAGGTGAGGCACTGAGGAGTCAAGAATGAAAAAGACATGCCCACGTCTTCAAGGAACTCACAGAGGAGTCCAGATGATGATGGCAAGAGGACCTGATCTTCACAGAACAATGAGAGAGGGATGCCCAGCGTACTACGGGAGCCAAGGAGAGGGCACTCAGCCAGGCTTCCTAGAGGGACAGGCACATCAGCTGAGGCTTACACGGAGGTATACAAATGAAAGTACACAGTGGGTCATATACCAGAGTGTAGAACATAAGCAAAGAATCTACATGCTATGTACAGGAAACCACAGACATTTGGGGCAAGTTACTCTTAAGGTGAGGCTGGGAAGGAAGGCAGAGAGCAGGACACAGAGAACTTGGTTTAACATAATCAAGGAGTATGATCTTTGTTCAGCAGGCAACAGAGAGCCACTGAAGCAGGAGAGTGCGGATGCTCTAAGGACATGCCTGGAGGCAGGCAGAGCACAGGGAGCATCCCAGGAGAAGATGATACAGGTCTGAATTAGGCAGGAGGAGTGGAGGTGGGAGAGAAAGGCAGGCTTAACAAACAGTGAGTTAAAATTAGTGGAACTTGATGTGAAGGAGACCAGAAGGAGGAGACAAGGGTAAGCTTATGTTTTCTTCTTGAGGTTATTACCAAGTCCAAGTAGTAACATCAGGCAGGAAGAGGATTTCATTTTAGGAGCGTTGAACTTAAAACTTTAAGGGAAAAGAATTCATTCATTTATCCATTAATTTAAGAGCTATTTATAAAGTACCTACCATGTGAATGTAGGAGTGATTGTGAAGGGAGAGGTCTGGACTTCAGAGAGTGGGCGTCATTAGCACATAGATGATCGGGAGTTAACCCACGAGGATGGCTGGCACAGTACTTGGCCCAAAGGAGGCTGTCCATGGGTACCTGCTGGAAAGAATGAATGAAGAGTTAGTCTGTTTGTAAGAACAGAGCTGGGAGCGAACCATGACACTCTGGAAAACACCAATGATTCAGGCTTGGGTAAAGGATACAGAAAAGGAGTAGTCAGAAGTGTGGAGGAGTGGCAAGGTGTAATGTCATGAACATAAAGTGAGATAGGAACCAAGTACACACACATTATCAGGTATTAGAAAGGCTTTTTTATTCTGAGCCTTCTCCCGTGTGACAATTTCTTCAGGAATTATTTCTGAGTGGAAAGTGAAATGGGTCTCTAGACAAATCTAGAACTCCCTGCCAAAAAAAGGGGGGGGGGCTTTCTTTCTTTCTTTTTTTTTCCTAGACCTTTGTCACCTTGTAATCTAAGGGTTATTTGGGCAACAGTAGCATTTCTGGTTACCAAATTTAATTACCAAGTTTGTGCTATTCTGTGATTTTGCTTAAATCAGTTGGAATATTTTTTTCTCACAGATGACGATTATTTTCTACTCTCAGTGTTAACTTCCTGATGCTGATTTAAACCAGAGGCTGTAACTTTGTCAGTGTGAAAACAATTGAAAGTCTAGGACCTGGTGGCATCATTCATTTTGCAGTATATTCATCTACTGGTGAGAGAGGTGGTGGTTTCTGGTCAATGACATGTGAGTGTGATGATCTGGCTGTAGACATCTAATTTTTGTTTGTTTTTTGTTTTGGTTTGGTCTTTGCCTACCCAGCATCCATACCCCATTTTATGATAATGGTATCTGAGTTTTTCTTGGGAAATCACTTCTTCTCCATTTCTAGTCCAGGTGATTTGGGTAGAGCTGACTACATTGGGCTTCAAAGAGAAGGCATGTGGCCCAGGGTTCATCAATAAAGCACTGTGATGCCCTCGGCTCAGTGACTGGCCCATGGACTGGCACAGGACCCAATCAGAGGCAATGAGATAGAATTCTTGGACTTGCTAAGCAACCAGGCCAAAGGTACTCTGTTGAACTTGAAGTTGGGTGGATATATATGGATATATACCAGGAGCTAATGTGAGCCACCATATAATGGGGAGAGCCTGTCTGAGAATGAAGCTGATGTAGAGGAAAGAAGAGGTGAGACATGAAGAGAGATAGACTGGCCAAGCATCGAAGACACTGTGATCCTAGATCTGGCCATACCTGAAGCTAGCTAGCATACTGCTATACTTCTTAGTTACATGAGCCAATCAATTCCCTTTTAAGCTTTGGCCACATTTTATTAGCTTTCCCACCACTTGAACCCAAAAGACCAGATGAGACACATAATGGCATCATTTTTTCTGCTTTATCTGCCAACAGAGAATCAACTGTCTAAAGTCATAGAAACTCTCTTAGCTCAACTAGCCTAGGAATTGCAATCCACACCGTACACAGCATCTGTAGGTTAGCCTCTCGTTACCTTCTGTGTCAGCCTCATTCTCTGTTTCTACTTAATGCTCTCTCTGTCCCAGCTCTCTGTTCCTCACCTGAACTCACGGAATACACAACGTTCTATGTTACAAGGTCCACTAGGCTGTGGTCCTCACTGCTTCCCATGGACACTTCCTGTGTATTATGTTCACCTCCAGCGGGCTCTCTCTACCCTAACAATCTGTCTGTTTTAGTAACTAGACACAGAACTGGAGGACTGAATGGCAGCCACTTCTGTCCCCAAGCTTGGAAAGCCCAGTGCCCAACTGTTGGGGTCTGGCCACCACCCAATGCCACCAGTACACTCAAGCCTTCTTGTCCTGAACGCCGTACCTGCTGCTGTTTTTTCCTCCCTCCCCTCTGAAGACAAGTTTAGCCTGATGTTATCCCCAACTCTGTCATTTCTGTCACTGCTGTGCCACCCAAGACCTTTGCCATATCCCCTGAGGGATCTCGGGAACGTCTGTGATATCATACCTTAGTGGTCTAGAGGAATCCAGCTTTCGAACACTATTTCACAAGCACAATGATGACACTCTCCCTCCTCAAATAAGGTTGCTTAAGCTTGTTTCCCCTTTTCCTGCCTCCAAACAGGCAAGGTAAGTCATTCATATCTGCCAAGAGAGGAAAATAGCTATCTTCAGAATTATACAAGAGAAGCATTTTCCCTTCAGCTTTTGCTGGAAACCCTGAAAAATAACAGAGGGATCAACACTTCCAACGGCAGATGATCTCCTTCCTCTGCTTTTACTACCTTTCTCTCATCAATGAGTATAAACTGAGTAGTCTTTTATGTTCCTGTCAAGGCCTGGAAAACTGAGTTGTAATCATTTAACTCAAATACAACAAATCTTTAATGAGCATCTATTACCTGCCAGTCACTGGGCTAAGTAAAGGGCATACGGAGGAGAATCATACATGCAAGATCCCTGCTTCATTTAGATTCTGTTCTAGTGAGGGTAGAAAAGAGGCAGCAAATCAATGTGTGAACAAATAAGTGAACAATATTTCAGACAGTGTGAAGTGCTATCAAGGAAATATAAGGGAACAATTTTAGAGAGAGTTATCAGAGAAGGTTGTTCTGTAGAGTTAATAGTTGAATTAAAACCCAACTAAAGAAAAGGTACAAACCACGTGAAGTCCATGGAAAGGAGTATTCTGGACAGCAGGTCAGCACATGCCAAGACCCAGGGCTTGGAGCAAGCTTGATGTGTTAGGGTAGGGGTCAGTATAATACGGCCCAGGGACCAAATCTGGCCTGCCTTTTCTTTGTACAGCCAAAAAAAGTAAGAATGGCTTTTATATTTTTAAATGGTTGGGGAAAAAAACAAAATAAAATAATTATATTTCATGACACATGAAAATGATTTGAAATTCAAATTTCTGTGACCATAAATAAATTTTTTACTGGAAAGCAGCCATACTCACTCATGTATATATTTTCCATGGTTTCATACCTCATTGGCAGTGTTGAGAGACTGTGTGGCCTATAAAACCTAAACTATTTACTATCTGGCTTTTTGTGGAAAAAGTTGACAGACCCCTGTGTTAGAGGAACAGGAAGAAATATCTTCCCAGGATATAAAGAAACTTGAATTTTTTTTAATTATTTAAGATCCTTTTGCCTGTAAATAACAGAAATTGACTTAAGTAATGTGGAGAATTAAAGGTAGCCATAAACTCTTTGATACTTTTCCATAAAGAGGTAGAATCTATGTCATCTCCACCTGAATCTTGGCAGCATTCAACACCTGCTTCAACCTATAGAATATGGCAGAAGTGATTCTGTGCCAGTCCAGGCTTGGGCCTGAAGAGACTGACAGCTTCCACTTCCTGCCTCTTAGAACTTTCTCTGAGACATCTGAACCCCATGTAAGAAGCCTGACTACCGTGAGACGGCCATGCTGGAGAGGACATGCTCTGATTGAAAGTCCCAGCTGAGCCAAGGCTTCCAGCCATCACCACCAAGATGCCTACTGTATGAGGGGAGCCATCTTAGATTCGTCAGACCAACCCATTAGCCAGCTGAATACCACTGACTGAGCTCAGTTGATTCTACATGGAATAGAAAAATCTTTTAGCTGAGCCCTCTTTGGCTTTTGGCCCACAAAATTGTGAAATATAAAAAATGGGTGCTGTTTTATGCCTCTCCATTTGGGGATAATTATGTTATAGCAATAGACAACCAGAACAAACAACATAAAATTTCATTGTCTCGCGTAATAACAAGTTCAGAGATAGATCAGGGTCCATGCACAATATATCCTCATACTGCTTTTCTAAGATTCCTTTGGCTCTGCTCTCTGTTTTGGGTTGGTTTCATCATCCGGCTGGTAGCAAGATGGCTGCAGTAGTTCCAGGGGTCTCATTCAAACCTGACAGTGTGCAGAGTCAGAAGAAAGAATGTTTTTAGGAGAGAGAATATATGTAGGCTGATCAGTATCTACCCTGGAATTAGGGATAGAGTCTCCTCCTCTGAGTCACTGGGGAGGAATGAACACCTGATCAAAACTGGCAGAAGGAAGATAAGAAGAAAGTAGGGAGGAAGTAGGCAAGTGGATATTAGGTCAGCCACTGTGTTCAAGGAAACTTTCTTCCTACTATCATTTGTTCATTCATCCAGAATACTTTATGTTGAACCATATGAATATGCTTTTTAAAAATAAGTCAAACATAGTTAAATTTCAAATGGCTATCATTAATATTTATTAGGCCTTTATATAGTGCAGGCATGGTGCTAGACACTAGGGCCACCACAATTAAATGGTACTAAGATAAAGGAAGGGAAAGAGCAAGATCTTAGATATAACATAAGACCTATATAATGTACAGAACCCAGTCAAAATGGAAATGGAAAGCCTTTTGTTAAAGAATTATTTCAAGGGTTGCCTGGATGGCTCAGATGGTTAAGCGTCTGCCTTCGGCTCAGGTCATGATCCCAGGGTCCTGGGATCAAGTCCCACATCGGGCTCCCTGCTAGGCGGGGAGCCTGCTTCTCCCTCTGCCTCTGCCTCTCTCTCTCTCTCTCTCTGACTCTCATGAATAAATAAAAAACATTTAAAAAATTAAAAAAAAATTATTTCAAGATGGCAGCAGGGCACCTGGGTGGCTCAGTAGGTTGGGCGTCTGCTTCAGCTCAGGTCATGATCTCAGGGTCCTGGGATCAAGGCCCAAGTCTGGCTCCCTGCTCAGCGGGGAGTCTGCTTCTCCCTCTCCCTCTGCCCCTCACCCCTGCTCATGCTCTCTGTCTCTGCTCTCTTTTTCTCTCTCTCAAATAAATAAAATCTTTAAAAAAATAAAAAATTTCAAGATGGCAGTAACAGAGTATTAAACCAAACATGCAGTCCTTTAGAGTATAGGGCCCTGTGTGATTGCACAGGGTGCATGCCCATGAAGCTGGCCCTGGGAAAGAACAGGGGTCCATAGGAGAGGACAGCAGGGGGCCTACGTTAGACTAGGGGGCCAGGAAGCCCTCTTTGAGGAGGTGGTATTTACGCAAGGACCAAAGGATGATTAGGAGTGGCCAGGTGAAGAGCCAGGAGAATGCGGCTCCCCAGTGTAAAAGTAGTGTTCTTTCTCACTCCAGATTGGTTGAGAGACTTAGGGTGGCCTGTTTTCTTCAGTTGTGCTAAGACAAAAAGACAAAGGTAACAAACAGATCCCTTTCCTGTCTGTGCCAGCTCAAGCCTGTTTCCCACCCCTTTTCTGTGTTCCAGATCTTAGCACTTGGGTAATCTACACATATAATCGGATCCTTCCCCTCCAGCACTAGAGATGTCAGGAAAGCCCTAGAGGGGCCCCAGCCCTGTTCCTTGCAGAGCTCAATTGTAAGTGCTTCCTAGGACAACAGCCTAAACTTCCTGATCCACTTGGCTCAGGCTTGTCATAAACAGGGAAGAGTTCTTCCTATCCTCACATTTCCTAAGCGCAAACCATGAAGACAGCTAGCACTAACTGGACCTCAAAAAATGTTATCGCCAAACCTGAATCTTTTCCCTAAAATTACCTTAACCCATTTTCAATTCTACAATGTTCTTTTTCTATGTCAGACTCTATGGAAACTTGATGTAGTGGGCCTCCAGGGTGGTTGTAAATAGAATCAGATGAGAAGCTTATTAAAAATACAGATGCCCCAGCCTCATGCCAAACCCAACTCCTCTATTTTTAACAAGTTCCACAGGTAATTCTGATGCTCTGCCAGGTCTCTGAACCATTGCTTCAGCAAGCTGGAAAAAATAAGGAAATAATTCCCATTTGGCTGGTAGGAGTCAACAGGTTCATTTCTATCATTAAATGTAACCCATTAGGCAAGCTACAGTAGTTCTATTTTCAATACATACACACCTATGATAAAGTTTAACTTATAAATTAAGCACAATAAGACACAAACAACAATAAAAATAAAATAGAACAATTACAACAATAGACTATAATAAGTGGTATGTGAGTGTGGTCTCTAGTTGTCTCTTAAAATATGTTGTTGTACTGGACTCACCCTTCTTCTTGTGATGATGTGAGATGCTCAAATGCCTACGTGGTGAGATGAAGCGAGATGAATGACACAGGCATTGCAATGTAATGTTAGGCTACTACTGACCTTCTGATATTAAATCAGAAGGAGGTTCATCTGCTTATGGACCGTGATTAACCACTGGTAACTGAAACTGTGGATAATGGGGGACTACTGTACTTTAACTCAGTACCTCAATTTCCCCAGCAATTAACCTCTCCAATACATTTCTACCCTGGACGCTCTCCGAAGTGTAAAATTCTTCTTGCCTTCCCATTAATGTAGTCCCCCTTCTAGGGGCAGCACCTCAGTTTCCTCAGGCAACTAACTACCTTTCTCCTATAGTAGGAGGCTTCCAGGCTGCTGGTAGGAATGTCAGTCAAGCTGTTCTGAGGCACCCTAGCTGACCAGTGGACCCAGTGGACCCAAGACCCACATTTGGCCAATCAGATTTTCTCTCCCAGGAAATTAAATCTTGAGACAAGTGAAACAGAGACCAAAAATAAATGAAGTTGATTCATCTGGTATAAGTGACCCCAAAAGTCTGTCTGTTGGTTCCTGCTCCCTGAGCAATCTTGGCTCTGAAACCTGGTTTGCCAAGCTTTCTCTTAGGATCTGCGAGCAACCCCATTGCCCATTTCTTTTGTGTAAGTAAGCCAGAATTGGTTCTGTTGCTTGCCACCAAAGAATCCTAACAGATTCTCAGAACTGAGATTATTGATAGTGTTCTATAGGATAATGATGTCAGAGCTTCCACTCTTATAAAGCCATTATGAATGATGCTCTTATAACTGAAGTGGCCATTCTACGTGAAGAGTTTATTTTAATAATGACATCTTTGTTCCAGTAATAATAGACAGTGAAAATTCCTCAATAGGATAAGGGATTATTCACTGTCCTGCCAAAATGTCTTAAATGGAAACAGGCTTTGGGTAAATACTCTTGATCTAAATGAGGTTCATTGTCCTGGACCTTAGGGAAGGAAAGGACAAGAGAAAAAAGAAAAAGGAAAAGAGTTTGGTTTTCAGTTTAAACCAGCTCCCCTTCAGCTGCATCTCACCCTTTTTACACACACATTGAAGATGAGGCCTACTCTTGAAGTTTTTAAAAGAGGGCTGGAAGTTGCAGCCAAACACACACTTGAAGGGGTGACTAGTGCAGAGGAAATAGCTTCAGCAACTGAACCTTTTCCTCTCAGCAGCCTCGACCTATTTCTCCCCTATAGAGGGAGAAACTGAGCTCAGTGAGGTTAAGGCATAGGGCTAATGATGGACGGAATCCCTCACTTACTACTGGTGTGTCCCCATCTGTCCCGAAGCCTTCCTTAGACTGTGCCCTGTTGCCTTAAGCAGAAAGTGCCTGCTTAGTCCACACATCGCTGGAAAGAGTATTGAACGTGGCATTGCATCTCAAATAAAATGGCAACTGGGCTCCCTGTTCATGTCATGCTCTGTTTTCCTGAGTAAATTATAAGTTCCTTGAAGACAGGAACTGTTTTGTCTATTGCGGTCTCACCAGCTCATGTCTGTCACAGAGGAGGTGCTCAGAAAGTGCTTGGAGAATCAGTGACTATCTCATAGGGTCCTCAGACCTTAGGGGAAAGGAGGGTTACCGTCAAGGGGCCCATTCTCAGGAAATAGAAATTCCAAGTCACCCCTAGAGAATCCAGCCAAACTTAAAAGTTTGGCCAAGCTTTTAAACAGCATAGATGATTCTATGATCCTGGAGTTCCGGGATCGAGTCCCGCATCAGGCTCCCTGCTCGGCAGGGAGTCTGCTTCTCCCTCTGACCCTCCCCCCTCTCATGCTTTCTCTCTCTCATTCTCTCTCTCAAATAAATAAATAAAATCTTTAAAAAAAATAAAAATAAAAAATAAAAAAATAAATAAACAGCATAGATGATTCTGAATTTGGGGTCCTGGGCAGTGTTTTCCTTTCCAGAAAAGCTGTTCCCTTTTTGAGGCACAGTCATGCTTTGGCTTAGGTTTAAGGAGGGGAAGTTTCTAAAAATCTGAGAGGGAAAGTAGAAGCTAAAAGGCTGACGTACCAGTCATACTTTTTCCGGGGCCAGCCACCTCACCAAGTGCCCAAATCTAGCTCTCATGCACTCCACTGAGGACTGGGAGCTCTCAGAACGAGAGCTACTCTTTGATGCAAGATCCACAATGTATCCTTGGGTAAATTCCTTTTGTGCCTCAGTTCCTCAAATGTGGAAAACAGTTAAACAACAACATATACAATCTATCAAAATTTCCTGCCAAATCTATGGGGTTCCCTTAGTATAACGTCATTATGTGTAAGGAATGCTTAACCTGGTGCCAGGCACATGATAAGCAAGCAGTAAATGGTGGCGTAATGATACCTCTGCTGGGTTCACTTAGACATTTCATTCAAAACAGTCTAACAGTCCAGTGCGTTCTTGGTGATTTAAGTGGCAGGTGTGATCTGAAGTCCTCCTTCAACCATGTAGATTACTTTCTCAACTTCTAAATTATAGGCAGAATTAATTAGGAATAAGGCAAGGAAGCTATATAGACTTATTTATCATGACATTTCTGTCCTGAGCTCTCCCTTGGAAAAGGTTTACTAAATCTATTTTTCTTACTAGATCTAGTATAACCTATTATTCTTACTGAACCGATTATAACCTATTATATTTAATAAATCTATTATTCTTACAGAGATCATTTTGACCATTTGTCAAGGAAAAGCAACATCGCTATTAGACATACCTCGACTGTTTTATTGCCCAAACCTTCTGTTTCTATTTAAGGCTTCATTGTAAGGTATGGAGCAGGTTTGGCTTTGAACTCAGTGAGCAGATGAAACATTACCGCTTTCTCAAAAGAGACTCTTAGCAGGCATTCAAAAATCCCCATCCTGCTTCCTTTTCATTAGATCATTGGTCAGTCCTCTACAGTTTCAAGCCAAACGATTTCAAAGGTTCAAGACACCCCTTAGATCACAATGCCTACAGGCAGAACCATTTGAGAGGGAGAAATACTAACACAGTGGCCAGAGAACTCTTTGCTGAAGTTAGGTATGGCTCAGCAATGGGAGCTCCTGGAAGCTGGGCAGCAGTCTGTAAGAATCAGAATATGATTTATGTGTCCCCCTTCTCCCTGCTAGGGACAGATGACACTGATCTGGACATGCAGTGTGAGCAAAATAACCTTATGTTGTTTTAAGCCACTGAGATTTTAGGGCTCTTGGTTTCTACAGCATCATCTAGCCCATCCTGCCTGATACAGAAAAGGTACAAATGCAGTTGACTGTGTAACAGACACACTCACGGAGCCAGGCCTACTAAATCCTCTCATCTTGGTCAACAATTTTCAGAAGCTAGCAGTTTAGTGGTTTACAGAAATGAAGCTCTGAATTGTGGTCAACAACAGAATAGCTTTTTTTGTTTTGTTTTGTTTTTTAAAGATTTTTATTTATTTATTTGACAGAGAGAGACACAGCGAGAGAGGGAACACAGCAGGGGGAGTGGGAGAGGGAGAAGCAGGCTGCCCGCGGAGCAGGGAGCCCGATGCGGGGCTTGATCCCAGGACCCTGAGACCACGACCCGAGCCAAAGGCAGTCACTTAACCGACTGAGCCACCCAGGTGCCCCAACAACAGAATAGTTTTAACAGATTGGTGGAAAGATTCAAAGCGATATTCCTCTATGCCACTGTCAGGGTGAGAATCACGATTCCCAAATCTGTATTTCTAGCTGGAATTCTCCTCAGCTGTCGATAGACTAATCCACTGACACCCTGCAGAGAAACCAGAGCAGGCTGTCTTTCCCTCATTCTCAGGCACTTCCCAGGTATGTTGGAGAGCTGGTGCTGACCTCAAATTGAGAACACTTTGATATATACCATCCACCCAAGGAGCCTTCATGATCAAAGGAGTTTATTATCTGTCCCTCAAGTCTGCATGGAGGGAGGGCTCAGGGTTGATGCCAGTCTTGTACATGTCATGAAGAACATTACTATTTAAAAAAAAAAAATACATGCTCTAAATCCTGCTAATAATAAATAATAATGATCATTTGTTGAGTGCTTTCTAGGGGGCACCATGATGAGCACTTTATATCTATTATTTTATTTAGTCCACCCAACCTGACTAGGTAGAAACTAAAAGCTCCTGCTCTACAAATGAAAAACAAAAAACAAAAAACAAACCAACCAACCACCCAAAGCTTAGAGCAGTCCCACAACTTGCCTAAGGTCAGCCAGCCTAGAAACAGAAGAAATTATGCCAAGCTCGAAGCTGTTCTCTTAGGGCACAGTTTCCTCCCTCTCCTGGCCATAGTGCTATGTCTCTCAACATCCCCACCCAAGATCTAAAACCCTGGAGTTTTCCTTGTCTTCGTTGTGTTGCCAGTGACCTGATGACATCATTTTTGGTCTCAAACCAACATTGCTCTAGTATATTCCCCAGGAGAACAAGGCCCTCAACACCTGCTTAGTTTCTTCCGGCCTCCACAGAGGAGGGTCTGAGAAACTAAAGGAAAAACAAAACAAAGTGATCCACGGGGAAAGAAAAAAAAAATGGATTGAGAGAAGTTATTTTCTTGATAACTGTGTGTGACTAACTAGTAACTGAGGAAAAGAAAACTGATCTGCGGGCTTGCAAGAGAGCCCGAGGCGGAAATAGCCCTGTGAGCCCAAGAAGTGGGCGGAACCAGAGGCCGCAGCCTGGAAACAAAGGACAGGAAACAGGATTTCTTTTTTCCAAAGTCCAGAACAAAGCTGACGAGGAGTTTGGCAGGAAGAGGGACCACCATTTCATACTTAAAGTGGAAAAAATACCAAGGTCTCCAAACTGAAGATATTTGGGAAGGGATGAGTCATGGAGGAATGGTGATACATAATCTTTGCTTTCTGAGAACAGACACTTAATATTCCTGCTCAGCATTCTTTTATTATTTGGCTGCAGTCCTCATGCTTTCTATGCGAAGCCAGGAAAGGGCTGGAAGATTCTCACCTTGCTCATTATGGGATACACAACCTGGAAATCTAAGCTCTGTTCCCTCCTCTCCGTTCCCTCTTTCCTACCCTGCTGTCCCTCTTCCTGGAATGCCTGTCCCACTGCTCGTAGCATAGGTAACTCTTCATTTGCAGGTCTCAGTGGACACGTCACATCCTCAAAGGTGCTTTCTCTGACCTTCATTCTGTGGCAGAGTGTGCTAGTTGCCTATCCAGGATCCATCTACCTTCTCTCTCATTAACAGGATTCTAATTTTGTTGGTGGTGAAGTTCCAGTTAAAAGGTACATTTCCCAGCCTCCCTTGCAAGGGGGTGACCATGTGACACAGTTCGAGGGAATGAGACGTGATCAGAAGCCGTTAGATTGTACTTCTGGTTCCTGGAAAGACCAATTCAACAGGCGAGCAAGCTCTGTTTGCACCTGGCCCCTCTGCCTTGCCTGAGCCGGGACCTCTGTAATGGTGAACAGCACTCTAGCATCCTTCTGCCACGCATGAAGCATCAAGGACCATACTCTAATGATGGCACATCAGAAAGTTGGAAGGAATCTAAGGCCCTGATGACATTTGTCTCTGAAGAGACAAAGTAGAAAATAAGGAACATCTAGATCAACAAAATAAAATATATTTGCCTTTTTAACCCAAGCTGGTTTTGCTGCTCTATCATTCCCTGGAGTGAGTTTTTGCAGGAGACAATGGCGTAGCTTTTATGCAGAGGGTTCAATGAAAGGACAGCAGAGTGATAAGATTGTAAGGATTTGGGAATTATTAACCATGGACACTATTGTGATGAGAGTACTGCTTGGGGAATATCTCCTTTATCTCTAGCCTCTCAAAGTAATGAAGTAATTTCATGTACAACAATTTTGCTGCTTAGTAACACCCAGGCTTCAAGCATATTGACTTTTTTCCATGGGAGAACATTATCCAAATGCAACTTTTGTCTCATGTTTACTTATGTATGTTGGAAACAGCCAACTGGAAACTGTTTAGACTTTGTTTAATTTCTTTTTCTGGAAAATATTTTCAAGTTGTTACTTTGGTAGGAAAATGTTACCTGGATAAAATATGTGTCAAAATATGGTCACACTTGTTCCCACTTACCATTTAATAAATTGGCCCAGACGGTACACAGCTGTGTAAAGCACACATCATGAAACCTCGGTTGGTGAGTATAAAAATGACCATCATCCACCGATTTACAAGCAGCCCCTAACTTGGTTTGGGCTCCCCAAAGAGCAGACCAAGAAACAAAGACTTGAGAGTAAAATAGTCCATTTAGGAGGTGTAGGGACACTGGGACGGGGCTGGGGAGGTGACAGGGAAAGGCAGGCAGTGAACAAGGGGTGTGTTACTGTGTCTGCAGCTACACCAAGTGACTGGGACTCAACCCTCCAGAGAAACTCTAGGAAACAGTATAAAAGGCATGCCTCCGACGTACCCCACCAGCATGGGGAGGGGGGGAGCTGGGCTACTTTTACACCAATTCCCATCAGTCATTGGTCAAGGCTACTCTCAGGATGTGAATTCCCTGGCAGCCGCAGAGCAGGGCAGAGGGGCCTGTGTGTCTGAAAAAAGCCCTTGGGCACAGAGGTGCACATTCCGGCAATGAGAAGGGTAGACAGCACAAGAAAGCGGCAAGGTCTAAAGGACACTGACAGTCAGTGCTACAGCCCCCTTCAAGTAAAGCTCAGACATCAGTGTCCGAAATCATCGGTGACAGAGAAGAAGTTTTTAGATGGTACAAGGACAAGCTTTTTCGTTTTTAATAGTTATAAATTAAGCTTAAACTTTCCTTCTACTTAATGCAGAACATGCTGGGTTTTCCATTTGTGGAACTGATGTAATAAACAGAATGTAAAAGAAATCAAGTACAACAAAGGTGATCAATGGATTTAAAGAACATCGAAAACAGTAATTATACGGATGGTATGCTAATATGCAAAAGTCATGGGAAATGACAGAAGTTTGGGGATCACTGAGGGGTACTATACAGCTAGTGAAATGGAGGCATAAAACCAGGCTGCTGAGTGTTCAGTAAATATCTACTGTGTACACAGCACTCTGCTAGAATATAAGAGATTTAGAGGCCATGAACCCTGCCTCAAGGACTTTAGCTGTAGTGGCAGCAGCGGGGGTGGTAGCAGCACCAGCAGCAGCAGTGGTAACGGTGGTGGTGCTGGGGGTGGTGCTGGTAGTAGTGGTGGTAGTAACAGTGGTAGTAGTGGTGGTGGTAGTGGTGGTAGTGGTGGTGGGAGTGGTGGTAGTAGGAGTGGTGGTAATGGTGGTAGTAGGAGTGGTGGTAGTGGTGATAGTAGTAATGGTGGTAGTAGCGTGGTAGTGGTGGTGGTAGTAGTGGTGGCAGTGGTGGTGGTAGTGGTGGTAGTGGTGGTGGTAGTGGTGGTGGTAGTGGCAGTGGTAGTAGTGGTAGTGGTGGTGGTAGTGGTGGTAGTGGCGGTGGTAGTGGTGGTGGTAGTGGTGGTAGTGGTGGTGGTAGTGGCGGTGGTAGTGGTGGTAGTGGCGGTGGTAGTGGTGGTGGTAGTGGTGGTGGTAGTGGCAGTGGTAGTAGTGGTAGTGGTGGTGGTAGTGGTGGTAGTGGCGGTGGTAGTGGTGGTGGTAGTGGTGGTAGTGGTGGTGGTAGTGGCGGTGGTAGTGGTGGTAGTGGTGGTGGTAGTGGTGGTGGTAGTGGTGGTGGTAGTGGTGGTAGTGGTGGTGGTAGTGGTGGTAGTGGTGGTGGTAGCAGTGGTAGTGGTGGTGGTAGTGGTGGTGGTAGTGGTGGTAGTGGTGGTGGTAGTGGTGGTAGTGGTGGTGATAGTGGCGGTGGTAGTGGCGGTGGTAGTGGCGGTGGTAGTAGTGGTAGTGGTGGTGGTAGTGGTGGTAGTGGTGGTGGTAGTGGTGGTAGTGGTGGTGGTGGTGATGGTGGTGGTGGTGGTAGTGGTGGTAGTGGTGGTGGTAGTGGTGGTGGTAGTGGTGGTGGTAGTGGTGGTAGTGGTGGTGGTGGTGGTGGTAGTGGTGGTAGTGGTGGTGGTAGCGGCGGTAGTAGTGGTGGTAGCAGTACTAGCAGCAGCAGCAACAGTAGTAATGTTAGTAACACCAGGCCGAGGCCCTGAGAGGGAGGGTTCTTGGCTTGGCACTAGACAGAATTCAAGAGCGAGCCATCTGGAGACAGGGGACCAAGATTTATTAGGTATAGAAGTAAGAAAGGAGCTACTTCACAAAGTAGCAGTCTCTCCTCCCAGATGAGGAAGAGAACCCCACCCACTTTGCCTCTAAGTGTTTTGTAAGGTTTTTTTTTTAGGATTTATTTATTTATTTATTTATTTGAGAGAGAGAGACAGACTGAGAGAGTGAGCAGAGAGAGGGAGGCAAACAGACTCACCGCTGAGCAGGGAGCCCGATGCGGGGCTCGATCCCACGACCTGATCCAAAATCAAGAGTCAGGCGTTTAACAGACTGAGCCACCCAGGAGCCCCAGGGTTTTACAGGATTTTAAAAACCAAGGAACCATACAAGGAGGGGCTGACTCTTTCACTTGGGGCTCATCATTTACGTTGAGCAGTTAGTTTTTCCACTGTCTTAGGGTTGTGGAGTTCCTCACCAGGAACAATTTTTACGAATGTCCAACTCTTGGGGCTTTTACTGTCAGAGGGAGTGAGGTCTCATGGTCTCCCGTGAGTTGGATCTTGTGACTCTTTTTATGACCTGCTATCTTCCAGGTTAAGGGTCAGCCTACAATCAAAAGGGCTTTACTTTGGTCAGCTTGTCTCCTGAGTCGCCCTTTCCTTCTGCACCGGTAGGGACGGCACCGGTAGTAGTGATGGTAACAGTCAGAGGGTGCATGCTTACCACCTCCTGACTTGCCATCCTCGGGGAAACTGTACCAGCCTTCACAACATTCACGAAACAATTAAAGGGCTGTCTTTGCAGAGAATGAGACGCAAGGAGGACACGGGGAGATGGTTTCATCAGGGTTTCCAAGAAGGGAAAAGAAGCCTTCGCTGCAGTATCAGCAAAGACAGCGAGAAGTGTCCCGGTCTGTCAGTGCTCACAGTGTGAGAACAAGGAAGGGCCAGCCATAGCTCCTTCATGTACTGAGCCATCTCCTACTCCACCCAAGCTACAGAGCTGGCCTCAGCAGCTGGGGACAGGAAGGACGGAGAGGAAGAGAGCCGCAGATGATGTTGCCACGCTGCCCCCAAAATGCGCTGTCTTGAGAGGCTGTCCTATTGTGTAAGACAACCTAAGATCCAGATGGCAAGTTTTGGATTTGTAACTTCCTATGCAAAAGTCACATTTTCCAGTACATCCTAATTCTACTTAGGGTGTGTGTGATGGCCAAATGTCATTCACAATGGCCAGGCATGAAAATGAAGACAGTCATTAGGCTAGACAGGCCTCGCAGCTGCACCCGCTCTGTGCTCTTGGAGGGGAGGTGCAGGGCGCAGGAGTCCGTGCTGGGCTGCATCCAAGGGTCACGTGGCCTCCAGGGACCATCACGCATCTGTAAGCACAAATCTGGACTGACAGCCACATCACATTCAATCAAGGCCTGGCCTTACCCTCGGAGCCATAGACTTGCTAAAGAAAATGCCTGAATGGCTACACTCAGAAAACAAATAGGTGCTTATTTGCATTAGAACTTGAATTTGCATGCTGTTGGCTTCACTTAGGTACAGAGAAAGGAACTGGATGTAGTCTATGCTCCCATAGTTCTACATCCTTCTGATGTCAGACTGGGTCAGCTAGGACTAGAACATCTAACCATGGGGCAGGCAGGGGTGAGGTGGTTTACCAATCAAATGGCCTGGGTCTGAATGCTGGGTCTGCCTCTCACTCCAGCATGAGA
The DNA here is from genome assembly GCF_964656455.1 of Halichoerus grypus. Lineage (NCBI taxonomy): Eukaryota > Metazoa > Chordata > Mammalia > Carnivora > Phocidae > Halichoerus > Halichoerus grypus. The sequence continues at coordinate 117,193,283 of NC_135713.1, forward strand.
CCTGGGGAAAGCTGCTTAGTTTCCCAGAGCTTTTCTTTATCTGTAAAATGGGCACAGTAGAAATACCCACTTCATAGGATAGTCATGAGAATCGAATGAGGCAAATTTTTAGCTGGGTACCTGACATACAGTAAGTGCATAAGAAATGCATGCTTATGGGGGTGCCGGGGTGGCTCAGTCAGTTAAGTGGTCACGTCGGCTCAGTATGATCTCAGGGTAGTAAGACTGAGCACCGCTATGACGGGCTCCGTGCTCAGTAGGGAGTCTGCTTGAGATTCTCTCCCTCTTCCTCTGCCCCTCCCCTGCTCCTGCTCGAGCTTCTCTCTCTCTCTCTCAAATAAACAAATCTTTTAAAAAAAAGAAAGAAAGAAATGCATGCTTCTAAGTATGACTGATTTTTATTGTAGCCGTCTTTACTTAGACTTTGATGTTCTTCCTTGCTGCAGAACAGGAAAGGGTCCTGTTAAATGAATGGAACAAGGAGACATTACACTGAGGCGGCGCTAACACCCCGGTGGCCTAAGTGAGCAAGCAAACCAGAATCTAAGCCTGCAACTGCAGCAAGGCTATGAAACTGACGGACAACCAATCACAAACCGCCATGTAGGCTTCGCGCTACAGCCCATCAAACACCTTCCTCTTTGCTTCCGCAGCTTCTCTAAGTCTTTCCCTGGCTCCTGGCCCTGGAGCGCTCATAACCACTTCTGGTCTGGAGCTGCCTGATTCCAGTGGGTTTTTGCCCAAATAAACTCTTCAAGATTTTAATATGCCTCAGTTTACCTTTTAACAGTACAAAGAGGAATGGACACAAAAATGGGGACAGAATTTGCCCCGAGGCAAGCCTGACAAGAAGAAAAAAAGAAGAGAGAGGTGGGAGAAGAGTGGGTGAGGCTCCCAACAGGAATGGAAGTTGGGAAAAAGAAAGAGCACGTCAGGACAGTACTCTTGTGCTCATAAACACACATTAATCTGACCGCAACAAATAACTTGGTGGGAAGCTGCATATGTTTATTCCTAAATAAAAAGGGAAATGAGGCAGAGTATAATTAAAACATTTACTGGAAGTGGGAAAAGGAGCCCCACTGCTTTTGCAGGCAATATCAAAACACCAATAGTGACGGCAGTCTTCTTGGAGGGACAACCTTCTCCTGCTGCGGCCTGGGAGCCCCAGTCTCCGCTGACCCCCGCTGACCTCCTGCTTCCTCTCTTGCCCCCGCACAAACCCTTCTCTGTCCAGCCGGCAAAGTTATCTTTTAAAAATACCGATCAGATGATCAGATTACGTGACCACTCTGCTTCCAATCCTAAGGGCTTCCCAATGGACTTAAAATACTATCTATACTCCCTGCCATATCCTGAGAGGTCATGATCAGGTCTTTGCATACTTCTCTGGCCCCATCTCGTACTGCCATCTTGCTGACATTTCTATAACACGCCAAGCTCCTTCCGACTGCAAGGTGTTCCCTGCCCCTGGACCACTCGCGCCCACATCTTCAGCTGGCTGGCTTCCTAGCGTGTGACGCTCAGTTCAGCCATCACCTCCCGGAAGAAGCCTTCCTCAACCACCGAACCAAATGTTAACTCTCCTGCCCTATTCTCTGTCCTATTATTTTCTTTTATTCTCTTTCCAGCATTTTAACACTAGGCAAAATCACCTTCTACGTGTGTTTATGCACTTATGATCTGAATCCCCCCTCCCCACACACACGCGGATGGGAGCCTCGGGAGGGAGGGAACTTGTTCACCCGTGAATCTCAGGGACTAGAGAGGCATCGACACGGAGAAGAGATTTCTTGAATAAGTAAGTAAATAAATATGAATATAAATTCCACTCTCTTACAACCCTCCCCCTTCTCCATCTCTCAGCTGTGGGGGAGTTTGTGACACTGAGCTAAAAGCTGTCCAGGGGCGCCCGGCTGCCTCAGTCAGTTAGGCGTCTGACTCTTGATTTCGGCTCAGGTCTTGATCTTGGGCGGTGGGCTCTGTGCTCAGTGGGGAGACTGCTGGAGATTCTCTCTTTCCCTGTCCCTCTGCCCCTCCCTCTGCTCATGCTCCCTCCCTCTAAAATAAATAAATAAATAAGTAAATATCTGTAAAAAAAAAAAAAAAAAAAAAGTAAACACAGAAGCTATCCAAAGCCAGCCTGTCCTTCTCTCTTCTACGAAGATCTTAGCAAATTGAAGACCAGATGGAGGGGGTGCTTAGCAGGCCTACTGAGTAAGGGGTCTGACTTTGGGGAAATAAGCAGGATTTTCTTCAGCAGAGGGAGATGGGCAGATTGGTGAGTGATGGGACCCTAGAGATAGTCTCTTGCAGATCCCTGGGATCACACAGAGACCCGGGCAGGGCATGGAAGGATGCAGGGGAGAGAGCTTCATGGTGGGCTCAGGAAGGTGGGCCCCCGGTGTGGAGGCCTAGCCTGGGACTCCTGCCCCCTGGGAGGCATGGAAGTGCAGGGTCAGCAGGTCACAGGTGCTCACCTGAGTCCAGACCAGGCCCAAGCCTCCATAGTGGTATCTCCAGGGCGTGGGCACTCTGTGAAACCTGCGCACGGACGAACTGGAGAAATAACTGAGGGACTTTCCTGAAAGCCTGATGGGATGGGGGATTAGAGTTGGGTTTCTTTTGATTTTTTAAAAAAATAACCAAGTAACGGGACATTTCAGACACAGCTGAGTTCTGGAAGTAGACTACACGTGCTGTTCCAATACCTACTACAGAAACATCCACGCTTTCGGCAGCTTTCATTTAGTAAGACATTCCAGTGCCAGGCCTGGCCTGGGTATTCTGCATACCTTACTCCCCTTAAACCTCAAAACATGGATATGAAGGAGGTGCTATCTATCTATCTATCTATCTATCTGTCATCTATTTATCTATCATCTATCCACTAACCGATTTCAGAAGCCGAGGCCCTGTGATGCTCGGCAGCCAGTTCCAGGTCCGTCTGGGGCATGTTGTGGAGTGTGGTGCTCGCATCCTCCTCACCACCCAGAGGTGGCTCCATTTTGAGGTCAGTCCCCTTGAGACCCACATCCCTACCCTTACCCCCTTGCAAGGTTCGTGAAGAACCCCTGCTCAAAAGCCAACCCCCAGCCTAGGTCACTCTGCTCTGGCTCTTTGTCCTGCCGCTAGAAACAAGGGCGGGCCACGAGCCTGACGTGGAAGAGAACAGTCATGGCAGCCTTCTCTCCGGGAGGAACAAGGTGTTCTGTCCTGCGAGGCTGCAGGGCAAGGGAAGGGGGTATCGCTTTCCTCCAGAGGTTTGGGCTGGGATAGTTTTCACCCTGAAGAGGCAATAACTGGAAAGTGCTTAGGGAGAGTGAGCTGGCTCTGATGTCCTCCTCTGTCCCCAACACCTGCTAGAGGCACCCTAGGGGACATAAACGCTGCCTGATTTTTTTTCCTTTTCCTAGCCCACCCACAGCATGACATTAAGGGTTGTTTTCTTGCCTCAAAGACACAAAGATCTCTTCCTCAAATACCTGGAGACAGGTCAAGCAGCCATATACCACATTAAAAAAAAAAAAGAACTGCTAACAGTAGTCTATTACACAATATATCATTTTTTTCACGATCGGGGCTTCCCATCTGCCCCCTTAACCACTCCTCCTCACTGTGCCCACCCCCTCTTATGCACAGCCAGTGCAGTCCTCCTGCCCAGGGTTTTTCCTGGGATTGAGGAAAGGCCCAAGAAAATGAGTTCCTATGGAAGCACTTGAGAGTCAATCATTTCTTTCTTAGAAAACGAGGGCGGGATGGGGATGGGGGAGAGGAAAAGACTGTGTTTTGGACTGAGGAATGGCTCCCGTGGTTAGAAGTTCAGTCCCGGAAGGCAGGGAGGGAGCACAGCTGAGATCCCACCACCTATCGGTCCGAGTCACAATCCGGTGTCCTACCGGTTTGCATTCCTGAGACCAGGCCTGCACCCAGGGCCGGTGAGAAGAGTGGGGGTGGGGTGGGGTAGGGAGATAGGCAGCCCAGGAGGGGCATCTGGCTGAGCTTCTAGGGCAGGAGGGGGCCTCCAATTCGGATACTTGGAGGTTCGGGGCATTTACATATTCTCGCTGGGCTCAGTCAACCAGAGTTCTTAGTAGTCAGGGCACCCTCAGACTGGGAGACCAGGAGAAGGCTGCTCAACTCTCATGCTGCTGCAAGAAGCTGGGGAGGGTGCGGTGTGTAGTTGACCGACAGCCCCCTAGCCCCCCCAATGTCTGTGCCCAGGCAAGTGCTTTCCAGAGCTGCTCCCAGCAAGGACTGTGCGCAGGGGCGTCCTGGGCATGACGCCTCGAACTCTGGCTCAAGAACTCTCCCCTGGCCAGCTGAAACTTCCTTAGAACCACTCTGCGCTCAGAGACTCTTCATGACCATCTTCCTTCCCTCAGTCTCTTTAAACAGATCTCAGACCGACAGAACAGTCTGAAGGCTCGCCCGGCCCAATCCTGCTCCCACCCCTTGCCACAAATCAATCTTGTGAACTTCATGACATCTTGGCATCTGCTTCTCAGAGAATCCAAACTAACGCAGGAATGGTTGGAGAAAGGGGGCAGAAAGATGGGGGACTGCCTCACTCGCCCCCAGGAAGGCAAAGAGGACGCCATCCTGAGTAGACATTGCTGTTTCATTGGTGGGGGCCTGGGCAAGCGTCCCAGTGGAAGGACACAGCCTGATGAGGGGAAGAAGCAGGCATTTGAATGATACTGGGGAGCAGTTTGGGTGATGTCTACAAGGGCAGCAGAGTTAGCTGGTTCTTGCTAAACTGTCTTGAAGCTTGGCCAGGAGGGAGAAACTGAGGATCAATAACAAACAGTTAAACAAACAGTTAAAGGCTAAGTATGACAGCCAGAGGGCTTATTTGGGAGTTGACAAAGAGGCCCTTATTTCCTGCAGTAGAAAAGCTAACAGAGCTGAGGAACCCAAGCAGAACTGGATTGTTGGGAGCTTCCGAGCTGCAGAGACGTGCACAAGCTCAGTCCAGACTGGCTATTCCGCTGAGGTCAAAGCCCTTGCTGGAAAATCTTGGCCCTGAAATGTGGGATGGAGACAACCGGATAGATGCTCTGGGCTTGTTCACATCCAGGGGGATGCCTCCCTCCCCCATGAGGTGCTTCTGCAGAGGCAGCCCACCTCTTCCTAGTTAGAGTTAGCACTTCCCAGTGCCGATGGTGCTGCAGAGAGCTCTCTGCAGCAAGACCTCAAGAAGCTGCCCTCACTTTCAGATAAGTAGGATGAAACTCCAGAACACGCTGGGCTTGATCAGGGAGGAAAGTAACTATACAATGACAGCTGTATGAATCAGCTAGCATGTATCACCTGCCACTAGAGAAGGACCTCAGGGATTAGATTTGAGGGTTCTTGATCAAGAGGCAAGAATATAGGACTCAAAATACTTTGACTTGGAGGTGCTTTCTTGGGACATGGGATTTCATGTCTGAAGGAGCCCAGGGGTTGAGGCAAACCTGCTATTAGGGTAGCTATGTCAGACAGCCTCCAACATGGCCCCGTGCCTCCTGGTACTCATGTTATATGATCCCTTCCCGCTGAGTAAAGGCTCAGGGACTCACTTCTACGATGAAGAACATGGCAGAAGTGATGGGATGTCACTTTCCTGAGTAGATTGGCTTAAGACTTGGGCATTCTGAGGCTAGTCTTTCTCACACAGAGTCCAGCCATCATGTAAAGAAGTGCATACTCTTACAGAAGAAGCCACATGGAGAAGAAAGGTCCTGGAGGATGAGAGGCCATGTGGAGGAGAACAGAGGCACCCCAGCCAGTGCCATGTGCCAGTCGTGCGAGTGAGCCTTCTTGGAAGCATGCCTTCCTGACCCTCAGCAAGCTTCGGGTGATACAACCCCTGGCTGACACCTTCATGGCAACCTCATGAGAGTCCCTGAGCCAGAAGCATTCAGCTAAGCCACTTCCAACCGGACCCACAGACAGTGTGACATAATGTGTATTTGTTGTTTTAAGCCACGAGGTTTTGGGGAATTTGTCCACAGCAACTGACAACAAAGCCAATAGTGCTCAGAGGCCTGGAGAAAGTGATGGCCCACAGAGAACACGGTGCTTTGCTCTGAGAGCCTGTAGAGGGAGACCAGATGTCCCCGGAGCATGACTGTAACTCACCCTAGTAGTAGCCCTGGGCTGTAGCGGCTGCCCTGGAGGGGCCGTCTGCATTCCACAAGATCAATAAGGCCAAGGTACACAGCGGGTGGCTCCTGTCGTGGTAAATGTGTGTTTTATTCTCCTTAGAAAAGAGGATCACAAACAGTTGCCATTATCATGAAACTGACCACAATGATAGTTCTGCTTCCATGCTCTTTTAACTCTCTCACCTTCTGTCACATACAGTTCAGACAGCTGGTTCCCCGGGACACCCCACAGAACATCACATTGGTCCATCAGGCTGATCAGATAGGATGAGGAAGAGGCGGCCAAACAGTGGAAGCCTCGGTAAGATGAGTGCAGCCCACAGGGCGGGGTAAGAATGTTCTGAAGTTCAGGGACCAGCCACACCATTGGGAGGTTTTTAGGGGTCCAGTGGTCAGAGGCATGCCAGAATATCCCCTCTAAAGCAAAAGACAAATTGCAGAAGGACCCCATGGGAGAATCATGATGCAGGCCAGAGATTCTAGAGCAAGGGCATGTAATCTACAGCAGACATGCATACAGCTTTGCAGCAACAATGTAATGTGTTACTGACCCTGGTAGAGACAGAACGCTTGACCACTGGGAACAAAGTGATCGTGTGTCTGCAAGTGCCTCTGATGAGCTTGCTTCCGTCAGATCCATCAAGTCATCAAGTTGGGTAGGATCAGCAGCAGTCCTGCTGTTGGAAATGGTGTGTTTGGGATCAAACTGCATGGACAGAGAGTCCAGACTTCCGGGTAACCTAGCACCGTGGCACAGATGTCCCTGAGCTGGCCTGCACCCGTGCTGTGTTGTGTGTCCTTAAGAGCAGCTGAAGGAGGACGAAGAAGCCCTAGCTTGGTTTACACACAGGTTGGTCTGGTTGCCCAATATAAAAGAAAAATGAATGACGGCTGTGTTACAGCCACATTCAAGAATGGTCTTGAATGGATGGGAAATGGAAAATCTTATGAGTGGATGGCGCTGCAAGTGATCATCCATTTTATGTGAAAGGAAAAGTGGTCTGAGGGGAGAATACAGAGAGATTTATGGGCAGAGGCCATCAGGTCATTGGATCAGGGGTCTGGAAGAAAAGGGACTCCTCGGCAGCATGGGGCAAGGCCTCTAGAGTCTGCATGGTCTTGACATAGAGACTTGAGACAGAAGACCAGAACGGCACTGCCTGAGAAAAGAACAAGAATTCTGAATTTTCTGTTGCCACCCTAGAAAGGGATGAGTTGGATGCCTCAGACTTAACATGCCCCAACCTGAACTCCTTGACCTCAGCCTCCCCCTGCACTTGCTCCTCATAGCTTTCCTTATCTCAATAAATGCCAACCCCAGGCTTCCAGTTGCCCAACCTACCCCCCCCAAACTGGAGCCATCCTTGAATCTTCTCTTTCTTCACACCCTCCATCTGATCCATCAGCGGACCCTCTTGTACCTCGAAGCTATTTGCAGAATCGGAGCACTTCTCACACTCCCACACCCATCAGTCTGCCCCACACCACCAGTGGCTGTGGCTTGCTTCCAAATGGGTCTTCTACCCTTGCTTCTACCCTTGCCCCATTATGGGCTGAATTGTGTTCTCCCCAAATTCATGCGTTGAAGCTCTAATCCCAGGACCTTAGAATAGGATTGTATTTGGAGATAGGGCCCTGAGAGAGGCACTTAAATTAACATGAGGCCTTTAGGGTGGACCCTGATCCAATCTAACTGATATCCTCAACAAGAGGAGGACATTTGGACACACAGAGAGACACAGGAGATGTGTGTGCACAAAGCCCATGCGAGGACATGTGCAGAGGGACTCAGAAAAAACCCACACCTACCGACATCTTGATCTCAGACTTCCAGAACGGTGAGAAAATCCACTTCTGTCGTTTCAGCCACCCACCCGGTCTGTGGTATTTTGTTATGGCCTGCCCTAGTAGACTAGCCAACACCCTCTACAGCCCATTTTTGACACAACAGCCAGAGTGATCTTTTGAAAGCATACCAGCTCTCTGCTCAACACTCCCCTATGCTGCTCATTTCACTCCAGGCAAGAGTCAAAGTCCTCATGTGGCCTGGAAGATGCCCTTCTCCCGCTGACCTCACCTCTCCCCAGGGGATGCGAGGTCACACGATTCCCAAGGGCATGGTATACCACCTAACGCTTCCCCCTTTGCCCCTCCCTGTGCTCGAGCTCCACTGATGTCCTGGAAGTTTCTCAGACACATTAACTGCCCTCCTGCTTTGTGGTCTTTGCACATGCTGCCCTCTGTGCCCCGAACACACTTCCCCTCATCCATGCAGCTCACTTCTTCACCCTTCAGTTGCTCGTGTCACTCCCTAGAGGACGTCCCCCACCGTTTGGTCTGAAATGGCTGTACCCTCTCCTGGGCTCTGTACATCCCTGCACACAGTTTCACTTTTCTTTTAGCATTTATTATCGCCTGATATTCTGTCACATTTCAGTGTTTACTAGTATATTATTTATTTCCCTTAAGTGGAACTTAAGCTTAAGCTCCTTGAAGACAGGGACTTAATTTTGTTCATATGGCTCTATACTCAGGGCCTAGGACAGTCCCTGGCATATAGAAGCGCCATATTTTTTTTTTTTTTAAATAAAGCAGAAAGTGGAATGGAGCCTATTTGAGTTACATTTAGGACTGATCGCTTCTTTGCTTGCTAAAAAGCTCAGAACCAAATCTGTGTGCTGTCTTTAATAAGTATACCAGGGAATTCATGCAAAAACTTCTACCTGGTTTTGTCTGTTTCCCTTCCTTTGCTTTCGCTTTGATTTTATTCTTCTTGCTGAGATATACTATATACAATTTGGTAAGCTGTCTCAATTTTTGAAATGACACCAAGTTTAATAAAATGAAATTAAAAACAAATTTTAAGAATGCCTCCAGTTTCTGGCCTTCTGGGATGGCTGTTTGATCTCTGGCTCTTATAGGGGTGGGAGAGAGACACTGTGAGTGTTCCCAGTCCATACTCCTGGGTGGACATAGGTGGCTCTTGTCCCCAGAGCTCCTGGGGGAATTCTTCTCAAGATCTATAAATTGGGCAGGAAGAAAAGAGACCCTCTTGAAGAGCTCATGGTCAAAGAGTATGGAAAAACTGGGCTTTGGGGGAGGAAAGTGCATCTTCTCAGCCTCTGAGATGTGGGGCCAAAGTTAAAAGGAGAGCTTTTAAATTTGCCTGCCCCAAAGGGCACAAGGGCAGTTTCTGGGTTAACTGCCTGGGTACTAGCGAACACAGGAACAGAGTGCCCATTGTCTGGCTGGCTAGGTTCCAAGAGAATGGCTCTGCGCTGGCTCTTCGGGGACTCACACTGCTCTCACGGACCGCCAGGAGAGGGGACACGAGGGTGAGGGCTCCATGGGGCTGGCAGCACAGCCTGCCCTGAAACACTGCACAGACACATGGCCCGCACCCCTCTGCTGCCTCGAGGTCAGACATTGCAGGCTCAGGCCCAGGCTGAGGCCTCTGCCCTTTGGGATCCAAGCTCCCAATCTCTCTGCTCACACCATCCTGCCCCAAGACTGCCATGAAGAGTCAAAAGCCACCTAAGTCTAGAAGCAGCTTCTTGTTCTCCAGGAGGAAGCTGTGAACTACAACTGACCCATTTGCCAAAGCACTGTGTAGTGTCGACAGTTTTCAGAAGGTTCACGTTACGTTTCACCCTCCAAAGCTTTGTCACAGTCAAGGTGAGGAGCCCTAGTGTTTTTCCATCACAATTTCTTGGCCTCAGACACAACGTGGCTTCAGATTACATCACTTTTCTACTTTCTTTGCTTCTTTGTATTCTGTTGGCCAACCCTGCTCTTCGTTGCTGAGGGAAGTCTAGTTGAGTCAGGGAAAAAAAACATCCAGGGTCTGCAAGATGGAAATGTGAGCTTAACTGTTGTAGAGCGGTGGCTTTGCCCGTGTCATGATGTGTCAGAATCACTGATGCAGTGGTTCTCAAAGGTTTAGGTCACTTGTTAAAAATGAAGCTATCACTGTTGAATCTCAGATCTGTACCTCTGAAACAAATAATGCAATATATGTTAAGAAAGAAAAAAAGAAGAAGAAGAAGGTAGCAGGAGGGGAAGAATGAAGGGGGGTAAATCGTAGGGGGAGAAGAACCATGAGAGACGATGGACTCTGAAAAACAAACTGAGGGTTCTAGAGGGGAGGGGGGTGGGAGGATGGGTTAGCCTGGGGATGGGTATTGAGGAGGGCACGTTCTGCATGGAGCACTGGGTGTTATGCACAAACAATGAATTATGGAACACTACATCTAAAACTAATGATGTAATATATGGGGATTAACATAACAAAAAAATATAAAAAAAATGAAGCTATCGATGGGTGAAATAAATCAGACAGAAAGACAAATGCAGTACGATCTCACTTATATGTGGAATCTAAACAAAACAAAACGAATGAACAAACAAAAAACAAAACTCATAGATACAGAGAACAGACTGGTGGTTGCCAGAGGGGTGAGTGAAATGGGTGAGCCGAGGCAAGAGGCAGAGACTTCCAGTTATAAAATAAGTACCTCATGGTGACTACAGCCAGTAATATTGTATTGTAAATTTGAAAGATGCTAAGAAAGTAAATCTTAAAAGTTCCCATCACAAGAAAAAAAAGTTTTTTGTAACTATGTATGGAGATGGATATTACCTAGGGTTGCTGTGGTGATCATTTCCCAATGTACACAAACATGGAATCATGAAACGAACACAATGTTGAATGTCAATTACATTTCAATTTAAATAACTTAAAGCCTCAAAATCCTAAGCTGTCTATTCCATGAGTCTGAGGTCAGGCCAAGGAACCTGCATTTTTATTTTATTTTTTTAAGATTTATTTATTTCAGAGAGAGTGAGCGAGCTCAAGCATGGGGGAGGGGGGAAGAGGCAGAGGAAGAGAGAGAATCTCAAGCAGACTCCCCGCTGAGCACACAGCGGGTCACGGGGCTCACTCTCATGACCCTGAGATCACAACCCAAGCCAAAACCAAGAGTCGGACACTCAACAGACTGTGCCACCCAGGCGCCCCAGAACCTGCATTTTTAAAACAAGCACTCCGGGTGATTGGATTCAGGCGATCTGCGGACCGCACTGTGAGAAGTCCTAAGGAGCTGAATTAAGATACAGGTGTCTGGGCCTGGACACATACCTACCCTTCCAGAACTCACAGCCCTGTGGGTCTCCTACTCTAGAGAGGAATCTGGCACACGGGTAAGTGTGGGACCCACTGTCACAGAAATTCTTGCAATTCAGAAACAATAAGCCAGACTTCCACTTTTCAGGTCCCTCCCTCCTGGGCCCCTCATCACCACCTGAAAATCGGGGTACGCAGCTGCCAGCACAACAACCTGGAGAAAAACTCCCATGGGCTCCAGCCACTGAGATCCTGAAGCAAAAATGACTACAGATAGGGAAAGCACGACTGTAATCATTTTCGAGTTTTTCTCTCTTTTCCTGGGAATCCCCAAGGTGAACGTGGCCACCTGGAGCTTACCCAGCTGGCTGGAGACTGTCCCCCTCTGTGTTCTTTGGGAGCAAGGGACACAGGGGCAGCAACTGTATCCATCCATCACGCAGGAGCCAACAAGGTTGTCATGGGTCCTGAACGGATGCGGATTTCCAGCGATGGGCTCCTTGGCGCCAGGCGCCAGACGGCTGCAGCTGCCTGGTAGGGAGCGTGCTGTTGGCCGGGCTGTGAGCACCTGGAGGGAATGATGAAACCTGCAGGAATGCTAGAGTCACAGGAGTGCAGATGAGCCCCCTGGGGAAAATCAGCAGCCTCAGCACCCAGTGATGGCTGATTCAGCTGCAGCATCTGGGGTCAGACTGGCGTGTGGAGGCAGGCTGCTGGTCAGGGGGACCAGATAGCTTCACTGGGACTTTATGACAGCACTGAAACGTATCTCCGTTGCAAATGAATGTAGCCCTTATTTCCCAGTCCTCAAAAGACACGCAGAATCACGTGCGAGTCTCAAGTTTAAGCTCCTGCACTGATCTCCCAACTCCTGTTGGTATCACTGAGTTGGCTTAAGCCATTGCCGTCTTTCATTCATTCAACAAACATTTAGTAAGTGCCTCAATGATGATAACTCACATTGTCTAAGCAATTGCCCTGGCCAAGCACTGGCCTAGACCTGGCAGGGGCATCTGATGCAATACCCACCAAACTATCAGTGACAGACTCTACTTTGCATGAGGAAACTGAGGATCACAGAGGCGAAGGAGCCTGCTTACGCTCTCATACTAGTAAGAGGTGGTCAGTCCTTCCATGTGCCAGGCTGAGCTAATGCGATGCCCTCCTCCGGCTTTTTGGTCGATTTATCTCCTCCATTCACTCACAAATCGGTCTTTATTCTCTCTGTGGGGTCTGCCCCTTAGCCTACCAACCCTGCCTCCTTTAGCACCCGCCCTTCTGTTTGTCAGCTTTTTCGGGAACATCTAACCCTGAGGTCCCCAACTCCTCCTGATGCCTGGTCACCACCCTCCCGATCTTGCCTATACCCTCTGCCTCTTCCAGTGCTGGCCCGTTGAACCTCGCTGTTCCTCAGAGTTCTCTGACACTCAGCCCCCATGACATTTCTCACAGGAAGTCATCCCTGACTTACCCCTTCCCCCACATGCAGGACTCCAGTGTGTGATCTCACCACATCCCGGGGATGCCTGTATTCCAACATGACATCCCACATTATGTTGAGATTTTGTGCTTCCGTCAGCATTTCCTAACAAAACAGTTTCATGGGGGCGCCTGGCTGGCTCAGGCAGTAGAGCATGTGACCCTGGATCTCGGGGTAGGTCGTGAGTTCCAGCCCCACAGTGGAGGTAGAGTTTACTTAAAAAATAAGTAAAATAAAAAATAAAACGGTTTCATGATGGTCAGTGACTGGTGCCCAGCACGCTGCATGGCACATCATGAGTACCCAGTAAATAGTTGTCAAACCGACCAGAACAGACCCATATTCCACACCAGGGCATGGGCAAGGAAAATGCACACCGATATTTTAACACAAGAAGGTAAAACACAACGTCACGATTATCGCTCATGCTTGGAAGGTGGAAAACCATGACTGAAATATGGTAACTGAACTACACAGGAAAGGATATGACACACAGGCTAAAGGCATGAGTCAAGAATGTGACCACCTGGGCTGGAGTCCTGGCTTCCCTACTTGCTGTACGATCTGGGGCAAGGGATTTTACCTCTCTGAGCCTTAGTTCTCTCATCTCTAAGATAGGAGTAGCTAGTCTTACAGGACTGTGAGAGGATTAAATGGATAATCCAAGTGAAGCATTTAAAAGTACACTGTTGATGTTCAGTGAATACTTATTTTTTTGATTTTCATCATAAATGGGTTTAATAGAAAAGAGTGAGGGAGGAAACTAAGAAGATATACTAGCTTTAGTATTTTCAGAGTATGGTACAAAGCCCCAGGCCAGGAAAAAAAAAAAAATCCAAGTCAGAGGGGTACCTGGTTGGCTCGGTTGGAAGAGCATGCGACTCTTGATCTGGGGGTCATGAGTTTGATCCCCACATTGGGTACAGAGATTACATGAATAAATATATAAAAACTTTTTAAAAAAACCCTTTAAATTAAAAATTAAAAAAAATCCAAGTCAGAACTGACCAACCAGAGGCCCAGACTTTAAAATTTTTAATTAGCTACCATATTTTAAAATGAAGAAACAAATAGGCTGATTAAAAATGGGCACGGGGGCGCCTGGGTACCTTGGTCGGTTGTGTGTCTGCCTTCGGCTAGGGTCATGATCCTGGGGTCCTGGGATCTGCCCACATCGGGCTCCTTGCTCAGCGGGGAGCCTGCTTCTCCCTCTCCCTCTGCCACTCTCCCTGCTTGTGTGCTTGCTCTATCTCGCTCTCGCTCTCTCTCTCTCTGTCAAGTGGGTAGGTGAAATTTAAAAAAAAAAGGGGGGAGGGCAGAGGACATGAATACAAATTTTCCCTAAGAAGACCTCCAGATGGCCAACACATCCGTGAAAAGGTGCTCATCACTCATCATCAGAAAAATGCAAATCAGAGCCACAGTGAGTTATCACCTCCTACCAGTCAGAACGGCTAGCATCAAAAAGACAAGAAGTACGTATCAGTGAGGATGTGGAGAAAAATGAAACTTGTGCACCCTTGGTGGTAACATAAACTGGTGTAGCCACTGTGGAAAACAGTGTCGAAGTCCTTCACAAGTTAAAAATAGAAATACTATATAATCCAGTAATTCCACTACTGGGTATTCACCCAAAGAAAATGAAAACACTAGTTTGAAAAGATATATGTGGGGCACCTGGGTGGCTCAGTCATTAAGCATCTGCCTTCGGCTCAGGTCATGATCCCAGGGTCCTGGGATTGAGCCCCGCATCAGGCTCCCTGCTCAGAGGGAAGTCTGCTTCTACCTCTCCCATTCCCCCTGCTTGTGTTCCCTCTCTCTCTGTCAAATAAATAAACAAAATCTTAAAAAAAAAAAAGAAAAGATATGTGCATCCTTTTTTACTGCAGCATTATTCAAAATAGTCAACATATGGAAGCAAACTAAGTGTTCATCAATGGATGCAATGGATAAAGAAGATACGATGTATAAACACTGGAATATTACTCAGCCATAAAAAATGAGATCTTGACATTTGCAACAACATGGATGGACCTAGAGGAATTATCCTAAGTGAAATAAGTCAGATAGAGAAAAACAAATACCATGTGATTTCACATGTGTGGAATCTAAAAAACAAAACAAATGAACAACAATGATGAAAACAAGCAGAAACAGACCCATAATACAGAGAAAAA